>NC_137105.1:39410071-39786577 GCF_949357685.1 Gobio gobio | reverse complement strand
ACCTTATCTGACCCTGTATAAGTATGGATGCTGCCAAGTACATCCAAAATCTTGAGGAAAACCTGCGTCCCTCTGCTAGACAGCTGAAGATGGGCAGGTCATTCACCTTCCAACACGACTGTGATCCTAAACATAACGCCAAAAGAACAACGTAATGGCTTAAGAATAGGAAGGTGAATGTCCTTGAGTGGCCAAATCAGATCCCTGACTTAAATCTGATAGAACATCTGTGGATGGACTTTAAGAGAGCAGTGCATTGCCGCTCACCACAGAGTTTGACTGAACTTGAGCAATTCTGCAGGGAAGAATGGACAAATATTCCCCAATCTAAGTGTGCAAAGCTAGTACAGACATATCCAAAAAAGTGTAATGGCTGTAATTAAAAGCAAAAGGTGGCTCTACGAAGTATTAAATCAGGGGACTGATGACTTTTCCAACCCTGTTATTCTAGTTTTCAAATTTGTAATAAACCTCCAGAATGTTTTTAAATATTATTTTCACTTTGATGATGAGGGTTATAATGTGAAAAAAGGTGAAGATTATCACAGGGTACGGTGACTTTCTATAGGCACTGTATATATAGGAGGTCACAGTGACCTTATTCAACTGCATTTATGCCCTGATCATTACTGACTAATGGCGGAAATGATTGGGAGCAATGACTTTAAATGCTTAAAGACTGAAAAATCTATAGTCCAATGCAGGTTTCATTCACTTTGAAGAAGCTATAACTAAAAATAACGGGAATTTTGGCAAGTCTCGATAATCTATATTTCAATTATCTCAACACTTGGTCCATTTAATGCAGTGGTTCTCACCATTTTTGGCTCCAAGGAACCTCACTGTTAAAGACCCCCATTATTTCCATTCTTTGATTTCTATTTTAGGAAAGTGTGTTTCCTGAGTCTACAGACATACCTGTCCAGCTTTGCTGAAACGATGACCGGCCAGTATCATGTGGAAGGCAAACTTCCTCACCATGGGGCTGCGCATATTCATGAAGCAGTGAGCCGCCTGCTCCAATAGGAGTGCACTCCGCAGGTCAGAGTCCTATTAGAAAGTAAAGTGAATTTTATGTGAGCAGCATGACACAGAAACAACAGCTCGGCCAATAGCTTAAGTTCGGGGCAGGACTTGCCCTCTTATTTGAAATGTTGTCAACTTCAAGCACTTTAAGCACCTTGTACGAACCAGTTGCCTAATTAATGGGTGATAATGGCAAAGAAATTACTCAAAAAAAATGTGGTTCAGTTCTTCAGTTGTAGATGTGTCAACAGGGACTTGAGCTCACCTCACTGGTCATCTTGATCAGAAGTGTGGCAGCATCGGAGTATTTGGCCTGACTCTTCAAAATCTCAGCACTTAAAAGACAACACCGCTCAGCCAAAAGCATGTTTCTGTGGCGCAAGAACAAAAAAAACTACGTCTTACACACATTATATACATAAAACATTTACAGGCAAAAAAAAAAGATCCTTTCATCAAGTGCTCAAGTATTTAAGCAACATAAACTGTCTGGCCAAAAAACAGAAGCAACAACTAAAATTAGTTTTTTTATATATATTATTGTTCTTACTTGCACACGTCTCTGTATGTCTGAATGGCTGTGTCCATGTAGTGTGCTGGGTACGGCCTCGCTGCCCCGCTCTGCAGAAATGCAGCGACAGCAGCCATCTCCTGTAGACACAGAGGTACCAGCCAATCACTCAGAGGCGTTTTCAGACAGTATTACTCTGATAACCACACAAACAATGCCATTGACCCTATCTGTGGAGCTTATTTCAAGCAGCAGCTGCGCTACGACTCTGGCGTGCGTCTCACCAGCGCTCCCGCGGCATACATCATGGCCTGGTCGGAGAGGAAGTCTTTCTTGGCAGTGTGGTAGCAGTTGTAGGCCAGCTCATAGTGCTGAACTAGGAAGCAGAGGTCGGCCATCTTCCTGATTTGAAGCTCTGGAGCCTCGGAGGGATAGCTGAAATCACAAGAGCCAATAATCAGATGAGATGGATAAAAGAACAACAAAAACATTGACATGTGTTCTTCAGGTCACTTACAGCAGCCCTGCAGTGTTCTTTAGCTCAGCAATACTCTTCTCTGGGACCTTCCCTCCACCAAACAACTTCTTAGTGGCGGAGAAAAGAGATCGGCTCAGACCTTTTCTCGAGACAAGCTAGAAAGGGAAATAAAGAAAGATGAAGACTAAGTGCAAATAGCAATAGATGCTATTTAGACTAAGTGTAAATAGTGATAGATGCTATTTACACCAAGTGTAAATAGCAAATAGATTCTATTTAAGTGAAAATAACATTTTCTTAGCGATGGATGATATTTACACTAAGTGCAAATAGCTGTAGATGCTATTTATTAAGTGAAATAGCATACAAAGTGAAAATAGTGATATATTCTATTTACACCATGAAAAAGTAGCAGTTCTTTGCAATATATGTGTAAATAGTAATTACATGCAATTTATACTTTATTTTGACAGATACACTACCAGTCAAAAGTTTGGAAACTGGACTATTTTGATTGTTTTTGAAAGAAGTCTCTTCTGCTCACCAAGGCTGCATTTATTTGATCCAATTTAAAATAACTTGTTTCTATTTGAATATATTTTAATGCAATTTATTTCTGTGATTCAGCATCATTACTCCAGTCTTTAGTCACATGATCCTTCAGAAATCATTCTAATATGCTGCTCAAGAAACATTTATTATTATCAATGTTGAAAACAGTTGTGTACACATTTTTTCCAGGATTATTTAATGAATAGAAAGTTCAAAAGAACAGCATTTATCTGAAATCTAAAGCTTTTGCAACATTAAAAATGTCTATACTGTCACTTGATCAATTTAACGCATCCTTTCTGAATAAATGTATTCATTTCTTTAAGTTCTTTCCCAAAAAAAAAAAAATCTTACCGACACCAAAACTTTTGAACGGTAGTACAATGTTACAAAAGCTTTCTGTTTCAGATAAAATGTAAAAAAAAAATATATATATTTTACACAACTGCTTTCAACATTGATAATAATAATTATAAATGTTTCTTGAGCATCAAATCAGCATATTAGAATGATTGCTGAAGGATCATGTGACACTAAAGACTGGAGTAATGATGCTCCAAATTCAGCTTTGCATCACAGGAATAAATTACATTTTAAAATATATTCAAATATAAAACAGTTATTTTACATTTTAATAAGATTTCACAATATTACAGCTTTTTTTGTATTTTTAATAACATAAATGCAGCCTTGGTGAGCAGGAGACTTCTTTCAAAAACAATCAAAATAGTAGTTTCCAAACTTTTTACCTGTAGTGTACATAGGCTACTATTTGCACGTTGGTATTGTTGTACATAAACAGGATGCAATAATAACAGTGTAAATTATTATATTTATTAATATTATTAAAATGGATGCCACCTTAATGGGATAATAAAAGCCCTCCCTACACCTACCCCTACCCAATAAATGCTTTTATTATTATTAAACATTTCGTTAGGCACTTTTTTTCCACTTTTAGAACCTTTTCTTAATGTTTATTGAAATTAAATGCCTTTCCGATGTGATATGTGATGGGAAAAGAGAGAAGACCTAGAAAAACCTAGATCCTTAAAGGGTAACTTCAGTGATTTAGCATTAAGCTTTGTATTTAAACTGGGTCATTTATGTAGTAGACATGTGAAATTATTTTTGAATTTGGTGCCTTCTAGACTGAGAAAAGACAGAAATTGTATTGTCGTCTCATGTGGATGAAAGACAACAACTCCCAGAATGCACTTGCTTCGCTGCCCTACGAGGCCACTCCGTACACCGTCGTTTTGATCTCCATAGTAATACAATCATTTCGTTCAGTTAGAGAATAAACACTACAATTAAAAACTGAACGCGTGTTTTCAATAAAGTGTGAGTGAGCCGAACGAAAGTGATGTCACAGATGCAGCAGTGTCAGATTTCCTTCATCACGAAGAGCAGAGGTAACGTTAAGCGCCAGTCTGGCACGTTTTCAGATCGCATATGGAAGCTAAACTATCACAGGAATTCATTGAAAAGTTGAAACACTCACTTTACTCTGCACCGCGCTCCGTTATTATGAATGTCCGTTCGGCCGTCTGTCTTAACGTTACATTCTGAAAACATTCTGGGCGAGTTGAAAACATGCGGAACAGCTCCATCTAGTGGCTGTAGTCTTTGCCTCTGGTCAAAAATCCTCTGATGACGCAAATATACGATGACGATATTTGCGTCATCTGAGAAATTTTTCCAGAAATAAAATGCATAATTCTCTCGTCTCAGGGGGATATGAGGGGGGAAAGTACCATAATTTGAATATACTACCGGGTTTCTACTGATACAAAGCCTAATGCTAAACCACTGAAGTGACCCTTTAAGCCTTCCGCTTTACTGACTGCCCCACTTAAGACGTTGAAATATCCGTGTTTTTTGTTTGGCCCAACCAGGCATTGTTAGGCGGAGCTAGTGCGAATAGCACTTGCCAACAAGACACGCTATTTGCACTTGGAGTAAATAGACACTCCGAATAAATATTAACAGATCCTTGGCTTGTACTCTTAGATGAATGTATTATGTACGAACGCAGCCAAGATATGCATATTTAAAAAAACGAAAACAGCAAATACAGTAAATCAACATCAAAACGACACTGAAGACTGGAGTAATGATGCTTAAAATTCAGCTTTGATCACATAGTATTACATTTTTTTCTTATTAAATATATTTTAAAATTAATTATTTCTTTCTCAAAATTTTACTGTGTTTTTGATCAAATAAATGCAGGTTTAGTGAGTGTAAACATTTAAAATCTCAGACCTCAAACTTTTTCTTTTCCCCAAATACAGTATATACCGTATTGTTCAGAATATAAGACAATGTTTATTTCTTAGAAATGCATCTGAAAAAACGTGTTTGTCTTATATTCAGGGTCTTGACTTTTACATGTCAATAATTCACCCGCAACAATAGGTGGGGCCAAATATGCATAAAATGAATGCCAAGAGTGACAAAGAAAAGCTTTCTGTCTAAAAGCCGCTTAACTGTCGTGTTTACGTGCCTTGCAGACAGGACAAAACTTCCCTCGAGATTTTAAAATGTAAGACGCTACCCAGATCTAACATATAATTTGTGTGTGTTAACATACCTGGTCATTTAGTTGCCGTATGTTTTTCTCAATGTGCGGCAGTAATCCTCTGAAGGTGAACTCCTGGATAAACTGCCGGATGTGGTCGTGGTCATTTAGGGTCAGGCAGGTTCCACGAGGGGTCGGGGGGTTGTGAGAGGTCAAGCTGGCCTGTTTTTGGGGTTTCATCACATCCACACTGTTTACAGACTGACTGGGGTTGTTGCTGGGGTAACCGGCATCAGTGGGCTGGTCCAGCTGCAGAGGATGAGTCTCTGAGATGCCGTCTGCAAACATGAGTGGAACATCTAATTAACATTAGACCGACATTTCTCATCAATATGAGGTTTATAGCAAAAATCCCTGATAATGGGATTCATTTGGAATGGACTAACCTCTAACTGAAGGATCAAGACCATCTTCCTCTGCACCGATGTTGTTTTCAACTGCATTATTCACTGCAGCTTCTTCATACAGCTCCTATTAAACATCACCAGAGTTGGGGAACATTTAATTTGGCAAATTTTTCAAATTTAAAATTCAATTAAAATTCAAATCATTACATTATACATTTTTCATATCAGACAACTCTCTAACTTCAATATTCTAAAATAGCAATCAAAACAGATTTTAGATTTACCAATAGTTCACCACACTGTTTTCAGATAAATAAAAAAATAAAGAAATTATAGCAAATAAAAGTATTATATTATAGCAGGGTTTCCCAAACTGGAGTTTGATGAAAATTGATGAAAATCAAGCAAGCCATTATTAAAATGTAAAATTAAAATAAATAAATAAATAAATAAGTAATGCTAATGTGTTGTTAAATTATTGAAATGTGCTACTTCAAGAAAAAAATGTTATTATAGAAAAATAATAATTATAATATAATAATAATAATAATAATAACAAAAAAATCAAATTTAATTACCAATTTGTGATGGAATAACACCATAAAAATGTACATTATTATGTATAATATTTATTTTAGTATTAGAGTAAAATATTTAAGTGGTCTTCCACCATGGACCATAAAATAAACATATGAAATAAAATATTACATTATTTGTACCCTGGATTTGCAAGATGTATGCCATAGACTGTAAAAAAAATCATAAACAGTCAAAATAGTCATGGAAGATGAGGATATTGGACCCTCAGAGTCCAATAAAAAATATTGCCCAGTTAGATATGAATATTAAAATGTAAGATCAGAGGTTATATCAAGCTAGTGTTACTTTCATATTTAGATACATATGTAAGGCAGGAGGAATGTGACCGAAAAGATACAGCATGGAGGTTCAGGGTTGTTCCTCTTGAAGTCTGGACCATTTTTATATTTTGCTTAAAATAAGTATCTACTAAAACAAACATTTTGAAAAATACAACAACAAAAAAAACCTTATCATAAGCAGAAAACAAAGTTAACTAGTAATTTCAAAGTTTAAGCTGTCTTTCCTTGTCATCTACAAACAATTTTCCCAATTACAACATTGTTTATTACGAAATACTTTTAACATGCTGATAAATAATGCTGAATTTAGATGAAAAACGTTATCACTAACCAGGCTTAAATTGGCTTTCATATATGCATGACAGATAAAAATAACTATATTTGCTGCCTTCTCATTTTCGGCATCAATCAATTTTGCAGCTCACTGTGTTTCAGCTACTGTTGTTAAAATAACCATGTCATCTGCAGCTCTTAATGTTGCACTTTAACCTCTTTAGCATGAGAGAGAAGGCTTGAATGAAGCTTGTTTTGCTCTAGATAAAAATATTAGAGGATGTAGTGCCAAAAGATAATTACCATAAATGGCCCTTAAAGGGATAGTTCACCCTGAAATGAAAATTACCCCATGATTTACTCACCCTCAAGCCATCCTAGGTGTATTTGACTTTCTTCTTTCAGACAAATACAATCGGGAGATATATTACATTTTTTTTTTTTTTTTAAGGGGTTAGGGTTGGGGTTAATTAAGGTTTCTGAAGTGAAGGGATGCGTTTGAGTAAGAAAAATATCCATATTTTAAGCTAAAATAACTAGCTTCCGACAGACGGCCGTACACATGGATTTACGGCGACATAGTAACCCCTAACCTGACGCATGACGTATTGACGAAAGTGGAAGTGCAGAGGATAGAGCAAAACAAAACACAGGTCACGAATTAGAAGTCTAAAACGAGAATTTCAAAAGACAAATGTCGGAGGATTTCGATATGAGAGAAGGAGGGCTTGAATTTGTTGCCCAGCCCTATTTGTTTAAAACGCTTACGCTACTCCCACATTGGGATAACTCTATTTTTCTTACACAAACACATCGCTTTGCTTCAGAAGGCCTTTATTAACCACCCGGAGCTGTGTGGAGTAGGGGTTGCACTAGTCGACTTGAATGCTCTGCCATGACGCTTTAAGCTTGACGTCGACTAGTCGCTGGCCTATAGAGGGCGCAACAGGATAAGCCATTTCCTGACATGCAGGCTGCCAGGCTCTGTTTCCAACAGTTAAAAATTACAAATAAATACATACTCAGAGAGCTCTCCACAAGACATGTTTGTAATTTGGAAGCTCAAAATTGATCGGGAGAATGCACGCTTATTGTACAGGTCAGTTAATCACCATTCTAAATGCATGCTGCATTGTAACACACACAGCTCGCACATCACGCAGAGATCGCGCGCCTTACACAAAACCATTCAGTAGCGCAGAAATGTATCAACACTGTTCTGTGATGCATCACTAAAATAGCTTCGAAACTGAAAAGTTATAACATATATTTCTTAGTAACTAAAACTCACAGCTTATTAGTAGAGAGACGCTGGCAAGTAGAATTAATTCACACGCAATCACTCTCTCCATTAATGCATTCATATACATGTAATCTTTATTGTGCTACTTTATCTGTATCTGATTCAGAACGAGCAGAAATCTGTGAGAAATATAACGACCCAAAGACTGACACAAAAGCTGTTGTAGTAGGAGCAATAACCTTATGGGCAGCACTGTGACATAGGCCTATGCCATAGCTGTCCTGTGCATAAGAAAACTTGTGTTCGCGTCTCAGCTCAAGGTTCAGGGTTATTTGTTTATCAATGACGTCATCAGCGACTAGTCGACGTCGACACGACTTTCATCACATAAATGTCGACTTGAAAAAAATCGGAAGTCATTCAACCCCTAGTGTGGAGTACATTCATGATGGATGGATGTGCTTTTTTGGGGTTTCAAAATTTCATCCTCCATTCACTGCCATTATAAAGCTTGGAAAAGCCAGGTCATTGTTTAATATATCTCTGATTGTATTCATCTGAAATAAAGTAATATACACCTAGGATGGCTTAAGGGTGAGTAAATCATGGGGTACTTTTAATTTTTGGGTGAACTATCCCTTTAATGCTTGTGGTGTGAAACGCTCCATTGTTCTGACGCGCTGCTAACTGTAATGTAGGAATGGTAAAATGTCAAATGTCTTGCGGTGTGGTTAGAACCAAGCCACGGTCCGCCATTTGAGGATGCCTGGTTTACGGCATCAAAACGTTTGGCTCTTGGCAAGAAAACACTGCAATGTTGACCCGACTTTATGATGATAATCAGAAGTTTATGAGTTGTATGTTCAGTGCCTGCAGTGAGGTTGTGGCACTCACAGGGTTGTGCATGCTGGTCTTGTGTAAGTACTGACTCCAAGGGTCCGGCATCTGTTCGTCCGCACCAGTGCTACCGCTCCGGGAGTTTATCTTGAGCAGATAGCAGCCCTGAGTACCATACCGCTGTTTCATATCCTCGTACACGGAGTCCGCCCTGAGAGACACAGGGATAGACATCATAAATACATATGACAGCCTAATATCTCTCCCCACTGTCAGGTTATCTTCTATTCATCAGCCCTTGAGGCTGCAGTCAGCACACGATTACTGTGATTGGCAACTTATCTGCAAGCAGTATTCTCTGAGGAGGAAGTGGATAGGACAGCAAGCATGCCTGTCGCTCAGCTGATGTCAGAAATTAATATAAATAGAAAAGTGCATTGCAAATGCAGTTCATGTTGTCTTTAACTGGTTCATTTTTATTCTACTCGCGAAACTTTCTCTAATTAAATGTATGCAATTACAAAAGAAAAGCAGAAATGTTTTCTCCCGAAATCTCTTTTGTTTTTTAATCCCTGAGGCAGGGTTGGATACATGTCTCCAGTGTTAATCAACTCTTTTCGTTTAATTACAGAATCAGAACAAGCAATGGGAATATCAGACGCTTTGAACAACATTTGGAGTAAAGAGCATTTATGATTCACTCTGCATTGGTTCACAGTTCAGCTAGAATACTGAAGTGGCTTAATTAATAATCATATTTCAGTAACAGTAACAATGAATAAATCTTGCATGTACATGTAGATTTATGCAAATGCACACAATCACACTAATAGTACTTTTTCCTGTTTCTTTTGACCTCTAGCTTGCATAATTCAAGTAGAATTGAATTGAGCACCTAAAAAATGTAAAAACTGCCTATAGCAAGAAAACCCCCAATTATTTAGAGATGAGCAAAATCTGCCCCAAACCGATCACCGGTGATCACCGCAAGACGCATGCCGGTTAGAAACGTGTCCGAGTGTGGTCCGATTTGCTCTGATGTCATGCTGACATGTCAAAAAACTCTCGCGACGGCGAGGCGGCCATGTCGGATTCTGCAGTCAGGCACAGTTCCAGTCTCCAACTGTCCGACTTGGATGCACTTTTTTCACCCCCCCCCCTCACCTACATTTCAGGCGAGGCACTTCTCAAACGAACTTGATTTCATTCAGTTAACTATGAATCTGATCAAGAGCGGGGCTTTAGTCAATCGGGAATTGATTGGATGGCTGTGGATTGCAATTGCTGTGATGTCATGTGAGTGACAGGTTGTCCCGCCCTCATGACAGTAAAAACGTCAGAGAAGAATTTGTGTGGGAGTTGGAGGGGAAGTTATTTTGATTAAAGATTATGAGGGCACATGAATTGAAAAGAAAGTGATGTGCACATCAATCATTTATAACAATACTGAAATATACTTAAAAATAAGTTGAATTCACTAAGGAAATACCCGAGAACTTAAAGGCACAATATGTACGATTGTTGGATTCAAATATCCAAAAACCACTAGAACAATGTTTTATATTTTGTTGACTTGTGTACTTACATTATCCCAAATGTTTCCAAGAATGTATAAATCTAGAGAAATAAGCAATTTTAACCAGGACATGGTCTGTGTCCGTGCGTCGCCTATCAATGACTAGGGATGGGTATCTAGAACCGGTTCCAACTTGGCCAGAACCAGTGATTTGATAAGAAGCTCGCATTTCGATTCCGCTTACAGGTTACTGCGTGCGCATTTTATTGTGATTTTTAAACGCTGCACGCTGTTTCCTATGCTGCAGACACACACACACACACACACACACGCGCGCACACAGAACGGCTTCTCATAGTAAATGAATAGTGCGCGATAATGAACCGAGTTCTCTTCCTCGTCTTTTTGCACAGCACGCGAATGGACAAATAATGAACAAAAATGGAAAAAAAGCAGTCGGTTATGTCGTTGACGGCAGATCTTCTTGATGCCGTCTCTATGATAACGTTAATCAAACAACAAAAGACGCACACTGTTTTCTGTGCCGCAGACACACAATTTTGCACAGCACGCGCTTGGAAAAATACACACAAAAATGTCAAAATACTCTCGTAACACAGTCAGTTATGTCATCGATGGCAGATTTTCTTGATGCCGTCTCTATGATAACGTTAAAGGATTAGTTCACTTTTAAATAAACTGTTGCTGATAATTTACTCACCTCCATGTCATCCAAGATGTCCATGTCTTTCTTTCTGCAGTCAAAAAAAATAAAAGGTTGATGATGAAAACATTCCAGGGTTTTTCTCCATATAATGGACTTCAATGGGCTCCAAACGGTTCAAGGTCCATATGACAGTTTCAGTGCAGCTTCATAGGGCTTTAAGCGATACCCAACGATGAATAAGTGTCTTATCTAGCGAAACGATCAGTTTCTGCGAGAAACCGAGCAGTATTTATGCTATTATTTTACCTCTTATCAGACGAACGTGATCATCTCTGAGCTCCGCCATAACTTCTGCTAAGTGAGGTCAAAATACGAGCATGGTCATAGATGTATACATGTCTCATTAGCGCCTGCACGGATCAGTAGAATGAGGCATCTAGATCGATATATATATGACCAGGCTCGTATTTTGACCTCACTTAGCGGAACTTATGGCGGAGCTCAGAGATGATCACGTTCGTCTGATAAGAGGTAAAATAATAGAATAAATAGTGCTCGGTTTCTCGCAGAAACTGATCGTTTTGCTAGATAAGACCCTTATTCGTCGTCTGGTATCGTTTAAAGTCCTTTGAAGCTGCACTGAAACTGTCATATGGACCTTGAACCGTTTGGAGCACATTGAAGTCCATTATATGGAGAAAACCCCTGGAATGTTTTCATCAAAAACCTTAATTTCTTTTCGACTGAAGAAAGAAAGACATGGACATCTTGGATGACATGGGAATGAGTAAATTATCAGCAAAAGTTTATTTAAAAGTGAACCAATCCTTTAATCAAACAACTAAAGACGAGAAAATGAATTAGCTGTTCTAGACAGAATAACGTTTAACTATATTTGTAATGTATAGCCTATATTTTATCAATAAAGTGCAGTGTTATTTTACATTTGATTACAGTTTCGGTACCCACCTGAAAATGTTTATTTCAATCATCTTTGTTCAATTGTATTCATTTGTGCAATTGATAATTTGTTCTTTTTAAATTACTGAGTGTTTACTTGTCTTTAATATCGCTTGAAATTTATATTAGCCTTTTTTCTTTTCTTTTTTTGCTAGGGTAGGCTATTTTTAAACCATAGGCAAAATTTTTGTTCATGGTATTCAGCTACAATGAAATGTTTTGCAATAATAGCCTAATAATAAATGTGTTTTTTACCCTATTGGAATCGCAATTAGGAATCGATAAGCAGAATCGGAATCTATACCCAACCCTATCAATGACATCATATACCCGCTTAGTCCCACCCTCCGCTGAGACATGTCATGAAAGGAACAAATGTCGTTTTGAGGGGGGGGGAGGTTAAGGTTTTTGATTAAATTTTACAAGGGCATATGAATAAAAAATAGATAAATAATAATGTGCATGGATAAATCGTTTATAATAAGCCCTGTAACATACTGTAAATATATAAAGAAGTCAATTTTTATCTTTAAATAATGACAGCATTTACATTTTTGGGTGAGCTATCCCTTTTAACATCATGTGTGGCATGTCCAAGAAAAGTGAAAAGGTGAAGGCCAAGTATCCCTGATTTAAAGGTGCACTGTGTAAATTTGAGCAGTATCTAGCGGTGAGGTTGCAAATTGCAAACGCCCACTGCTCACCCCTTCCTTTCGAAGCACATAGAGAAGCTACGGTGGCCGACACAGGACAAATATGTCGTTGTCTGAGACAGCAGAGAGTAGCTAGCGCTCTGTAGAGCAGATTGTCCATTTGGGGCTACTGTAGAAACATGGCGGCGCAAAATAGTGATTTCACTGTAAGGGGACCGGCGGTTTATGTAGATAGAAATGACTCATTCTAAGATAATAAAAACATAACGGTTCATTATGTAAGGTCTTTATACACCACTGAAAACATAGTTATGTATATTTTACTGCATGTCTGTCAATAGATCCTCATAAATATTACACACTGCACCATTAAGCTTCTTAAATAGTCATTCATCAGACTGTTTGACTGTGTAAAAGAAAGAAAAGCAACCAAGGAAACAGGTACAAGGAGACAGACACGCAAACACACACACCTCTGCTCGTCTCCATCACTGATATCGTGAAGCAGGACGTAATATTTGAGTGTGTTGGGGATGAACCATTTGGGGTGGGTGTATTCTCCACTGTGCTGGATTCGGTGCTGTTCTTGGGACAGCTTGAGAAACTGCTCTGTCGGCACTGCCTCATGGGACGACACCACCAGCATACCTGCAGGCTAGTTCAGGAGATCTCACAGAATACAGATGGGAAAACATTTAAAAATAAAATACAAAAGTGACAAAATATATATTCTTGCCCGATACCAACTCTATCAAAAATCTGGACAGACTGGGTAAGAATATTAGAATATGAAATGGAATAATATTTCACAATATAACTGTTAATACTATAGTTTTGATCAAATAATTGCAGCCTTGGTGAGCATAAGAGACTTCTTTCTTAATTATTTTAGACTTTTTTTGCATCAATGACATTTGCTACATTTATATTACATGTAATTCATGGCAGATCATTTTATATACAGTCAACATTTCAGTGCATCCCTTGTGGTCAAGAAAGAATAAGAGTATAAAATGAGAAGCAAGGTCGAGTTATTAGGAGAGGGGCAAAGAAAGTTGTTTTTCAGTGTTTTGAAGGATACAGGCCAGATAGTGGCTGAGGAACTCGTGCTCTGATGCCGGCATGGACTGCAGGAAGTTCTCACGGTAAGTCTCAAACCATGGCGTTGTGGCTGTAAGATAAACATACACACACAAAGAAATATTGTCTTGTTTCTGAAACAAGATTAATACAGGCCACATGACCAACCCTCCAGGCGGAAGAGGAGAGAAGCACATTATGAAAGGCAGGACGAAGAGCTTAAATGGAAACTTTTACAGCAAAATAACAAAAAAATCTTTTATTTTAATGTAAATTCCGCTTTTCAAACAAATGGCATATAAAATGCTCTAAATTATCCAGCAATTTTGAAGCATAAAGAGGTGCGTCACATTAGCAAAATTTCAGTTCAATTTTGTGGGCAAAAAAGGTTTATTGTCAATAGTGTAATGATGTATGAAGCACATCTCACACAAGTCCAACCAAGCAGTTTTCTGTTGGTCAAATGTGTATGGGGAAATATTTTGTCTTCACGTGAAATTCCCAATCGTGTGTATTCCTATTGAATTTACTTGATTTCGCCCAAAAGAATTCACCAAATAACGGAAAATGTGACCATAGCTTAAATCAGGATTACAGCACTTTAAACCTGACATCACTCTGAAACTCTGATCTAATTAAGATTCAACCTCATTTTGCTTAAAGGGGTACTTCACCGCTGGAAAGATGAATTTAATGTATTTAAATTCGGGCATTTATGTAGTAGAAATGTGAAATTATTTTAGAAGTTGGTGCCTTTTAGACTGAGAAAAGCCAGAAAATGTATGTTTGGCTCATATGGATGAAAGACAACAACTCCCAGAATGCACTTGCTTCGCTGCCCTATGAGGAAACTCCTAAGCCACGCCTAACGGTTACATCACTTGCCCACCGCGGCACCACCCCACCCTCTTTTTAATATAGTAATAAAATAATTTAGTTCAGTTAGAGAACGGACACTACTATTAAAAACTGAACATGTCTGCTCAATACAGCACGAGCCGAACGAGAGTCGTAGCACAAACGCAGCAGGAGTCAGAATTCATTCATCAGAGAGTGAGTAGCTGACAGACCAGATGATGGCGGAAGATTTGGTTTCAAAGCGAAATGCACCTATTTAAGTGAGTTTGTCATTGTACCGTTTTGTTGTTGTGTTTGTATGAACCCACAATTCAAGCAACCCACCCCTGAATTGGCTCCAATTTTAAACCGAAACTAAAATGAGCACGGCCGACCAGCATTCATTCACGGCCGCATTGTCATTCATTCACGGTGCGTGTCCAGTCTGGCGCGTTTTCAGTTCATGCCTATGGAAGCTTAACTTTCATAGTAATTCATTGAGAACACTCGCTTTGCTCCGCACCGCTCCGTTATGAATTTCCGTGCGGCCGTCTGTGTTTTACATTCTGTGAGCCAGATCCCACCCCTATGGGGTGGTTGAAAACATGCGCAACTAGCTCCTACTACTGGCTGTAGTCTCTAGCCTCTGGCCAAAAAAGCCTCAGATGACGCAAAATGAGGATATTTGCATCATCGGAGGCTTTTTTCCAGACATAAAATACATAAATGCATTCAAATATACTACCGGGTTTCTACTGATAAAATCTTAAATGCTAAATCGCTGAAGTAACCCTTTAAAGAAAAGCAGGATGTTCAAAACAAGTTGTTTTTAATGCACGCATCAGCATTCATGATCAATTTCCCCCTTTCAACCTATCCAACAATGAGGGAAGATGAGGATGTAGGCCTACAGGTTTTTATGCTCAAGATTCATTAAGTTCAGTTCCTTGACATTTCGCCTCAATCAATGGTCCTCTCTGAATAATGCCAATAAGCACACGGCATGATGCACTTCACTCTGGCAGCCTCACGATCAATTCTTTATCGGAAACTTTACAGAGAGGGTAGAGCTTGAAAACCATGTCGACATTACAATACAGCAAACCATATCTAACAAATTACTGTATAATCAATAAAGCACATCCCTTGTTTGCAGTGTAGCTCTGATGATTACAGTGGCAATATTCTAGTGAGATGAAAACGGCTAATTTACCTCTTTTTTTTTATTTAGATTTGATTTATGCTTTAAAACAGGAGCTTTTAACTGTTATTAGTCCAAAGACCCCCCTGTTGCATACTGTGTAAAACTAATTGTTGAATTATGGCCTGGACAATTAACCATTTAGCTGAACTTTAGCTATGGTTACAGTCAGTACGGAATTACTGCATAGTGAACATTTTAATTTTCAAACAATAATTAGCACACCCCCTGCAGTAACGCTGTGTATCCCACTAAAGCCCCCTGCTCTGAAGGCAATGTGTTAATTAAGTGATAAAGGTTAATCATAATTACAATTATTATTAATATAAAGTAATTTCCATAATTCTTAATATAAATTTAGTATATCTACAGGTGTCCAATTGGTGTCTCATGAACATAATGTTAAATGTTAAAGTCAGTTATGTAAGCTTCTTGTTCAGACAGTTTAAATAATATTCAGCAAACTGTTTTACTTTTTATTAATACACTGTAAAAAATAGCTATATTCTTTTACAGAATATATATACATACATTGATCAGGCATAACATTATGATGAAGTGAATAACACTGATAATCTCTTCATCACGGCACCTGTTAGTGGGTGGAATATAATGGACCGCAAATGAAAAGTTTGACCTCAAAGTTGATGTGTTAGAAGAAGGAAAAATGAGAAGCAGTAGACAAGGGCCAAACTGTGATGGCTAGACAACTGGGTCAGATAATCTCAAAAAACTGCAGCTCTTGTGGGGTGTTCCCGGTCTGCAGTGGTCAGTATTTATCAAAAGTGGTCCAAGGAATGAATAGTGGTGAACCGGCGACAGAGTCATGGGCGGCAAAGGCTCATTTATGCACGTGGGGAGCAAAGGCTGGCCCGTGTGGTCCGTTCAAACAAATGAGCAACTGTACTCAAGAAGTTAATGCCGTTTCTGATAGAAAGGTGTCAATACACAGAGAATTGCATCGCAGTTTGTTGCATATGGGGCTGGATAGCCGCAGACCAGTCACGGTGCCCATGCTGACCTCTATCCACCACTGAAAGCGCAAACAGTGGGCAAGTGAGCATCAGAACTGGACCACGGAGCAAATGAATTACATTTTCTGATGAATGGTCTAATCAATTACACATGGCACCAGGATGCACTATGGGAAGAAGGAAAGCCGGCAGAGGCAGTGTGATGCTTTGGGCAAATTTTCTGCTGGGAAACCTTGGGTCCTGCCATCCATGTGGATGTTACTTTGACACGTACCACCTACCTAAGCATTGTGTTGCAGACCATGTACAACCTTTCATGGAAACAGTGTGGCCTCTTTCAGCAGGATAATGCACCGTGCCACAAAGCAAAAATGGTTCAGGAATGGTTTGAGGAGCACAACGAGTTTGAGGTGTTGACTTGGCCTCCAAATCTCAAGATCAGATCTCAATTCAATCGAGCATCTGTGGATGTGCTGAATAAACAAGTCCGATCTATGGAGGCCCCACCTCACAACTTACAGGATTTAAAGGATCTGCTGCTAACTTCTTTGTATCAAGATACCACAGCACCCCTTCAGGGGTCTAGTGGAGTCCATGCCTCAACGGGTCAGGGCTGTTTTGGCAGCAAAAGGGGGACCAACACAATATTAGGTCATAATGTTATGCCTGATCGGTGTGTGTGTGTGTGTGTGTGTGTGTGTGTGTGTGTGTGTGTGTGTGTGTGTGTGTGTATATATATATAGACACACACACACACACACACACATACACACATGCTAGAGTAAAAACCTGTTAACTGCAAGATAACTTGCCATATAGGATCAGATTTGTAAATGTTTTAGCATTGCATTATATGAAATTTAACTGTAAAATACTGTCAAATGTATGTTTTTTTTAAAGTAAAAACTATGAATTAACATACAACCCCACATCCAGAAACGTTTGGACATTTTGTATAATGCAATAAAATCAAGAACGAGTGATTTGTTAATTCTCTTTAACTTTTATTTAACTGACTAAAGTACAAAGAAAAGGTTTTTAATGACCAACTTAAGTGTATTTTGTAATATATAAACTATTTTGATTTTGATGTCTGCAACACACTCCAAAAAAGTTGGGACAGAGGCATGTTTACTACTGTGTCACATCACATTTCCTTTCAATTACACTTTTTAAAAGTTTGGGAATTGAGGATATTAATTGTTGAAGTTTTTTTGTTTTGCCCAATCCCGTCTGATGCAGGAGAGCTGCTCAACAGTCTTTGGTCGCTGTTATCGGATTCTCCTTTTCATACATTTTCAATAGGAGACAGATCTGGACAGCAAGCAGGCAGTCAGGCACATCCCTTCTACTGAGTGGAGTGTCTAAGAAACCACTCTGTTTTAGAACATGCAGAATGAAGCCTTGCATTGTTTCCCAGGAAACATGTCATCTTGATGCCTTTAAATGTCAATATATGATTCCACGTCAGTGGTACCTTCACATCAATGCAAGTCACCCATGCCATTTGCACTGATGCACCCCCATACCATGACATATGTTTGATTTTTGTATCAGTCACTGATGAAATTCTGGATGGCCCCTTTCGTCTTTTGGACTGAGAACTATGTCTGTTTTTCCCAAAAACAAGCTGAAACGTGGGGCCTTATCATACGCCAGGTGCGACGCAAGTGTTTTTTGCTAGTTTCAGTCCGACGCAGTTTTCATTTTCACGTCCAGCACCATGTTGTTGAAATAGCAAATGCACTCGCGCCCATCTGTTCGCCCATGGGCGTGCTGATCTGAAAACAAGGTGCGTTCAGGCGCATTATTGACGCGTTGCTATTTTGAGGCAACTGAAAACAACTGTGCCATTGACCAACAAAAACCTGGTCTGAAGTCAATAGCGCAGTATTCTTTGTGTTATTTAAAGGGCGCGTTAGTAATATGCACCTATAGGCGGGTGCACAACGTGCTTACACTCTGCTTATTACACACAGAGGGACATGCAGCACACAAACATTAAATATTAAAAATAAAATGATTCCTCTCTGGAGAAGCAATCAGTCTTTCCGCTCACAAATTCCACCATGTAAATAGCGAATCTGCCATGGTGCGAGCGCAACTGGCTTTTAAAGGGAATGCGAGATGAGACTCTGATAAGTTATTGCACGTTAAGCCCAAATCAAACCCATTACTCATTAAAGGTCCCGTTTTTCCTGTTTTTTGAAGCTTTGATTGTGTTTACAGTGTGCAATATAACATGTGTTCATGTTTCGCGTGTAAAAAAACACAGTATTTTTCACACAATTTACTTATCTGTATACCGCTGTTTTCACTGTCCTAAAAACGGCTTGAGGATTTCCCTGTTCTATTAAGTCCCTCCTTCAGAAATACGTAACGAGTTCTGATTGTGCCAGCGGTTCCCGTGTTGTGATTCGACAGCAGCTTAGCGCACGTTGCCCGGAAAGGTCACGCCTCTTACCATAACAGGGAGATGCATACACTCAAACTACAGCGTCTCTGAAGGCCAAACAAAGGTGATTTGACTCCAGGATGAAAATAACAGCGTCTCGACGACATGGCGACAAACACACTCTACGAACGCAACACTTCCTCTTCTCCATGTGGGAGAGCAACAAGACCACGCCCCCTATTTTGCGTATTCTTGAGGGCGGAGGTTAGTCAACAAACTGTTCTACTGACGTCATTAAAGCAGGATGTACAGGGATGTAGTCCAAACCGGCCGTTCGCTGTAGGCTTTGAAAGGGAACTTCTGTTAAAACAAATATCTCGCTTGGCATTGAACTTTGAGCTTTATAATTTTACAGGAATTATTTATGCTCTAACAGCAACATTACACACTAACTAATATAAAGTTTGAAAATCACGAAGAACAGGACCTTTAAGAGATTAGGTACAACACTTTTGGACCATGCGCCTGGCGCCCCAACTTTTTTTTCCGTCATTAAACAGTCTAAGTGCACATGCGCTTCAGACCATGCACTCAGATCGTTAAAACAGGTCATGTGGCCTCATCTAACCACCGCACACATTCCACTGTCTTTAGCACCATCTGAGATGAGCTCAGGCCCCGAGAACTCATCGGCATCTCGGCATAGAACTTTTGTATAACTTTCTCCTTGCGTAACAGAGATTCAAGTTGCATTCCTTGATGCTGCAGCAGACTTTGTTAAGTGACAACGGTTGGAAAGAACTCCCTAGCATTAGCACATTTGGTTGTATTTAACAGAGTAGTGTGGTTTCACATGTAATGCCATCTGAGGGCTCGAAGGTCACACACATTCAATAGGGGTTTCCTACCTTGCCCTACATTTACTGAAATTTCTCTGGTTTCTCTGAATCTTTTCACAATATAATGTATGGTAGAATGTGAAAGACTTAGATTCTTTGCAATCTTGCATTGAGAAATGTGGTTTTTGAATTGATTGACAATTCTCTCGATATGTAGCACAAGGTGCTGAGCCATGACCCATCTGTGCTTGCAAAGACTGAGATGCTCCTATTACACTCAATCACGATCAACGAGTCCCTCACCTATTACCAATTCACCTACTTATTGTGGACTGCTTCAAAAGAGTTTAACTTGGATATTCTACAAGCTTTTCAATTTTATTTTGCCTCAGCTCCAACTTTTGTAGAATATGTTGGGAGCCATCAAAATCTAAATTTGTTTATATTTACAGAATACACTTAAGTTGGTCAGTGAACACACTGAAAATCTTTTCTTTGTACTTTTGTCAGTTAAAAGGTAAAGGAGAATTAACAAATTACATATTCATATTGCATTTTACAAAATGTTACAAACTTTTTTGTTACAAAAATTTGGGGTTGTAAAAGTTATGTTTAAAAACAGTAAAATCCCAGAAGTCTTTTAATGACTCATCACAAATGATTATATTTTAATAGTGCGGTCGCATCCAAAATAAAAGTTTGTGTATAATTATTATGTATATATAAATACACATACATGCATGTACATATTTAAGAAAATGTGTAATATTTATATATAAAATATTTATACTTATATATAATATAAATTACATGCAAATATTTCTTAAATATATACATGATAGAGTGTGTATTTATATATATATACATAATTATACACAGTAAACACACATATGCAAACACAAACTTTTATTTTGGATGTGATTAATCGCGATTAATCGATTTGACTATACAGCACTCCATAAATACTATAGGTTCTTCTCCTTTTTAGTATCAGTAATGTGCATTAGGGTGTTTTGCGTTACATTTTCTGTTATTTAGTTAATGATTATTACATTATTTTAGTGCCAAGTGTTTCCCAGATGGTGCTTTGTCTTTGTGTGACCTGTGAATGGCTATGTTTTATGGACATGCCACATAAATTCTCCATCTTACCACTTGTTCATATTATTATGGTGGTACTTCAGTACACTTTAAGGTAAATATCAGATTGTGGTAGTTCAAGTTGATTGGTTTATTAATATTATATCACTTAATGAAATATATGATTATTAGCTGTTAAATATACAGGTATCAATATGCCATCCTGTAATACCTTGTCACAGTTTTCTTACGGTGAATTTCCGGCAACCATGGCTGCCAGTACTTTAAAGTAAATGTGTCAGGATATTTCTTAGTGTATAACAAGAACAAACCAATTTTTCACATTAAATCAAACAGATTTGAAAAAAGTGCATGTAAAGTCAATCTCTACTTCACAGCAAGAGGTACAG
Source organism: Gobio gobio (assembly GCF_949357685.1). NCBI lineage: Eukaryota > Metazoa > Chordata > Actinopteri > Cypriniformes > Gobionidae > Gobio > Gobio gobio. The sequence continues at coordinate 39,765,233 of NC_137105.1, read as the reverse complement.
TGGATCTATAGAGATGAGGAGACTAGTGACTGAACGGATAAAATGGCTCATTGAGCTGAAAACCTTCCAAAACACACTGAAATAACACTTAAATTTCAGTCGAAACAATCGTTAACTATCGTCTGACTCAACTGGAACACAAACTGATTGTATATATAACGACAGTTTCAGCACAATGAGTCATTTCCCTAGGATCTATCCCAAACACACACAAGAAGCTAAAGGACCACCACCAACATCCTGAGAAAAAGGAAGAAGCTGGATTGGAAAAAGGAAAGGAGATTTAGCGACAGATCTGCTACGGAGCGAGCCGGGCCAGGAAATGATGTGGAGAAGGCGTCTGAGGAAAGCCCTCTCACGCACTCCCAGCACGGGAAGGAAGGGAATACCTGTGTAGTACTTGGACGAGCTCAGTTGGGTGAGTGTTTCTTTCCAGTCAGAGTACCAGGGAACGCTCGCTTTGACCGTGCGGTCTGAGAGGAGAAGAGACAGGCAGTCTGGTTAAAGCTCACTGACAGGAACCAAAAAGTGTAACGCATCCAAAACAAAACCCACCCCAAACCCTGTGATGTGAACAGACATTATGTCAAGACCAATTGCTCTGTGTCTTTGCACAAATGGTTTGTTCATTTTAAATACAGATAGTTGCAATTATAAGCTAAAATACATCATGAGAACCATTTAATAGGAGTGATGTAATGCAAATTATGTTTATTTTCGGTTAACTACCCCCTTTATTTTTACCTTCTACAAAGTGCTAAACTTGATCTAGCAGCCTAGCACAGTAGATCCAGTAACTGAATGAACATAGTTCTAAAATCCCATTTTCCTGATTAGCTTAGACATGTGCATGTTCCAGTGGCGTCTCCCGCTGTGAGGAAAGGCAGTCTACTAAATGTAGGATGATGAGTAGATTCAAAGATTACGTATAATGAATATACCATATCATAATTTGCCTTTGAGACACATAAAACACAAACTACCGTTGCCAGTTCTAGCAGAAGCAGGAATAGCATTTAATGGAGTTGGACGTTTCTGTCCATCAGTCAGGGTGAGTATAGCACATACACATCAAACCAATGCTTCAAAGTCAACATGAAACACCATTCACACCACCTTTTCCTTACATAACATGACATGTCTGAGTGAAACAGAATGCTGTCCAAAAATGTAGCGGGGGGACTTAATTCATTGCACTGTGAAAAGCAATCAGAACTCTGAATGAGAGCTTGCAGATTATGGGGGGAGTGATCATTTAGATCCAGGAATCGGGCTTTATTCAAGTCTTTGAAACGCCGGCCCACCTGGCGTGGATGAAGGGAAGTAATTTCAGAGCTGGAGGAAGTTTTCTTTAATTAACATTTGGAATAATGTGTACTGAGAAGTCATGTGCGAGTGTTATTGTTAACTAAAAGTTAATTGAAATAAGGATGACGTAAAATAAGATATAAATATTACTTGAAAAACATTTTTAATTAAACAAATATTAGAAATGTTGGCTTGGCAACTAACTGAACTAAGATAAAATTAAAAAAATTTCCTTGAGCATTTGACATATAAGAGGTCATCATATTATAAGAATATCATGTACATTTTAGAACTGAAATCTTCCTTGTTAGTTCAAAACCAGCTTTTATTATAACCAAGCCCAGCGAAGGACACATTGTGGAAAATGCCTCTAACGGATAGGTGAAAGAACGCCTCTGCAGAAGAATATCACGCCTACTTCATCATTGCAACTTTGGCCCCGCCCACTGGTGTGTTAGTGAGATGACGAGGAAAGAAGAGCATTCACTGGGATAAAATAACATTACCTTCCAAAGTATCCTAATGCTAGGAATGTGGTCATTTATTTTCATCAATGTGAATGTTTCAGGGAACATTATTTATTTGTATTCGGTACATTTTCACTGTAGATTCTTTGGTAAATAAGTCGCAAATTCGGCGCAGGTTTCGAACAGACATTTACAATATGGACTCGTAATGTGACAACATCTAAGTAACTGTGTTAATTCTAATGCTGGATCTATGATCAGTAGGGGTGTAACGGTACACAAAACTGACGGTTCGGTACGTACCTCGTAAAAATAGCTTTTTATTTATTTTTATTAAACAGTGGTTTACTGAAAAAAAGTGTCTGTCCTTAAATGAATTAAATTATAACAAAGTTTATTGAAGATATTGCTGTAAACTACATAGGGAGCCCTTACTTGCACATTAATATTAAAGGTTAACAACAGAGCCCAAATTCAGTTGCTATTTATTTTTAGGTATAATAATCAACACTCAAATAACATGTTTACATGTTTGCGTACTTTCACATAAGGCAGTTTTTGCAATAACTTCTAAATCTAATTATAAAATAGTTTTTTCTCCAATTCGTTGTTGAAATATAATAATTTATACACAGAGTTTAATTTAAAAAAACATACATGAAATAATCAAGACATCACTAACAGGTTAAGTAGAATATAATGAATATATAGGCTAATATAGTGCATATATTTAGTGAAAGTTGTGGACACTGTGTACACTGAATGACTGCCTGAGGTAAATGTGATGCTACATGACATTGTTTACAAGCAGTTATATTGAGGTCTTTCCGCCGTTGAAACACTGATTGAGCGATTACACCACACATGTGATACGTGACAGTAAGTTGTAATGTATCCTGAACATACCTTCAGATGTTCATTCACGTTTATTCTTTAGGAAGAGATGATCGATCACATCGCGCGGCCGCTTGAACTGACTCGCCTATACAGTGATCAGTCACACCACATTAAAGAGGGTCAAAACTGCATTTATCGTTTGAATTTCGTGATAAAATGGACTTAAATTCTAAATATGTTCATGTGGGAACTAGGATTGAAGTGTGTTCCATGCTTAAAACAAGCCTACTGTTAAAGATTGCATTCGGAAACCGTTCACCGAACCGAAAGCCCTGTACCGAAACGGTTCGGTACGAATGCGTGTACCGTTACACCTCTAGTGATCAGTGATTTCTGATATATGATTCTTGTAGTCAGATGTTCTTTCTTAGTCCATGCGTCAGTAAATCAGACCAGTGACTAACTGGTCAACTTAAAATAGTTTCTCTTAGTAGGATTAAAATAATCAGTTATTTAAACTATGAATAAATTATATATAGAAAGCGATCAAAGAACGCTCCCTTTACAATCGCTGGAGCTGTCATTCAAACAGCGCAAGTTTGTCAGAGACTCTTGCCAAAACTCCCCTTATAATCAACAAATCTCTTATTTACATTGTGTTTGAACTGTTAGTTATGATGAAAGCATTCGTTAGTGTGCAGACTCGACATGTCTGTGCTCGGTAAAATGCTCATCACTACAACCTTTCATGCCACAATCTAAATATAAATACTTTAAAATCAACACTTTTCACGATTAGTTGACCTTGAGAGCTGTAATAGTAAAAACGTGCTAAAGTTTCATATGCAAAGATGTTAGCCAATCACAGCAGTGGGCGTTTACACTGAAGTCTCACAGCAGACACGCCCCTTCAAACAGAGCGTTCAAATCAGAGGGCAGGAAAAATGCCTTTTATTTCTAAATTATGATTTTTTTTATGTAAAAATCATACTAACATCATAAGTGCAAGACAGGGAACATTATAAAACAATAAAACAATGCAGTTCATAACCCTTTTACTCCATAGTCACTTCTGATATCATGTTGACTTTAGAGCATAGCTTTATGGGACCTTAACTTTGTAGCCAAACCAGCAGTGAAATTCACATATTCAAGTACACTAACGCTGTATGTTGCATCTTGAATCTGTTGTCATAATCAGGTGCAGTCAGGACCCAGCCAGTTCATCAGCGATCATTCTAGAGTTGTCAAAAGTGCTGAAATTAAAAATGTGACCATATCAGCATTTTGAGCGCTGTTGAATGGATTCTTAAACACCTCTGATTGGCCATTGTGTTCACACACTCAACATACATGTCTGTAGTTGGGTACAATGATCAACACTCTTCTCCGAGTGCTTCAATGACGCTCTCTCTACAGAGCGCTTACACAGATACAGACGGGAGCGTTTGAAAGCAGGCTTCAATCAGCGGATCCGTCTGTCAGCGGATATTTATGGGATCCACTGATAGACCTCCTTTTCAAATGCTCCCATGTGTATTTATGTAAACGCTCAACGAAGAACGAGTGTCATCGAAGCACTCAGTGAAGAGTGTTGATCATTGAAGCCAATTAGAGACATATATGTTGAGCGTGTGGACACAATGGCCAATCAGAGGTGTTTAAGAATCCGTTCAACAGAGCACAAATGCCTGATATGGTCAAATTTTTTAAATTTCAGTACCGACTTTAGACAACTCTAGTTCATTAAGTTAAAAGGAGGATGCGGCTGGTGTAGTTTGGTATGTTAGTGTCAGGGAAGGGGTTTGCAGGGCTTTAGGCCCACCCAAGTGAGTGGTGCAGCAGAGGGGCTACGTGGGGAGGACTGGTTCTACTGGCAGCCTATGATCTGAGAGGGAACCAAACACGTCACACTCGTTGTTCAAAGGGTTAACAGCACAGCATAGCACAGCACACGTGTGTGAGACCTGGCATACACACTCGTGAGGAAAGCACATGTATGAGGGTCAGAGCTCTTACCAAGAATTCATCCGCAAGAGAAGTGTTGGGGGGGGATGGGGGAGAGAATTTGAAAAATGAAAAAAAAACAAGATCAGAAACGATAAATCATAAATGTGTAATGCAAACCAAACCCTTTAATTTCATGGACAATTACAACATTGGATTCTCACTCTTTTCCTCAAGGGCTCTGCTGTCCTCATCAGGTGCTGACATGAGAGGATACTATAAAAACGAGCCCCATTCAAAAAAAAACTTTTTTTTATTTTATGAGACTGCTCCTAATATGCATATTCCTTTCCTCAAATGTTGTAGTTTTTTTTATTTATTTTTTTATTTAGAGAAACACATTTTTTCTGTGTAACACACTTTGAACATTTATAAATGTCTGTAAAAGTAAAAAATACACCAGCATAATTTTGCAAAATGTGTTAGTTCCATTAGGGAGAAAATGCTGAACAGACAGTTAAAACAATAGAGTATTTATTTAATTTTTAAAACCCTTTCACTGCAGTCGTTGTTTCTTGGGCTAGTCATAGTCGGTTACATTGGTGGCTACATATTTCATAAAAATGGAGATTCTTCAAGGGCTTTGTAAAGTAGAATTGTAAATATGCTGCATTAGGAAACAATCTATCGGTTCCTGTTTCACTTTAGGCCATTCCACTTTCCTCCTTTAAAAATGTGGCAGTAATATTATCAGGTGCTCTACGGATTTCCCCACCATGATGTTAGGGTTAGGGTTAGGGTCAGAACACTCAAGCACTTACCGCTTATGTTGAGGTCGTAGTCTCCAGCCGAGATGACGTTGGCAGGCGACCCTTCAGGAGGCTGGCAGACAGAAACCGACTGGCTGAGAAGCTTTTGCAGCTCTGGGGTCTGTGGAGGCCGTGTGTTGATACCAGTCACACTGATCCGGAGACCCTTCACCACAACCACCTGGTTGTTGGGATCACGCAGATGACCTACAGTTCAGTATCGGGGGCATAAAAAAAAGGAAGAAGGGAGAAAAGGAGGAAGTCTGTCAGTTGAACTAGCTGATGCCAAATTCATAATGGTACTGCTGATTTTCTTGTAACTGAAGCTTTTTTTCTAGCCATCTTACAGTGTCAAGCAGAAGCCAAAATTGGTTGTATATGGACCACGAGTTCATAAAAAAAATTATGAATTTAATAATAAGTATTTTTGTCCACACAGAGGAACTGAGCACATGAGTTTTTAAATATTTTTGAAGTCTCATGCATTTATCTGATTAAAAATACAGTAAAAACAGCAATAGTGAAATTTTATTTAAAATAACTTTTCTATTGTAATATATTCTAAAATATAATTTATTTCTGATGCAAAGCTGAATTTTCAGCATCATTACTCCAGTATTCAGTGTCACATGATCATTAAGAAATCATTCTAATATGCTGATTTGTTGTGCAGGAAAAAAATTATATTCTTCAATGTTAAAAACAGTTGTTCTATTTTCATATACATATAATATTTTCATATAAATACACAGGAAATACAAATAATATTTCTGCCTCTTGTTGATTCACATGGAACACTGAAAGAAATTGTATTTACATATTTATCTTTGGAATTTTGTATAATTAATAATATATTATAATTAATAAAATTTAATATAATTAATATAATTAATTTTATATAATTCAATATATAATTTTACATAATTATATATAATATAACTAAATGTGCTTAATGTTAATATTAATTAATGTTTTGATTACTAATATTGCTGATATTTCTGTTAAGGTACAGCTCTGAAAAGGTACTATTCTATTCTTTGTAGATGCTCATGAAATGATATTTAATAAAATCTGTACAATACAAATGTAATTAATAATTTGCAGTGGACAAACTTTTGAGGGAGTACTTAGGATTTATTATTTCTTTATTTTACAGTGCATTATGGCTGCCAACTTAAACATTTGCCAAGGTTTAGGAATGGTACAAGACAGCTGGGTTTCCACTAAGCTTATGACATCTGCCCCCCTCTAGACTTCACCTTATCACTCTTCATACGCCCTTCCCTGTTCAAATATGTTGCCACCCCTTGATGTTCACACCCTCTTCTGAACGCTTTCCCATAATGCGCCTGTGTTTTCTCACTCCACACTTCACATGATAAGCATAACATGACGAATAAAGATGAGACTTTGCTCCTCTGCTGCCAAGCCATTCCAGTACAAATCCAAATCACATCACCGAGGGGCAAACACACATATACACAGAGAGTACTGTGATCATTTGGGTCAACCTAAACGTGTTAACATCATTTCTACGAATCCATAGCACACTGCAACAAATGAATGTGAGAAATTGTTCTTAGTATCTGAAAGAGTTCTCTGATTAGAATAGACAACAAGTGAATCAGAGCAATGATGACTGACTATGAGCTACAACAAAATATGTGCCATATTTTCCCTAGGGATGAAACGATTACCGGTTTCACGATAAACCACGATAAAATGTAGTGACGGTTAGTAATATCGTATAAAATTTAATTATCATTAAAACCGCGTGTGATTATCACGATTTTAAAACTTGCGGTAAATCTTGTCCAGTCAGCGTCAGTCTGGCTGCAGCGCTGTTTTCTGAATGAGAAGATATGGCAGAAGGCAGTGACAGCACCGGGAGATTTTTCAGATATCTAAAAGGACCAAATCTGAGGCGTTGTCATATTTTGGCTTTTACAAAAGTCCTGAGGGAAACTTAATCTGAGGGAAGATGGTCACCCTGTCTGCAGAACATGCCAGAAGAAAGTCGCTGTAATAGGGGGAACACTTCAAAACTACGAACGCAAGGCAAGTGGACTTTGACCTCAATACCAAAACTACGTCTGGGAAATAATAACGTGAAGCGAACGAACAAGTTCAGACAAGACTAGGGTGACATTTAAGGGATAATAATCAGGGTTTGCCATTAACAACCGCCATTTGCGGGTGTAAGTTAACGTTATTTCGGCTGCACACTAGCCACTCTGCTGTTGAACTTATTATAGTCTTCTCAAAATCCATCTGTTATAATCGCGTTGCGCATTATAACCACTCACACGTGTTTATATTGAGTTTATGAATGCAATGTCTCATAATCAGAGGCATTCAGATTATCCGGAATTTTGTTCAGAGCGCGCGCCGCTCTCACGCGCTGAAATCTACACTAAAAGCAGAGATGTGTGTGTGATGTACGCAAGCGATTCACTCATCATACAGTGGATGACTGTTTTTATTCTATTTCAGCAGCGAAAATAGTTTCAAACAAACACAGCAGAACCACAGCGCATCTGATATGACTGGCATAAAGTTGGTGAATTCAGGGACCGTCTCTAAAGTTACACACAACATTGGTAACGTTATACACGTTTGAAACTTTAATAGCATTTGAAGAGAATGAAAGTCATAAAACTGGCTGTAAAGTGATCATCTAGGTGTCAGGTATGATGCAGACATTTTGATATTTAATAAAATAAACTGTCAAATCATATGGAAATATGGATATTTCTCTAGGATACTGTTTGGGCTTTTACACAAAACATGCTAGATTTAAATGCATCATTGTTGAACACTGATGAGAATATTGCTTGAGAATATATTTACAGAGATAATATTAGAGATTATATTTACGATAAATTATTGTTATTTATGCGTTGATATTGACGACGGCCATTGTAAGGAAGAAAATCCCACCGAATCTTGCTTAAAAAAGTGCATAGAGCTGCTTTAGTTTGTTTGTTGATTTTCAAATATAAAACTTGAACAAAACCGTGATAATATTGATAACCGTGATAATTTGGGTCACTATAATCGTGATGTTAAATTTCCATACCGTTTCATCCCTCCCACAATAGCACGTTTTACCAGAATGGCCGATAATCCCTAAGAGGGAATTAAAAGCTGTTCCATGAACGAAAATAAACAAAATAAGAAACAGTGTACAAAATCCCTTTCAATTGTTCCAGAGCAAAACTTAATTTTTTTAAATCGTTAGCCTCATAGCATAATTGCCCAGATCAGATTGGCCAAAAAATGACTAATGGCTAACGAAATGCTGGTAACCAGCTAGTAATGTCATTTCCAAAACAAAGAATTCGTTGCACTAAACTTTCAGATTTACACCCCTTCCGGACTGTGATCTTGTAGCAAGAAGGTGATTTACATTTGAAAGGAGGCCAAAGTAGTGAGAAAATAAAATACATTTTCAGCACATTTTGCTTTTAATCCCTGAGCTAATAGGAATATTTCTTGTGGTAAGAACAACTGACATGTTTTTAATGAACCATTTAATATGGCATTATGTTGTCAAATGTACACAACCTTTCAATTTTTTTAAGAGAGAAAACAAACAAGCCTACTTTCATTCATCAATGATGTATTAAATTGATCAGTACATTACAGTAAAGACATGCATTATGTTAAAAACAACATATTTCAAACAAATAAGATTTAGAACCTTCTAATCATCAATGAATCCTGGAAAAAAAAAAAAAGTATCACGGTTTCCATAAAAATATTAAGTGGCACTACTGTTTTCAGCATGGATAATAATAAATGTTTCTTGAGCAAATCAGAATATTAGAATGATCTCTGATGAATCATGTGACTGAAAGAAATCTTCCCGACCCCATACCTTTAAACTATAGTGTACACAGATCAGGCATAACATTATGTGAAGGGAATAACAATGATTATCTCTTCATCACGGCACCTGTTAGCGGGTGGGATATAATAGGCAGCAAGTGAAAATGTTGTCCTCAAAGTTGAGTTGATGTGTCTGGTCTGCAGTGGTCAGTATCTATCAAGAGTGGTCCAAGGAAAGAACAGTGTTGAACCGGTGACAGGGTCATGGGCAGCCAAGGCTCATTGATGCACGTGGGGAGTGAAGGTTGGCCCATGTGATCTAATCAAACAGACCAGCTACTGTAGCTCAAATTGCCAAAAAGGTAATGCTGGTTCTGATAGAAAGGTGTTAGAATACACAGTGCATCGCAGTTTATTGGGTATAGCCTCAGACCAGTCAGGATATCCATGCTGACCCCTGTCCACCGACGAAAGTACCAACAGTGGGCACGTGAGCCTCAGAACTAGACCACAGAAAAATGGAATAAGGTGGCCTGGTCCGATCAATCACATTTTTTTTTACATCACGTGGATGGCCGGGTGTGTGTGCGTCGTTTACCTGGGGAACACATGGCACCAGGATGCACTATGGGAAGAAGGCAAGCCGGCGGAGGCAGTGTGATGCTTTGGGCAATGTTCTGCTAAGAAACCTTGGGTCCTGCCATCCGTGTGTATGTTACTTTGACACGTACCACCTACCTAAGCATTGTGTTGCAGACCATGTACACCCTTTCTTGGCAACGGTATTACCTGGTGGTGGTGGCCTCTTTCAGCAGGATAATGCGCCCTGCCACAAAGCAAAAATGGTTCAGGAATGGTTTGAGGAGCACGACAACGAATTTGAGGTGTTGACTTGGCCTCCAAATTCCCCAGATCTCAATTCAATTGAGCATCTGTGGGATGTGCTGAGCAAACAAGTCCGATCCATGGAGGCCCCACCTCGCAACTTATAGGACTTAAAGGATCTGCTGCCAACATCTTGGTGCCAGACACCACCTTCAGGGGTCTAGTCGAGTCCATGCCTCGATGGGTCAGGGCTGTTCTGGCAGCAAAAGGGGGACCAACACAATATTAGGATTACATCAGTCTATCAGTATTGCATTGTGATGTAATGGCAACATTACTATCACAGACTAGTACGCCACTATAAACAACTGCAGTCTTCATAAATTGAGCCAGCTGATCTAATTGCCTGCTTCTTTATGATTACTTCATATACTATACTAGATATAGGTGGGTGATTAACAGCACAGGCCCAACACAGACCTTTAGTGCCCGTCCAGTAGCCTTTATTTCAGTGGTAATCTTACCCGCCTCACCAACAGAAGAATCTGATCTGTGCAGTGTCTGTCTGAGTCTCAGGTCGCTAAACGCAAAAGGTGAGCGGAAATCAGATCAGATTTCACGAACAGAGAGATCAAATTCAGATGAATCCGGGTTGTAACCCTTCCTGTCATGACTGGACTGAGGCTCAGGGCTGGATTATGATCCTTGAGGGAAGTCTCTCGCGGGTCTTTTGTTTTTTCATTCCCCGCTGGCTCAAACGCACGCCATAGCGGTAAACTTGAGGAACGCCCATCAACATACACATGAGGGGAAGCGTCACAACACCACGCTTCAGTCGTGCCGCAAAAGTGGATCTGTACTGTCAGTTTTGCCACGTTCACGGAACGGGCAGTGGAAAACACTAAGTGCTAATGGGGGTGTTTTCAGAGCACCCCTGTTTCACAGGTAACAGTCTGTCTTCAGAACACCCCCATTGTTTTCACTTCTTTTGGATTACCCCCAACCCGCTGGCGAAGCTACAGATTGAAGGACGCTAATTTGCTGTATTTATTTAATTGTGAGAGCGTTTTTTTATGCTCTTGATCTGGCTTGTTTAATAAATATTCCTTTTTTTATTAAAGTGGACGTGCCTTTTGTGTTTAAGAGTAAAAGCTTTAATAGTCTATTTGTGTCTCAGCCGCGAAGCTGAGCTGAGCTCCTATGTTCACAGAGCGGCTAAAATTATAGTCTGTCAGTTATTATAATACATATGACAAAAACAATTGTCTAAATTATGTTGCATTTTCCTCAAAAGTTCTTGTGATAATATCACTAGTTGACAACATAGTACTATATTTTCGGAAATCATAGGCTATGATATTGTGCAGGTGCACGTGATGCAACGCTGTCAGAGCCGACAGACTCGTGTGTCAGACTAATTTCAGTGCAAAATAAAATTTCAAAAATTTCTGCTCAAAAACGATTTAATATACTGCCAATAGCCTACTAGTTTTTTATGTTTATTTATAATTAATTTAGGCAGACAACAAGGCTACCAAGTACTGCGCACAGTGGCAAGCTAATTAATAAAAATAAAAAAAATTCCTAACGTCATTTTTAGTCGAAAATTTCAGGACTTCAGTCGAACAAGATTTTCTTTGGTTGATTACAGCCCTAATCTACTGACAGAAATGCAATTTAACATACATTACCTTAGAATGATCCGTTTCTATCTACATACACCGCGGGTCCCCTTACAGTGAAATCACCATTTTGCGCCATCATGTTTCTACAGTAGCCCTAAACGGACAAACTTCTCTCCAGAGCACTAGTCACTCTCTGCTCTACATTTTTGTCCTGTGCCGGCCACCGTAGCTTCTCTATGTGCTTCGAAAGGGAGCGGTGAGCGGTTACAATTCACAACCTCACAGCTAGATGCTGCTAAAATATACACACTGCACCTTTAACTCTAACTATAAAAACCGGGAGAAAAAACAATAAGTCAATGCTTTTGCGTTCCCTCGCAAATGTTTTGCATCCCTCCCGAGAAACTTTGCATTCTCTCACATAACTTTTAGAGCGAAAGCAAACCTCAAAAGCATTGACACATTTTTTTCCCCTTCATGTCCCCTAGGGGCTCCATAAATATCTATTAGGGATGCACCAAAATGAAAATTCTGGGCCGAAACTGAAAATGCTTTTTAAGAATAATTAATTTTTTATTTATTAGCTTATTTTGTATAATTGTATTAATATTAGAATTTATGAAATTCAATCATTTTAATGATACTGAATTACAATATATATAAAATAAATATAGATTAATCTATGTTAAAGGTGTGTTTTGTTGTTTGATTAACATTAGTGACTTAGTAGCAGGTATTTATAGGTTGCTGTCACTAAGACCGAATGCACGGATCCAATATAATGATACATCCAATTTCCTTCTTAACTCTTCATGTGCATTTCAGACATAACTGACTGTGTTTACTAGAATACTTGCCGAGACTATTGGCATTTGCATATAGGGGCCCAGGACCCTCAGCATACAGTGCAAGATAAGGCCCGGAAAACTATGATGTTATCAACCAAACGAAATGCACATCACAAACGCAGCAGGAGTCAGATTTCATTCATCACGAGAGCGTAGAGCTGAGCAGAACTGAGGTAAGTGTTGAATCATTCACGACGCGTGTCCAGTCTGGCGTTTTGTCAGATCGCATATGGAAGCTAAACTTTCATAGGAATTAATTGAAAAGTTGAAACACTCACTTTGCTCCGCACAGCTCCGTTATTAATGCCCGATCCCGAGCGGCCGTGCGCATTTACATTCTGTGAGTGAGATCCATCTCCTGTGAGCGTTTTGAAAACATGTGGAACTAGCACGTGTAGTCTCTAGCCTCTGGCCAAAAAATCCCCAGATGACGCAAAATGACGACATTTGCATCATCAGAGGATTTTTTTCCAGAAATAAAATGCATAATTCTCTCGTCTCAGGGGGATATGAGGGGGGAAAGTACCATAATTTGAGTATACTATCGGGTTTCTACTGATAAAAAGCTTAATGCTAAATTCCTGACGTGACCCTTTAATTACTCACCCTCATGTCGTTCCAAACCCGTAAGACCTTCATTCATATTCGGAAACTAGGGCTGTAACGATTTGACCAAAAATAAAAAGCTTGATTAATTGAACATTTTACCTCGATTACGATTTTAATTAACAAATATTTTGCTCTATTTTTTTTTTTTGCTTTCTATTTTTTGCCCTCATAAGATTTTTGAGTAAGTTCCTGATAAGGTTTTTACAGTAAATATTTTCTACTATTAAAAGGTGGAATTTTTTTTTCTAATGAAAAAGTGCATTTCTTTGTGATTTCAAAATGCTTGAAGGAAACATATCACTTTCAGCAGTTATTGTCTAGGGGGCAGATTTATTTTTGTTGTACATCAGATACAGATAAATTAACACAGTAGGCCTACATTAGGCTACATTTATTTGAATGCATTAATGAGAGAGTGATTATGTGTGAATTACTCATACCTCTATTCATTATGAAGCTGTGGTTTGCACTTACTTCAAAAGGTATTAAAATATATGCCTATAACCGTTAACCGCTGTGCCGCTGCAGCCATGGTACGGCCGCGAAGATCCACGACTATTACGCAGGAATGAGAAAGTAGTTCCTAGCCATATAGGTGTAGAAAATCGCAACTTTTCATTTTCAGTTTGTCTTAGCACACGATGTAACTGTAGAAGAGTCAAGTTTTAAATAGGAAAAATATTGAAAGTGTCTTTGGTCATTTTTTGAATGAGATGCTAATGGACTGATTAGAATCAATGATGTATGCTAAGCTATGCTAAAAGTGCTACCGCCAGATACAAAGATCGGCTGAATGGATTCAAAAACGGTAAAACTCAACTATTTAACTCTAGGGGATTTGTAAAATGAGCCTTTTTTCAAAAAAAGTGGAGTGTTCCTTTAAAGGTCCCATGGCATGGCATTTTTCTATTATTTTATAATGTTTCCTGAGGTGTACTTATATTGTTAGTATGATTTTTACATCATAAAATGTCATAATTTAGAAATAAAAGGCATTTTTTCAATACTGATGTTTGCCCTGTGGCTGAATGCCCTGTCTCAAGAGGCATGTCTGCTGTGAGACTTCAGTAAAAAAGCCCACTGTTGTGATTGGCTGACATCTTTGCATTTGAAATGAGCGGAGGGGGCGTGGTTTAACGAGGTCTAAGAGGCACGAGTAGGCACGAGCTGCTGCCAGAGAGACAGATGGGCTGGAGTTCACTTAGATACAAGATAAAAACACATCAGTTCTGTCAGTCTCAGTTCAGTGAACTGTTGTAGTTACAGCATATACTTCAGGTTATTAGTCTATTTCTAGTCGGAGGGACTGTCACTCATGTCATAAAGTTAGTAACTTTAGTAAATTATGGATCAGCGCTGACTGGAGACGCGAACCGTTTCGAACGATTCAGTCCGATTTGGCGAACTGATTCGGCTCACTAAAAAGAACCGATTCAAAAGAATGATTAGTTCGCGAACCGGACATCACGGAGACGGAGCGATTGCTAACGAAGTTATTTATAGTAACTACTGAGTTATGAGAGCGCTGTCTGTCAGCGTGAGTTTATTGTGTTTCTATCTGAGAGTTCTGAATAAACACGAGTCCCAGTCACACAGAGTCCGTCTTCATCATTATTACCAACTTTGTAACACATGCAAAGTACCATTACAGCTGTCGAGATGAACGAGTTACGAGTAAGTGTTAATAATAGCATTATTTTTAGATATGTTCCTATCATATGAAAAGTGTCAGTGACGCGCATTGAGTACACAGCGCAAACAAACACACAACAGCAGTAATCGAATGTAATCCAGTTTATTGTGGGCTAGGCTGCCTAGCCCGGATACGCTCACGCTTACCCCCCTTCTGCTTAATCTCGCGCCGCATTTGGTGCCTCCGCTGTGGGCCAGATGCAGTACTGGGGGTCGGGGATGTTGAAGGCCGACCGGTCAGTGCAGCCCGAGCTTCGGCGTGTGTGAGGTTTATCTCTAAAGATGTTACTCTGCTGATGTTGAGCAGAAACGACTGTATGCACATTTTAGAACAGATAGACGCGACGAGGACATACAAAAACACTGACTCACAAGATAGAAAACACGAAAACACCGTTCTGCCGGGAAAGAGAGAAGCCGCTGCGTGTGCACGAATAATAAATAATTAGCTACACATCAGAAATCACTGATCACAGATCAGAAGGAACTGAAAAAAGACTTCTGTTTTCATTTGTACATCCAAAGAAACTGCCAGCGTTCATTCGTTTACAAGCAATGATCTCTCGAGCGCTTGCATGGGCGTGCCAGATTCTCTGGGCGGGGGAAAGGGAGGTAACCGTTCCTGCTTGGAGGTCACACCAGGAGACTTCAGGATTGGCTCGTCTGGCCTGTCATTTTCTCAAAGGCAGAGAAAGACAGCCAGAACTCGGTTTTACACCGATCAACATTTCTATCCACTTGGGGACAATATTCAGGCTAGGGAAACTCATATTAATGTTGAAAAACCTAATAAAATGAAAATTTCATGCCATGGGACCTTTAAGGCCTGCCAGTTTGAACATTGAAGCGATTTTAGACCATCAGATGTGTATTATGTTGAACTAATGCCTGATATATATTGTGACACACCAACACTCAAGACAGTAGCTTGCACATCATGTGAAGATTGCGCGCAGAGAGGAGCGCAGAGACGGTATGACTAATTCACACACACAATCACGCTCTCATTAATGCATTCAAATAAATGTAATGTAGGCCTACTGTGCTAATTGATCTGTATCTAATGTACAGCAAACAGAAATCTGACCCATAGACAATTACTGCTGAAAGTGAACCATTTCCTTCAAGTATTTTAAAATCACAAAGAAATGCACTTTTTCAATAGAAAAAAAGATCCCACCTTTAATAGTAGAAAATATTTACAGTGGCCTACAAACCTTATCAGTGAACTATGAGGGTAAAAAAAGAAAAGCAACAAAAAAAATGTGTTCATTAATCGTAATCGAGATTTTTATTTTTGGTCAAATCATTACAGCCCTACTTTCAAGGCACAGAAAGGTAGTAGACATCATTAAAATTATCCATGTGACTCCAGTGGTTCAAACTTAATTTCATGAAGCGACAAGAATACTTGTTAGCGCAACAAACAAACAAAAATTACAACTTTATTCAACAATCTTTTACGTTGGCCAGCTCCTGCGTCAGCATCACACGCATGCGTCATGGTGCTCATGTGAACACAGCGCTTCAAAAGCACTGCACTGTGTTTATTACGTCAACAGCGTAGGAGACTGGCACAGATGCGAAGAGATTGTTGAATAAAGTCGTTATTTTTGTTTGATTGTTGCGCAAAAAAATATTTTTTTTGTCACTTCATAACATTAAGGTTGAACCACTGTAGTCATATGGATTATTTTAACAATGTCTTTACTACCTTTCTGGGCCTTGAAAGTGGTAATTAAATTATGCTGTCTACGGAGGGGTCAGAGAGCTGTCGGATTTCATCAAAACTATCTTAATTTGTGTTCCGAAGATGAACAAATGTCTTGTGGGTTTGGAACGACATGGGGGTGAGTAATTAATGACAGAATTTACATTTTTGGGTGGACTAACCCTTTAAAGAAAAAACTCTGTCACTCTGATCACCAGTGGCTCCAATGACGTCTGCCCAGGGGCCTCAATGGACAAAGACCAGGCCCTAAAAATCTAATGAGCTGCCAACCTAGACAGCATTTTTGGGATGTCTCCCAAAACCTAGTGACCCACTTTTTAGACAGCTTTTTGAGGGCGTGTGTGACTAAAAATCCAGGGAGCTGTCCACCTAACAGCATTTTTGGGCGTGTGTCTCAAAACCTACTGAGCTGCCTGCCTAGACATCATTTTCGGTGTGTCTCAAATCCTAGTAAGCTGCCTTCCAAGAGAGCATTTTAGGCATGTCTCTCAAACCCTGTCTGAGATGCCTACCAAGGAATAAGTTTTAATGGCAGCTAGTCAGTTTTAGGCAATGTAAAGTCAGACAGCTCACTAGGCTTTGTGAAGGTGTAGGATGTGTGTATGTATAACATCCGTCCTCTCGAGTAAAAATCAGCTGTGATGTGTGATCCGCGGTTTGTCTGATCAGCTGGGTGCTTACCCTCGGACGTCAGGCGACAGAAAGGCCGCAGCAGCTCGGGGAAACTCAGGTTGTTTTTGCGGGTCACTCTCTCCGCATCCTCGCTGCACAGGACGGCCACCATCGGCACGAACGAGTCCTGGATGAACTCCTGCACTGACTGCACGCACTGAGCCATGAGCGCGCGCCTCGTCTCTTCACCGAGCTCACGGATCTGCTGTTGACTTGAAAACAAATACCTCCTTTACTGACAGCCAACGGCAGACATGTTGAAATCTACTGCTGCCTGCTGATCGATTTTGCCCAAGAAGCTTAGCGGCGGTCAGGTGATTTTACTTCCGCAATGACATAAAAGCTCTTACTTACTGCTTTCATAATAAAAGCCCTGTTTCATATATATATACATGGTGTTGAATCAACACAAAATTGTTGTCAAAAAGTAAACACTTATTTCCACCACAGAATAAAAAATAAAAAGGTAATTGTTAACTTACTTTATATCTCACAATTCTGACTTTTTTTTCTCAGAATTGCGATTTATAAACGTGGAATGTCGAGAGATAAATTCATAATTGAACTCCCAGTTGTAAGAAATAAAGTCAAAATTATGTAAAGTTCTCCCTGTTGAAAAAAACTGCCTGTTGAAGGCATGGCAGCTGGTTTGAGCCGGTTTATGCTGGTCATTAGCTGGTTTATGATGGTCCTTAGCTGGTTATAAGCTGGTCCTGTGCTGGTTATAAGCTGGTCCTGAGCTAGAGCTAGTTTCTTAGGACCAGCACTTGACCAGCTAATGACCAGCATAAACCAGCTCTAACCAGCTGCCGTGCGTCAAAACATACCTAACCAGCATATGCTGTTTTTTCAGCAGCTATGGCAGAAACAAACCTAAATAGTGGACATAAATGAACTTGGACATAAACAATGTTGATAAACCTGATATAATGGGTGTTAATTTGACATTGATGATTTTGCGTTTTACAGACCGACAGATAGGCCTAGATCGATATAGGCCTATGACACAGATAGACAGAAAGACAGACATAGTCAGACATATGACGAAAAGTTAATGTCCCAGGACATTGCAAAGGTGAGCTCAGCTCAGCTCTGTCAGAATTGATTAAGTCAGGATAAAAGTGCCTGTTAAAATGTCATTGTTATTATACCAACAAAACCACTTCTCCTATATTATCAGGTTATCAGTCTATTGCTTTCATAAAAATAAAACATTAACTGCATAAAGGTTATGTATACACATTTCCTTTACAGTCCCTGAGTCATGTCACTTTGTTTAGAAAACAAATTCCAAGTAAAGGCGGTATCATCATGAAATGAAAGTAAGATGAAGTTACAGAAAAACACTCCCTCTTTATGCCTATAAGGAAGTTGAATGTAGGTAAAAGCTTTGCAATCTGAAAGTGAAGATAAGAGAAGTGAAGAGAAGGTAAACAGAGACTGCCATCAGACAGATTAGACAGCTGATGATCATGGACATGTCCGCGTCAGAGGAAGAGTGTCCTGTGTGCAAGGGAAAAATAATTAATCCTTCTCAACCTTCTCCATGCTGTGGAAAAGTGTAAGTGTGACTAATATTTCAAATAGTGATTTTGGCCTTTATGTGGACATGTCACAAACAGACAAACTTGTAGATCAATCTTGTAAGTTTGTAAGACATGTTTAACATAACTTAACATGCTGATAAATATTTTGTTATTTTATAGGCTATAGAAATGTCTTGTATAAAACAGTGTACATTTGTAAAACTGATAAGTGATCGCAGATGGAACTCATTAAATGAATCAAATTGTCTTTAAAAAGTGCCTTATTTGGAAACAGTGTTTATGGGGGAAATTTCTGTGAATTGCTTTTTTTTTTTTATGTGCTACATTTACATTCTCTCCTCTACCAAATATAAATATAATTTCTGATAAACAACCTGAGCATTCAAAAGCGAAAGTATTTCTAAAGGGAAATTCCATCACATGATAATTCGACCAAGGTTTTTCTTGATGATAGTTGATTATTTTACTGTCTCTCTCTCTCACACACACACACACACACACACACTTTGTCTCTCTTTGTACTTCTAGATTTTGCCAAAGATGCCTCAATCAATCTTTTCGATTCAGGACTCATTGTCCATACTGCAGAAACACTGATTCTGCGAATAATTCATTGGTAGTAAGTAAATATGTAAAAAGTGTGATAAATATCAGTCTTTCTGTAAGCGGAGTTCATTAAAGAATTATGAATAATGCTTATGAATATTTTTCTTACAGCCTCCTAGTAGGAGGAGGCACATGCGGCAAATCCTGCCAAGGAGTATTGATGAATTTAATTCAAGAAGATCGGTAGGCTCAAACATTCAGAAGTAAGTCACAGGCTAATTTTAACATTTAGTGCCTTTTCTGTCAAACTCCAAATAATTTACCACTACTTTTCAACCAACAGTCTCATCAGCCAGCTTCGAGATTCACAGGCACAACAGACAGACACTGCCGCTCAAGTCAGTGTGCCCAATCAGGCTGCCCCGGCACCTGCCCCACAAAGCCAAGCCCCTCCTCTTTTAATTCCTGCCACACGGGTGACACGGCCCGTTCCAATGCCACGGATTCGAGTTCAACCTGCAAATGTAGCAACCTTGAATGCTGCCCCAAGGAGTCTTTTACGAGTCACCCCGAGATCTGCCCCAGCTTTATCACTGCCAGGCCCCACCCCACCGCTGCCAAACCCCGCCCCACCGCTGCCAAACCTCGCCCCACTGCTGCCAAACCCCGCCCCACCGCTGCCAAACCCCGCCCCACTGCTGCCAAACCTCGCCCCATTTTTGCTAAACCCCACCCCGCCCCGGGAAGATTTGCAGGCTGCGCTTGATGATTGGTATGTCCCATCAAGAGGATAATCATTTGATTGACCCACACTATGCCTTTTTTGAACTCATATTTTGATTCATTCACAGGCATTGGCAACAAGAGATCATGCTAATGGAAAATAATCTGCGACCTCAGGGGTGAGGACATCCACTTCATTATCCGTTTCTTTTCACAAACACACTTACTGCCAAAAGCAAGTGGAAAACCCCTTCCAATAAACCCCGTTGGCTATTCCAGTAATTCCACAAATCCTAAACCTTCAACACAACATTATAGAGCACGGGTTTCGTTTTAGATGCCAAAAAAGGGACCCCATCCTAAAATTTAAAAGGGCTTTATATCAGCTATATATTTTCATAAAAATATCTAATGTTTGTTTTTTTAAATAAATGTTATAGATATTTTTTGGAATATTATTTGGAAAATATTCAGTTTCTATTAAGTCACATTGTTTTTCTTACTCACAATAGTAGGCCTACTATTATTTATGTATGTATTTATTTATGTAAATCTATTTTATTGTTTATTTTAATATATTTATTTATTTTTATACTTTTTAATATTTAATTTATTTTAATCAAATGTCATCAATTTAATCTAGTTTTATTTATTTATTTATTTAGGCTAAATCAAATTCGTGTATATATCACTTTTTCTTGACAGCAAACATTTTGGCCAAATAATGCTGCATTTACATAATTCTAAAATAAGGACATTTCAAATTTACATGCTTATTTTGCCATTTAATTTCAGAGCATACGTCAATAATTATAGTAGCCTATACACTTAAAAATAAGTTAATGATTAATTAGGTTCTTTATTGGCATCTTTGGTTCCATTAAGAACCTTTAACATTCTATTAGAAAAAAGGTTCAGATTAAATATAAAACGTTTTTCACACTAAGAAAAAAAAGGTCTGGAAACACAAAACAGTTGTGGCATTGTTGCAAAAAAAAAAGAAAAACAAGTATTTTACTTGTAGCCTACTTCATTTCCTGATTGTTTTTTTCTCTCTCTCAGTTTAACTGTGAGGACATTTGTGTGTCCATACTGCCAGGATGGTGGACTGGATGAACTGGATCTACGCGATCACTGCAATGATCGTCATTTCAATGACATCAGACGTGTGGTCAGTCAGGATTCATGGAGTGATACAATGTGTTTGATTAAACTTAAACAGCACATTCATTTAAAACACTAACTAGTGCCTTTCAGTTATATTTATCTCTGCATGTTAATTTGAAATAGTATTTTAGCATTTGAAAACTACACACTTCAGATGACTCAGCAGACTGAAGTGTGTGTGTGTGTGTGTGTGTGTGTGTGTGTGTGTGTGTGTGTGTGTGTGTCCTCTGGCGCCCTCTAGGTGTGTCCAGTGTGTGTGTCGGCACCCCACGGTGATCCGCAGTACCAGAGCCGCGACTTCATTGCCCACCTCAACCTGCGCCACTGCTACTACATGGACGATATAACTGTAAGTCATATACACGTACACAAATCACTATAACTTTCCCCCAATAAATATATTCATTCACAAACACACACTGTGAATGTTTAACTGTAATCCTGTTTTTCTCTGATCCGCAGAACCTGGAGCAATCTGATGAGATGAACCTTCAGTGTGCAATTCTAGCATCATATAGGAAAAACATTTAGAGCTCATTTTCTCAGTTCTCAGGGTTTTTCTGGCCTTTTTTTCATGAACAACATTGAGAAACCAGTGAAAGATAAGGTATATTGAAGATATGATTGAACTATTTTACCAATATTGTAGTTAGACATTTTGATTGAGCTGCTAAAGCAACAGAAAATTGTTGATTATCTGAATATTAGAATGCAAGATGTATTTTAAGCGGTATTGTATTTTCAAATGACACCATTTTATATGCACCGATCGATCGGGCATAACATTATGACCTAATATTGTGTCAGTCCCCCTTTTGCAGCCTCATGCGCACAAACTGGTGTATTCTGAAACCTGTCTATCAGAACCAGCATTAACTTCATGAGCAATCTGAGCTACAGTAGCTCGTCTGTTTGATCGGACCACATGGTCCAGCCTTTGCACCCCAAGTGCATCAATGAGCCTCGGCCACCCATGACCACTACTGTTCCTTCCTTGGACCACTTTTGATAGATACTGACCACTGCAGACCGGGAACACCCCACAAGAGCTGCAGTTTTGGAGATGCTCTGACCCAGTCATCCATCACAATTTGGCCCTTGTCAAACTCACTCAAATCTTTACGCTTGCCCGTTTTTCCTGCTTCTAACACATCAACTTTGAGGACAAAATGTTCACTTGCTGCCTAATATAGCCCACCCACTAACAGGTGCCGTGATGAAGAGATAATCAGTCATTCCCTTCACCTGTCATAATGTTATGCCTGATCGGTGTAAATTGAAGTTGTACTCATCATATTTTGATTCTGATACATCTGGATATTGATCATGCCTTTAACCTTACTAGTAAATATTTATCTGCTAAATATTTTGCACAATTTAGCTGCTGCTTTTGCACTTTCTTTTTAGATATAAGATATATAGCGTGCAATATACATTTTTTGTGGGATTTAGGATGTATTATACCTGTGGGATAATGTAACATCAGGGTCTGCATCCCAATGTAAAAAAATATATATATATTTTTGAAATAAAAGTTTCTATGAAACAACATTCTATGTGAAAAGGATCATTTTTCATAAGGTGTGTTTGTGTGCAATAAAACCTCAAACTCTTAGCCAAGTCATTATCAATAACTACTTTTATCATGCTAATAATATCATGGTGACCATCAGTGTAATAAATCATATCCTATCAGCTGCAGGCTCTTATCACTGCAGACTAAGCTCTTTTTGTACAATAAATTGGTTAATACACACAAACACTGATATTTTGAAGAGAAGAAGTCAGAGTAAAGCGATCTCATGGCAACTCTTCATACATTTCTCATTCTTTTCTTATGTACCACGGCCCTGTGTTTGGTGAGTCCAATTTTGATGATCATATATTGAATGCTGCATGCTAAGCAAAAGCAAATTATCATATAGAGCACAGCTTTAGTTATATTAAAATGTATTGAACCTGTTCAAGACTGAATGAGTTTTATGATGAATTGGTTTGTGGATATTTCATTTCAAGGATTGCACTGTAATAATTTGTTAATGTTAATGTGCACCTTTGACACTTTCCTCGAATGTTTTCTTTCAAAGCCAACATCTTCACTGTCAGGTGAGTCTCAATAATTACATTCTTTCAAAAAAAAAAAAAAAAAAAAACAGTTTGATTTTAAAGGTTTTTATATTCTATGCTCTGGATTTTTATTTTTTGTAGGCAAAACAGAGACTGATGTAGATAATGGAAAAGACCAGGACATATTTGAAATAAATGAAGGTTTGTGGAAACATATGCGCTTTAATTCTGTAGCATTATTTCACAACCACTTTTGCTGTAACCGTTGTGTTGTTCAACAGAGGCAGGACTTCACCTGGTGGAAGGAGACATTCTGATAGAGGAGGTCAGTTTTATAAAACAGATTCTCATGGCACTTTCCATGAACAGGGTACAAAATAGGATCTGAAACATGTCAAGAGAAAAACATTTTAGGCTTGACCTTTCAGAAAATGTTTAACTTAAACCTTGGGATGTCAAACTAAATATTATATGAGATGTTTTTTTATTTTTTATACATTTTCTGTGAGGTCTGTAACTAAAATGTAGGGCGTGTAAATATAGTTGTGTAAATTGTCAAGCAATAAACAAACATCTAAATAATATTTAGGAGATGCATAGCTTCAGAAAAGGTTTAACAAGATTTTTTAAAATACATTTTATATGAGGTCTGTAACTTAAATTTAGGAGTTACATAGTTATGTAAATTTCAAGCAATAAACAAACATCAAAATAGTCAAATAAAATAAAACTAAACACAAAATAAAATAAAACAAAACAAAATAGGACAAAACAAAATAAACGAAACAAAAGAGATGCTTAACCTTCAGAAAATGTTTAAAAAACCTCAAACTAAATATTATATGAGCTGTTTTGTTTGTTTTTAAAAAATAATATAATATAATATAATATTTAAAAAAAAGAAAAATTTAGGAGATGCTTAGCCTTCAGTTTTCTATGAGGTATGTAACTGAAATTTAGGAGTTACATAGTTATGTACATTTTCAAGCAATAAACAAACATCAAAATAATAAACAAAACAAACAAACAATACAACACAACACAAAATAATAAAATTATAAAACAAAACAAAATTTAGGAGATGCTTAACTTTCAGAAAATGTTTAAACCTCAGGATGTCAAACTAAATAATATATGAGCAGTTTTGTTTGTTTTTTAAAGGAACACTCCACTTTTTCTTGAACATAGGCTTATTTTCCAACTCCCCAAGAGTTAATCAGCTGATTTTTACCATTTTCTAATCCATTCAACCGATCTCCGGGTCTGGCGGTAGCACTTTTAGCATAGCTTAGCATAGATCATTGAATTTGATTAGACCGTTAGCATCTCACTCAAAAATGACCAAAGAGTTTCGATATTATTCCTATTTAAAACTTGACTCTTCTGTAGTTACGTCGTATACTAAGACTGACGGAAAATGAAAAGTTGTGATTTTCTAGGCCAATAACTATACTGTCATTCCTGCGTAATAATCAAGGAATTTTGTGCTCATGGGTGCAGCAGGTGCAATGATACTACACAGCACCTGAAAATTGGTTTGGTTAATTACGTTGGTTATGTTTACGGAAGTTAGCCGTAGGATTCGAAAACGGTAAAACTCAACTGTTTAACTTGGAAAATAAGCCTATTTTTTTTTTAAAAGCGGAGTGTTCCTTTAAGAGGTTTATAACTAAAATCTAGGACGTGTAAAAATCAAGCAATAAACATAAGCATCAAATAAAATAAAAAAAGTTCAAGGATCTGCAGATGAAGCTAAATACATGTTTGCTATGTGTTTAACAGGGAGAAGGCAGAAACACTATTCTGGGTGAAAAGTATCGCTGGCCTACCACTGTGCCGTACTACCTAGACAGCAGCCTTGGTAAGTGAATCTATAAAACAACCGATTCAGTTCATTTGAATTAATGCTTTGGTCTTCATCTGACTTTATTATTCTAACATAATCTTTTAAAAACTCTCGCTCACTGTCTTACTCTCTTTTACATGCTCTTTCTCCCATTCTTATGTAATTTTCAACAGAAATCAATGCCAAAGGCGTGATACTGAAAGCATTTGAGCAATACAGACTCAAGACCTGTATTGACTTCAAACCTTGGGGTGGAGAACCAAACTACATTTTTGTATTTAAAGGCAGCGGGTGAGGAAACCTCAAACATTACACTCGATAATCAAAAGTCTCTCCACATTATTAATGGATGTAACATATTGTGCACTCACATTTTTAATACAAAAACAGAAAAAAGTAAAAATAGATTTAAGTAATCAAAAATGTAATAATTTTTATGTATTCCATATTATCTGGTTACACTTTATTTTGATGGTCTACTTTAGACATTCTACTAAGTAACCTTGCAATTGTCAGCTCTTATCAGAGTATTATTATTCTGTACACTCTCAGAAAAAAAGTACAGTTGAGGTACAATTTTGTTCCTCTGGGAATTGGTCCTTAGGGTACAATTATACCATTGTTTTCCTCTACTAGAGCAGGGGTAGGCAAGAAAGCTCTTATTGAGAATTAAATGTGGTTTAGATGTTGATGTTTTATTGAAAATGTTCACCATTGGTCATACAGGCCACCATTATGGTGATCAGTGTTTCATTTAGTTGGCCAGTTTGACTTTTGGCTTTTTATGTGAGTTTGTGGTTTTTTATACAGCGTTAACAAAACACACAATCTGTTCAAATCAAAAGAAGCCATAAACAAAAATTGTCATGAAGAAAAATGTTTCACTAAACTCAAACACTGATTAAATATGCTAATAAATAATATTCACCATCAATACTTTCTTGCCACAGATCAGACATTCTTTTAAATACATTCTAGGGGGAAAAAGTTTAGACGCACACAGATACATGTATCAAGAATCATCATATGAATCTCAACAATAGTGACATACTTAATGCTGCAATGCATGATGGGAGCCATGTGCTTTATACTGTGGTGGCTTAGTAGGGTTGGAGCTAAACTCTGCAGGACATCAGTCCTCTAGGACCGAACTTGCCTACCCTGACTTAGGTACAAAAATGTACCCTTAAGGGTACCACGCCAGTGACGGCCACTTGTACCTTAAAGGGTACAATTTTGTACTCTTTTTTTTTTGAGAGTGTTGTAGAGTGTTAGGTTAGGTTAGGGTTTGGGTATAGAATAAGTTGAAGTAGCTTTTATATTTGCACCAACGTGAAATTCTGTTTTTTTTTTCTCTATTCCAGATGTTACTCAAAGGTAGGGAATCGACAGATGGGGAAACAGGAGTTGTCAATTGGTTCAAACTGTGACCGTTTAGGAACAGTGGAGCACGAGTTTCTGCATGCGTTGGGTTTCTGGCACGAGCAGTCCAGATCTGACAGAGACGACTACGTCACCATAGTGTGGGACCAGATTACAGAGGGTAATAACTGAATATAAACATATGTTTCATGCCATCAAATAATAAATCTCTTTTTAGTGATATCAGTCTTGCCAAACTTTTATATTCTATTATTACATGCAACTATTTCCTGGTTTGATTCTCACTTAGGTAAAGAGCACAACTTCAATTTATATGATGAAACGGTGTCAAGCTCTCTCGGTGTGCCCTATGATTACGGTTCGGTTATGCACTACAGTAAGACGTCCTTCAACAAAGACAAAGAGCCAACTATCGTTACCAAGATACCAGAATTCTTGGATGTGATTGGTCAACGCTTGGAGTTTAGTGACAGTGACCTGCTCAAGCTAAACAGGCTATACAATTGTAGTAAGTTTATATATGGGAGACTGGTTGAATAATCCTCCATTATGTTTTATAAATATATTTAAATTATTCTGACTGATTAGAGAAAGTCTTGCTCAGCCAATGGACTTCTCTCATGCACATCCTTCTAAAATATCTTCCAGCTAAAACCTCAACTTTTCTGGACTCTTGTCACTTTGAGGAACCGAATATCTGTGGTATGATCCAGGGAGATGGTGGAAATGCTAAGTGGGCTCGTGTACAAACCGTAGAGGGCGGTCCAAAAACGGACTACACCACTCTGGGTCAATGTCAAGGTACAAACACTCCTAAATACAAAAGCAGGATTCAACCTGACAACGTTTTACCTTAAAAATGTAAACATAACTGTTGGCGGCCCTGCCTATTGGGAAATCTTATTTGTTTCAAAATCCCCACAATGTAACCTCAGATATCGTCTAATTGGTTGTGATTAGCTGTGTCCAAAATCACATAATGTCTAGTAGGGACTAGTTTACTAAGTTTCTAGTAGTTGAAACTTACTTTGCGATTAGTTACGTCGCTTCACTGCCATTCACAAATCCTCTCTTGTGACTTCATGGGATAGTAAACTGTTCATCACATGCGCACTTGGCAGGTAGTAGTAGGTCATCCAGGTACTTTTTAACCTACTGTTTTTGAATTTTATATGGACGACATACAACTCTTTTCGCATATTGTTCTTCCAGTAATGCTAATAGAATGTTTGTTCAAAGTTATCTGTTCTTTAATAATGTTCTTATATGTTAATACGTGTTTCAGAGAAAATTCAAAAGTTAGGTTCCCATAATGTTTGCAAAATGATCAAATGGAAAGTTCAGTCAGGTATACTTAAGTCAAAAACACCATAGACAAACTTTTAGTCAATTTCTTTATTGGCATATTTAGCAAAATCTTACATTTGCCGATATGGCTCTGTTCTAAATTCCCCCATCCTTTTCATGAGCTTCATGTAAAGCCAAGACTGGGAACAGCAGCAGCTTCTGAGGACAACCTCACATTTTTTTAAACTGGGAGGACAGCGTAAATCCCCCGTTGAGAACAGAGCATGCATCAATGACAATAGAATGACATTGATTAAGTTAAACACAGTTTAAGGAGGAGCTGGGGAGGAGGTAGGTTGCAAAGCAGTGTGCAGTGGAAGCAGCCAATCAGGCAGATTGAACTGAAGCTACGCTTATACGCTCACTGTTTGAGAGTTGCCAATTGAGTGCATAAGAATCGGATCAGCTGATATGGGCAGCTGATAGCGGAGCTTGACTACGTGGCCTGCCTGAACCAACGCGGAATGCTTGATTTCCCTTTGTGTTCACGTTTTTGTTCAAAAATGTAATAATAATAAAATAAAAACATTTTAAAATCAGGACATTTTGAATGTTCAAGGAACATTAAAAAAATAGGCTAACGTTTTCATAACTTAATGGGAATGTTAGCAAAACATATTTTTTGCTAGCTGGGGTTGCATGTGAATAACACTCACATAGCAAATATTTTTGCAAAGTTTACTTGATGTCAGTTGTCTACTATTTGCATCTTTTTGCCAAGCTAATTTAACAAGCTAATTTAGTAGTGTTATTTATATATACATATATTTCTGATGTTAACTATCACGGAAATGTATCATATCAGTCTTATCACATCATACCAAGATAGGCAAAAGATTATTTTAAATGGGACGATATCACGTGGAGATGTTTGTTTATTCAATGTCTGTTCACTGGTATACCACCACTGTGGAAAAAGTTTAATAACTCTATAATAACTCCATAATCCTGCATTGATAACTCTTTTATGATATTATTATGGTGGTACTTTGGTCTTAATGATAGATATATTTTACTGACACTAAGGAAATATCATTATTTGACCTTATCTACTCTTCTTGTCAAGGGTTGTTATAATGATATGTAAAATGATCTTTAAACTCCATTATAAGGTTCAAAGAGGTGTGAGAAAGCGAGAAGACTGGCTCAGAAGTTTATTATCTAATAAAGTTTATACTTTTACAGGGGTTGGGTTCTTCATGCATTTCAGCACAGCCACGGGTACCCAAGGAGACAAGGCTTATCTGGAAAGCCGCCTCTTTTACCCCAAAAGACGCTCCCAATGCCTGCAGTTCTATCATTACACCAGTGGGGGCGCCGATGACCAGCTAAACATCTGGGTGCGCGAATACACCACTGAAAACCCCAAAGGAGACCTGAGACTCATTCAGAAGATCAGTGGTAATAAATACAAATATTTAAAACCCCAAATAAATAATTGCTTACCATTAAAGGTGGGGTCACATGTACCAATTTGCAGACAAAATCCAGTCGTTCCAATAGGAATCTGCGCAATTGGGAATTTCGCGTGAGGGCAAAACAGTTCTACACGCAGATTTCATGTGTGTTCAAGTTGGTTATGTGAATTCAATGACCAACAGAAAGCTGCATGCTTTGAAAGAGAGTTTGGTGTGAGCTGCTTTTTAGCAGAACCTAATTTTACCAAGTACAACATTCTTGATCAACATCATTGCTCCTGGAACGACATTCCAATTAACCAATCAGATTTGAGGGACAAGTTTACAGTTGTCAAGTTTAGGCTTAAAACCAGGATTAGTTGTTTCTACATCAGTGTTATCATTTCCCTTTGATTTTAGGGATAGCTTATGGATATGGTTAGGGATATGGATAGGGTTAGGAATTTTCGACGGGAATTTTGTTCCAGGATCAACAAAATATGTTGACCCAGAAACACATCTAACTCAGCAAAATCAGGACGTGCTGCTACTACCCTTCCCGTAACTTATCCCTAAAATCAGAGGGAAATTATGGTGAATAATGGTGAATAACACTGATATAGAAACACCAAACCCTGATTTTAAGTCTAAATGTGACGTAAACTGTAAACATGTCCCTCAAATCCGAATGATTGGAATGTTGTTCCAGAACATGTTGAACATGTTGAACTTGGTGAAATCACATTCTGCGCTTTAGCACATCTCTCACTATTGACAGTGAACATTTTAAAATTTTACTAACATGACCACACCGAAAAGGTTTTTTCCGCTCGTGTTCAAGTTGGTCATGTGAATTCAACGCCTTGACCAACAGAAAGCTTCTTGGTTTAAAGGGGATTTCTTTGTGAGTTGCTTTATAGCAAATTCCAATCAACCTATCAGATTTGAGGGAAAAGTTTACAGTGTATGTCAAGTTTAGGCTTAAAACCAGGGTTAGGTGCTTCTACATCAGTGTTATTCACCAATCATTTCCCTATGATTTTAGGGATAACTTATGGGCACGGTTAGGCTAGGGGTAGGGATATGGTTAGGAATACATTTTCGGAAAGGAATTTTGTTCCAGGATCAACAAAATATGTTGACCAAGGTCAGGAACACATCTAACTAACCCTGATTTTAAGTCTAAACTTGACGTAAACTGTAAACTTGTCCCTCAAATCGGATTGGTTGTTTGAAATGTTTTTTCCAGGATCAACAAAGATGTTGATCCAGGAACACGTTGCACTTGGTGAAATTACATTCTGCGCTTTAAGCACATCTATCACTATTGACAGTGGACATTTTTATGGACATAATGTGACCACACCTTAAATGTGCTTTGTTTGAGAGCAACTTTAGTGACCACACCTTAAGGATACATTTTTAGGCTAACGTAATGTATACTTGTACTATTTAGGTGGACTTAAAGACTCCTGGGAACTATACCATGTGACGCTAGATGTCTCTGATAAATTCAGAGTGGTGTTTGAAGGAGTTAAAGGAAGAGATGCATCAAAGGGTGGTCTGTCTCTGGACGACATCAACCTTTCAGAGACCCAGTGTCCTCAGTACACTTGGCGTATTCGTGATTTTACCAGTCTTCTTGCTACAACTGCTGTCGGCGCTAAAACCTACAGCCCCCGCTTCCTATCCCCAGATGGTTACTCATTTCAGATTGGTTTGTACATTAATGGCGTGAAGGATAGCCCAGATAAAATGGCAATCTACCTTCACTTGACCTCTGGACCTTATGATGATGATCTCAAATGGCCGTGTCCATGGCGACAGGCATCCATGGAGCTGATGGACCAGAATCCAGACATCCAACACCGCATGAACAACATGAGGATGATGACTACTGATCCAACCAAGTCCTCCACTGACTGTAAGATATAAACATAGTTGGGGAGGCATGAAAACAGCACATATTAGGCTATTTTATGAGCCATAAATGCTTCTACATGGTTCCAGATTATTTAGGCTACATCTACATTAATTTGGATTTGTTTGTAAACTGAATATTCATTTCCAAACGCTCTCCGTCCACACTAGCGTTTTCAATGAGTTTCTCATCCACACTGAAACGTCGGAAAACACTTAAATCATCTTTCTGCGCATGCATAAAATGTTATAAAAAATCACATATTCTTTTCTTTTGAGTTCACCAAATTGACACGTTTTAAGTAATCTGAATTGTTTAATCGTTTCGAGTTTTATAACCTTTTCATTTAAAACAACTTTTCTTTTAAACAAAATGTAAACTTAGGCAAACTTAAATTTATCTGAAACTGGGCTGGGATTTCCATTTCCCAGCATACTTTGCCATGACACTCGAAAGAGAGAGTAAATGCTAAAGTAAGAGAGAGTGTTATATAATATTTTTTTGTGCAAGAAAAATGTAAGTGGGAGATTTAGTAGTGTTTAATGTTTTGCTATGCTAATTTAGAAGTGTCGGTTATCAGAGCTGCCAACTTTATGAAAAATCTTGGAGTGAGATTTGGTGGGGCCAACCAAAATTTAGAATTTTAGCGGAGATTCACTTGCAGAAGCTCGTCCTCTCCAGACAGCAAAATGGACATATTTGCACGACTTTCTAACATTTACAGATGGAGAATATAATGTGAAATGTAAGTTATGCACTGAGGAAAGCACCACATCTCACCACAACCACCGCAAGTAGGCTATTTGTTAAGATATCTGTCAGCCTATCTCTCAGAGCATCTGAAAGGGCAAGCTGCTTTAAACTATACATGTGAAATATCTTACCAGTTATTTTGAAGCCCTCAATATAAAACATGTGTCATGTTTAGGACAAATTGTATCATGCACTTTCCCTGCATCAGCTCCTTCTGCACCGCTGTTTTTCAGATGCGTTCGTACCAATCTACTCGAGAATGCTCGCCTGGCTTTGCTTGACTATTTATTTTCGTTTCGAATTGTTTCGTTTAAAAATGAACATTTCAAGCTTTCTATAGGCCTACTTCTCATGTCTGTGAGGCAAGTAGGCTAGCTGAGTTTGGGTTTATTTGAGACGCGCTCCAGTTCATCTGCAAAGTGAACACTGATTAAAATTAAGATAGGCTACAATTTATACAAAACGAAATGAACTTTAAATAAATTAAAAATCATTTCTGACCCTATGTCTTTGACTTTGTCTATGCACTTTTTATAATAGCCAAGATGAAATTTAAAATAGCACTGGCTAATATTTAAACATAAATATTAAACAAAATAGCTACAACAAATACAGGCAAATTTCATGTCAGAACTAGATTTGAGCGAACGTTGTTTTACTGGTGAGCGCGCAGTTCATGAGTGGAGCATTCGCTTGGGCCGTGAGATTTGAGCTGAGCGTCACACCGCACCACTTCCGGAATGTAGCTTTTGGTCGCACTACGCCGCCGTAGCCTATTTATTTGCACATTTATCTTGAACCCCCTCACTGAAAGCATAACTACCATAGTCGATAACAAGTAGCTGGTAACTGGTAGTTCTATAAACTCATCTTTCAGGCATTTGACCGACCAGGTTGACACTTCAGCGTGAGAAACCAGGGGTGTGAGCGTGCGAAACCATTCAAATGCGTGTGTCTCACAGCCAATGCGTGAGAGTTGGCAGCTCTGGGTTATGTTGGGTTTTGTCGGGGGTTACCATCATGGTGACAAGTGAAGCAAGAGCTTGGTTTGAGGACAGATACATGTTAAATGTTTCACATTGCTGTACTCATTCAGCAATTGCTATCGTTACCAATTATCAGGTTAGCATTTACTGAATTAGCAAGTTAAAGCTAACCACTTTTAAAGCCAACTACTAAAAAATTTAAATTGAGATTACATGAGTTAAAAGTTAAATGTATGAATTGGCTTACTGAAATATTTCAAATTAAGAGCAATTAAAATGTATGAGTAGGCTACAAAAAAATCTGCCAGTTCTGCCTACTTAAACTTTGAATTTCTTAACTAAGATTTTGATTGTAACTGATTACCTAAATTTTTTGAGTTTTGCCAACTTATTCAGGTTTACAGTGTAGATATCTGTGGGTACAATATGCATCACATGACTAAGCATCCGTAATCGTTTTCGAATCCCTCCATTTTCACAGTCCACACTAACGTTTTCAGATTTATCCACTTAGGAAAATCTTCAAAAAGCTCAATTTCACAAGACAAAAATGGGAAAAAGTAAAAAAAAAATCGTGCATTTTCAAATCTATCCGGATTAATGTAGACGTAGCCTTAGAGATAAATGACAAGAAAATACATTTTATAAATAGCATCTCTCTTTCTGCAGCCATGGGTAATGTGGAGTATTTCTGGGATGACCCACGAAAAGTAGGCAGTCGAGTCACTGACTCGGATGGCAATTCATTCTACCGGGGACCTGGTTCTGGTACCAGCAATTACATCACACATGATCGCCTGAAGAGTCGGAGCTTCATTAAAGGAGATGATGTCATCTTCCTCCTCTCCCTTGAAGGTTTGCGAGCTGCAAGTTTTTTTTTATTCCATTCCTGTGAAATATGACAGAAAATGACTTGAATGTTTAACTTTGTCAATAGATGTGACTGGACTTTTAAAGCCTCAGTCAAGAGAGTTTCAGAAACCAGAATTAAGAGATCTGCGATTAGAGATTGAGGACTCCAATGGAAGCTCTACGACAACAGTGGCAGTAAGCATCTTTGTGGCAGCTGTCATGTTGCTTGGTCTTGTTGCGAGTGCACTGTTCTATGTGCAAAGGAGAAGACGACAGATGGAAAGAGACAGAGAGATTGAGCCAGAGAGGACAGATGGTTGTGAGTGTCCATATACCTAATTCAGTTCTCCTTCCACACCTGATAACTGAACCATTAAAATGCATTAACTCCTACTATACTGAATTTTCTCTTACAGAACACCAAATGTCCATTGGACTAAAAAGCAGGCCCTAATACCATCAGGATATATCAAGAAGCCTCAATGGAGACAATTATTTTCTGGAATCTGGAATCCGGATCTACCGAATCATAACTTGCCTTTAAAATTGATATGACTCAATTCGAAAAGAATAAAAAAATTAAAACGCACTTGATCAACAAAAAAAAAAAAAAGCACAACCATTAATGCTCACACAATTTATTGATATTTTTTACAGTCTGTAACAAAAGTGCTGGAATATAAATAATTGCAATGTTAAATTTCTGAATTTGCAAAAGCTGCAGCTGTCTATTGGCAATCCTTTAGATGAGAAACACCACATTCTCAGATACCATGACCTGGTTGTCATCCTGCATGCGCTCCAGCAGAAGGTCAATCTCATTCTGGTCAAACTCATCATCCTGGCCTTTGTTAATGTGAGTCAGAAGATCAGGCACTGCCACAGACTGAGACCGGGTCACCTTAAAGGCCTTCAGTAGAGCCGCCTTGAAGACTTTCAATCTAGAAATTGTTGCAAAAGGTCACATGAAAGGCTGTCAAAAGCATATCTAATGTGCAGTTAGCCTACTGAATTGACAAAATATAAAACTCATGAGGGAGTAGAAACACAAAAGTAGTACAACTCAATTCCATTTTATTATTAAGATCTACATTGCTGCTAGCAAGTTGGTCAGAGAACGATGACAAAGGAACCGACAATATTTGTCATACTTTCTTAAATATAATAAAAAAAAAACAGAGCTATCACTTTGACAGTTTTCCACAGTGGATTTGGAGATGAGAATGAGAGATTCTCCTAGTGTAATCTGGTGGAATAATTGTATCAGTGTAGTGCAAACTATGTAAAAAAATCCACACACACTTTATTCGCACAGGCCAAAATCGGATATCTGAAAATGATGAGGACTCTGTTGTACCTGTCCTGACTGATGTCAACCTTCTTCCTCTGACTGCTCCTCTGAGAGGCAGGCTTGCTCTTCTGACTCGGCTGAGCTGTCATCAAAATCATCATCATCATCATCATCAGAACGAGTCTCAAATGTATAATGCCACTGAATATATTCAAAAATATTAACCCTGTAACGCTTTACATAAGAAATAAGTCAGGCAATGTTTTTTTTAACAGTTTAAGCCTTTAGAGTGTATCTATTTTTTGCTGAGTATCATATTTGATGCATCAGGCTTTTATGGCTCATATAGTATGATATACGAATATTGAGCTCACAGAGGAGGAAACACCTCAGTTTTATTCAGAGATCAAACTGAACAAAAACATGCAAAATCTAGTGCAGTTGCTGATATTTTATGGCCAAAAAGTAAGATTAATTTCTGATAGCTTGTAATGTAAATCAATAAAATTTATAACAGTATATCAGACTACTTGCATAAAATAACTTGTATATAAATACTAGTTATCACTCTATATATCCTGATAATGTCTTGGATATCTAAATGCTTATAGTTATATGATTTGATGATTAAAGGTCTGTAGTTTTTTTATTGTGTAAGGGCAAACATATAATGCATGCAATGATATAACGATTGAGCGATCTACAAATAAACAATCTGACATTTAAAGGATTACCGGTAGTTCACTTTAAAATGAAAATTACCCAATGATTTACTCACCCTCAAGCCATATGACTTTCTTCTTTCAGACAAATACAATCAGAGTTAGATTAATAAATATCCCGGCTCTTCCAAGCTTTATAAATGGCAGTAAACGGGGCTCACGAGTTTGAAGCTAAAAAAAAAGTGTATCCATCCATCATAAACATACTCCACACGGCTCCGGGGGGGTTAATAAAGGCCTTCTGAAGCCAATCGATGGGTTTTTGTAAGAAAAATATCCATATTTAAAACTTTATAAAGTAAAATATCTAACTTCCGCCAGACCGCCTTCTGTATTCAACTTACGCAGAAAGTGAAACGCCTCTCGCAGTTCAAAACACTTATGCTTTTTTTCTTAAGTTGAATATGGAAGGCGGTCTGGCGGAAGCTAGATATTTTACTTTATAAAGTTTTAAATTATAAAACGTTTACTGTCATTATAAAGCTTGGAAGAGCCAGGATATTCATTAAACACCAGAAAGTCATATACACCTAGGATGGCTTGAGGGTAAGTAAATCATGGGGTAATATTCATTTTAAAGTGAACTAATCCTTTAAACATGATTATCCATACATCAATTTTTAGAAAAATCAGAGTCAGAGCAAAAATACAATGTGAAGGGGGTGTTTTTAGAATTATACTAAAAGGCCTTTTACTTACAAAAAAGTATGTACTATCAATCAAACAACAGAAGGAACATAGAAGATTTTGTAAAACAGTTTTTTCAGCAACGTTTTAATCATGTTGAAAGTTTAGAGACCTTACAATTTACGTAACACATGATAGAGTGGGGCTTTATAGGGTTAAAATTTAGTGTAGAGGAAAAACATTATCTGGGTTTGACATTTAGTACAATAACTGAACAAGAACCTGCATTGGTTTATAGCAAAACTAACTGAGAAAGTCAAACTGAATCAGTTGACCTACTGTTTTCATCTTCTGTGAAATCATAAGGATCAGAGTCTTCTCCTTCCTGGGTCATTTCCACATCATCATCTTTTGAGATGCGAGAACGCTTCCTGTAGACAGAATCAGCTCACATCTGCAACTTCAAACATTCGATTTTACTGTAGTCCCATCCACACTGACCTAAGGTTCCTTTGACTCTCTGTCTCTTGGCTCTGCGTGACGTCCATCTCAGAGTCCTCAGGTACCTTCCTCTTCTTATCCTTCTCCAGAATCTACAAAGTCATCCCAAAACACAGTATGTTAAAGGAACACACCGACTTTTTGGGACTTTAGCTTATTCACCGTATCCCCCCCAGTCAAGAAAAAAAAAAAATTGCAACTTTTCATTTTCCATCAGTCTTAGTACACGATGTAACTATACACATCACAACATGTAAATAGGAAAATGTTGGCGTTATTTTGTCACTTAATGAGCAGTAGGCTAGCTGGAGCCATTTACCTTCTGTCTTTGTGCTAAGCTAGGCTAGCGGTGGATGCGTCAGACAGAGTTATGGCACGCATGGAGAGGAGAATGGTATGTATGGACTTATCTAACTCTGGAGGATACGGTGAATAAGTCGGCGTGTTCCTTTAAACGCAAATGACAATGAACTACTATCAGTTCTGGATATGAACAGTTGTATACCTTTTTGAAATAAGCAAACTGCATGAGTTCAAGTGCAGCTTCTGCATCTCCCAGATCGATGGTTTTACTCATACGGGCCTTGGCGTGGGCTGTAGACAGTCGAATCATGGTCTCCAGAGCTCGAGCAGTCACAGGCATCGTCTGTGGGAATGGACACAGTCGGTCTATATCAAACCAAGCAACTCCAGAGTAATAATAGTATGATGTGTAATATGAACGTATCCATTTATATACAAAGACTTTGTTGTATGGGCTCTACAGACCCTGGCAGATTCACTGTTGACTTGGTCATGGCTCCGGAGTCTGGAATACTCCTCTGCTATGTAGTCCGACGCCTCCTGTGTCAGGACTGGCTTCACCATCTTAGCAACGTGGATGTACTTCCTGATGAACTCCATGGTAACAATCTTCTCCCTTTCAAATGATTATGATGAGAACCACAAAAACCCAATGGATTATGGTAGACGGACTACTTTAAAGGTAGATTTTAAACCTAAGTGAAGAAATACGTACTTTTTCTTCCTGTGGCCATGCAGGACATTGTCTTTTTTCTCATAGATCTGTAGCTCCTGCTCAGCTGCTTCTGTGATGTTTGGGTCGTCTGTGGCGAATACATCTACTGTACTTCCCAGTGGCATTGCTGTTGGTGTAGACATGACAGAATGAGATCAACAGCTGTCTAAAGCTGAAAACTGAAGATCGTGGTCCACATCAGATCTCAAACTGTGGTCCATGAGACATTCCAAGTGATGCACAGGCTGAATTTAAGAAATTAACGCAACGTTTGAGTGTACACAAAAATTTAAAAAAGTATTTTTTAAAGTAGATTCACGCATTTAAAATTAATAGTAAAATTCCATCATATTGAATTGAATAATCCTTACATATTCATATTATTAATTAATTTTAAATGAGTAAAAAAAAACTAGAGCTCAATAATGCATTTTATATCAATCTTAAATGGAACAAGGGAATGGACCATTTAGTTTGTTATTCACATTCATACATTTTTTAAAAATATGATAGTTTAAATTTAAGTTTATAAAATGTTTTAAGCTCTTGTTTTTACTCTGTTTTTATTTGAATTTCAAGTCTTGAAGAGGCTTTTTATTTTAATATATTTTTATACATTTTATTTTGCATTATAATATTCTCTCATATTCTCCCTCACATACATACAAACATTACACACACACACACTATATATGTATATTTTATATATGTATATTATATTCTATCTCTCTCATGTATATATAACATGTAATATATATACACATGAGAGAGAGAATATAATATAATAGTACACGCACACACATATGAAAATATAGAATTTAAAATATCTATTGGAAAATATTTATAAATTAAATTATATATTAAATATTAATTGTGGAATCGCATTTGTTTAAAACACAATTTACATTAATATATTGTAATTACTAATATCACTACAATATTTTACAAAATATTGAATATTAAATTATAAAATTATAATTGATATTGCATTATAATATTCTCTCATTCTCCCTCACATACATACAAACATTACACACACTATATATGTATATTTTATATATGTATATTATATTCTATCTCTCTCATGTATATATAACATGTAATATATATACACACACATGAGAGAGAGAATATAATATAATAGTACACGCGCACACATCGTATGAAAATATAGAATTTAAAATATCTATTGGAAAATATTTATAAATTAAATTATATATTAAATATTAATTGTGAAATCGCATTGGTTTAAAACACAATTTACATTAATTACTACCAATACCACTACTACAATATTTTACAAAATATTGAATATTAAATTATAAAATAATTGATAATGCAAAAACAATATTCAAATATTCACCCTCGGTGGGGTCTCAGTGGAAAAATTTAACAAAAATAAATTCTTGCCTTTAAGTGGAATAAAAATTAAAATTCACCAAATTAAGTTTTCATTTTAGTTTTTTTTTCTAAAATTCATAGGTTACATTATTTTACTTAACCCGTTTGATTCAGTGTTATGGTTTTAACTATCTAATAAATGTATTTTTATTTTTATTTCAAATCAAATAACGGCACAGACAGACATATTCAATCGTGTTTATTTGTTACATCTGGTGGAGATTTATTTATTTATCCACGTTTACTTTAATAGAAATTACCATGCTTTCTAAAGAAATAATTTTCCACAGGCAATTTCCCTCCCTCTCCATCGCTCAAATGTAAAGCTACACCCATGAGTCGAGTCTCACCTGCTCCCTCCGGCTCTCCCGGCGTTCTGTAACGATGCATCCGCAGCACATGCTCCGAGATCTCCCGATCGCTATCTGGATCCATCTGATCCAGAACAATGAAGAGCAGGTCAAATCGGGAAAGCAAGGAATCCTGGAGCCCGATGTTCTCCATTGGGGTCTTATACTGGTCATACTGGGTGAAGAATACAGTGGGATTATTAGAAACTAAGGCAAAGCAACTACCACTATATATTTTACCAGGTCAAGCCAATAGTCAATATTTACCCTTCCATACACTGGGTTAGCAGCAGCTAACACACTGCAGCGAGCATTAAGCCTCGCCTGAATCCCAGCTTTGGAAATGGTGACCCTACCCTGCTCCATCACCTCATGGATGGCTGTTCGGTCCATGTCAGACATCTTATCAAATTCATCAATGCACACCACACCTCTGTCAGCAAGAACCATGGCTCCGGCCTCCAAACGACGCTCACCTGGATTAGCCAGAGGATAAAATGCACTTCACAGATTTCTTTCTACCTTATAATGCAAATTAAGAAGCCATTGTTGTCAGATTTAAATGTATGATTTAAAAAAAGTTGCACACTTGCAGGAATAGAAAGTGACTACTGAGTCAAGAACATTTCCAAGAGTGAAATGATTCATCTTAGACTTTTGTCTAGAAATGTATTTCTTTTGGGGGTGAACATACACTGTGTGCAGAATTATTAGGCATGTTGATTTTCTGATCATATTTCTTTTCCAGGCACTTTTGACCAATTCCAAACCACAGTAATCCTAATAACTACTATTAATTTAGTATTTAATAATGTATAAGTGATATATAATTGTTCATGAAGGCTGGAAATGAAAAACACCTTATATTCAGGTGTGCAGAATTATTAGGCATGTTTTCTTTTACAGATAAATTGAGCCAAAAAAGAGATTTAACTCAGACTGAAAAGTCAAAAATTATTAAATGCCCGTGTATGCATGTGTACTTGTCAACAAATGTTAAAAGCGTTACCCGTCTCTTGATCAGTTGTGACCGCAGCTGTCAGACCCACCCCAGATGAGCCTCGTCCAGTGGTGGGAATTGCCCTTGGAGCCGTGAACAAAACGTACCGCAGCAACTGAGACTTCGCAACTGAAGGATCACCTGAAAACAGTCAAATTAAAAACACTGCTTTATGGGGCCAGAAATTACTTAGGAATAAATAAATAAGTTTTTATTCAAGCTAATAAAATCCATAAATTCAATACAATCCATTTACACAATAAAGGTTTAATCATATGAATATATAATGTTGACTCCAGTGTTTCTTTAAAGCATTTGCGGAGTGATCAAATTTCCTAAGAGAAATAACACACCGTGTGTTTAAGAGATACAAGACTCTGGCATGAGGAGAACAGCAGTGGTTCTTTATCAATTATTATGCATTTATTTAATTTACATATTAATATAAACGTAATATTTATTATAAATTTAATCTAGGTTTAATATTTATACTCATGTAATATTTTTATATAATTGTATTTCTTATTTATTCCATAAATTAATAAGAATTTATATAAATAAATTGTATATAATAAACAATTTAACTTATCAAATATTAAATGTATAATATAGATTAAATGTAAAATAACAATAAGTAAATGTAAATTATTAAATTTGTAGAAATACATTTTATTTTGAAGTTTAATCTATAATTGAAATTATATAAATATAGATTAAATAACTTAAAATAAATTAATAAAAAAAAAAAACACCCGATATGGCCCTAGAAACACATTTAAATTAAAATAAACTCTGCAAAAATCCAGACTTTGTGCTCTTCTAACTAGATTATAAAAGTTAAAAAAAAAAAATAGTTAAAAGCTCTAACTTTTAACTAGATAAATGTCATTTTATACATTTTCACAAAACAAAAGCATGCTCACTGCCAGACTGCTCAAAGGGTGGTCGGCCAAGGAAAAAAAATTAAACAGAAAGAAAAAAGAAAAGAAAAAAAAACAACAAAAAAAACACACCTAAGGCACACCTAAGCTCCAAAAAAAAAGTGTTCATAAACGTATCATTAACTAATATTTATTAACTCATTAAAGGACTCAGACAAAGGTGACGTTTCGAACACCTGTTAATAAACTTCAAGATTTTTGAAGATTTTTTCTGTTATACGTTTTCACAAAACCATAATCATAAACATCACAAACCTATGAGCAGAATATTTATGTCTCCTCTGATGCGTGTTCCATTCTCCAGGTTGGTCTCATTGCCTCCCAACAGCAGACACAGAATGGCCTTCTTTATGTACTCATGGCCATGGATACTGGGAGCCAAAGAACGACTCAGTTGCTCAAAGACATCCTGAAACAGACGAATAATCTGATGAAACTGATCAGGGCTGCATTTCACAAAAGCATTGCAAGCCTAAATACAATGTAGAAACCATTAGACTAGTACTCTGGTCTAGTTTGAGAATTGCAGCCAAGTTTAAAATAAATCATTTAGTAAATAAAGCTCAGGTAAATGTGTCTCTTTCTTACTTTAGCATGAGCTTTGCAAAACTTCTTGATTTTGGCAACATCATCTGCAGAGAACGTCGGCACAATCTCTTTACTCATGAGCTTCACATTGTTAGCCAACAGGATTGTTCTGCAAAGAATCAAGAAGTTCATCTGAGGACATAATTTCAACCCCGTTCATGGAAAGTTCAAATAAACACACACCTAAAGGTCCCAGAGGTGAAGCCACCCTGTTTCGCAGGCAAGCAACGGTAGACCCCTACAATCTGCACACGGTCACCTGGTTTCACCCGGTCAACGAGGTCATCATTCGCAATGATGTCGACAGAACGTGGCAGCTGTCCCGCAGGGGCTTTCTCAGGCATCTCCTGAAGGGTCAGCGTCTGGTGGTCCTTATAGCAGCACAGCCCAAACTCCGTCTCCAGAGGATTGTTTTCTTCATCCTATAAATGCAAGATTTGTTTTGTGATTCTGTGATCCAAGTCGGTTATCACGGCATGGTCATTTACTGGGATTTTGCCAACTAGGACATGCTCCTGGATAAACATCCATATTTCTATGATAGGAATGGGTTACAGGACCAACAAAAGATGTTGTTACAGAAACACACCTTCAGGTTTAAGTAAAAAAATATAAAA
Source organism: Gobio gobio (assembly GCF_949357685.1). NCBI lineage: Eukaryota > Metazoa > Chordata > Actinopteri > Cypriniformes > Gobionidae > Gobio > Gobio gobio. The sequence continues at coordinate 39,722,440 of NC_137105.1, read as the reverse complement.
CATTTAATTTATGAAATACCTTAAACTGTATATTAATTATATCATTAAATAAATGCAATTAGTTAAATTGTTACATTTAATAAATACATAGTTTAGTACATACATTTTATTTAAAGTTATTCATTTAATTTTGCATTAGTTTTGTAGAACAATTTGTTAATTATTTATTTCAATAGTCGAATAACTAAATTTACTAAACAGTTTAATTGGTTAAATATTAAATAATCTAATAAATATATTTAACTTATTTTGTTAAATAGTTTAATACACTTTATTTGCATATTTGTAGCTTAATAAATTAGTAAACTAGTTAAAATTATAAATGAATTTATTTATGTTTTTTTTTAATAGGGAAATTAAACGGTAAAATAGTTTAACATAGTTTATTTGCTTATAAACTAGTTAATTATTATAATAAATAGTTAAACAACTATAAATAAATATACTTAACCTTTAAATTTAACTAAATAACGATCCACAATTTACTTTATAAATATGCAAATAAAGTTTAATAAATAAATTTAACCATTTAATTTAACTGTTTAATAGAATAATAGTTTGATACATTTTATAAATATGCAAATAAACAGTTTAATAAATATATTTTAAATGAGTTAAATTACCATTATAAATAAATACATACATGCATGCATTATTTTGTTAAATAGGTAAATGAAACAGTTAATAATTGTAATAAATAGTTAAATCATTATAAATAAATATATTTAACCATTTATTGTTTTGTGAAATACTTTAAAAAATTGTTTAATATAGTTTATAAATACACAAATAAATAAACCATTTAATAAATAGTTTAAATTAATTTAATAGTTATAATAAATAAAATTTATAAATAAATAAGAAAAAAAAATAAAAATAATAATCCATACAAAAATAACTAACTTTGGTTGGATAGATGGCACTGGAAGGAAAAGCATCCAATGAGGTAAGATCAGTGTATTTTCGTTCCAGGGTTTTCTTGGTGGCTGGACAATAGTGGACACTACGCATTATCTTGGGCCTGACCAAGGAACCTACAGATCAAATCAAAATGACAAATGAGAAAAAAACTGCTTGTTTAACATACTATAAAAGCATAATGACCACTGAGGTGGAATAAACATGCACATCACATCATACAGTAGATCTACACTAAAAGTGTGAATCCATAGCTCGACCCTAAACACGTCAATCTAAAAATCAGGATCTGAGATACGGAACAAATTTTTTTTTTTACTATTTGAAAAGAAAAGTAGGCCTAGAGTTAAAATTAACAAATGATCATTTGTAAAACGAAATAAATCCTACTCACATTTGGTCACAATGCCTTCCACACACACAAGATTTCCCAGAAAGCGTGCACTTAGAGTACGTGGAGACACATGTTTGCTCCCAAAGCTGCCCTCAAAACCAACGTGGAACTCTTCAAACTGCTTAGCGTAAGTGGTGTCTATTGAAGCCACAAGGTCCTTTAGGGCTTTTTGGAACGCCACCAGCTCAGCAAAAGCATTCTTCAGTAATCTATTGAGAAGAGACCATTAATCAGATGTCAGAAGATTCAGGGACAAATTAATGGCCAAAGTACTTCATGACATGAGAAAATTGTGCTAAAATAAAATGAGAATTTTTTAAATAATGCTCACTCTTTAGCTCGTTTTTCACTTTTTCGTCGCAGGTCATTAACGTTAATAATAAGGCGACACTGGCCCTCGGACACCATCCTCCTGACCTTCTCATGATAAATACCTTGGTCTTGCTGTAAATGACAAAAGATTTAAAGTAACAAAGTGTTTACACAAAACAAACAGGTCAAACACAGAAAGACACAGAATAAAAATAATTCACATCATCATCCAAAAAGTCCAGGTATTCCCTCTGTGACTCTCTCAGCTCAAGGTCCTCTAGCCCAGATTCCATTTCTACTAGCCTACACTCGCGTCAGCACATACATTACAACATCTACAATATCAAATAATTTGCAATTCAACATGGAAAATCAAACACACAAACATAAAAGGACAGCCAAACGTCTGTCTGGGAAACCAGGTTGGGCCACAGGCCTGCTAATCAATTATGTTAATTAGGCTCATTAATCTATTCAGTCTCAGATTCTCAATTATACAACTGCAGAGACCTAGCTGCTTCCAGCTAACTGTTGAACGTAAATACATTTAATAAAAGTGTCTTCCTTGTAAAGAGCTATGTCACACTGAGCACAATAAATGTAAGCCATCTATCTCTTTAAGTGCACCGCTTGCTTGAACCAAAACAATGGAAGAACAGATGAATGTAGCACTTGTGAAATGCCAAGTTACACGCAGTAGTGTTTCTTTTAGGAATAACCCCCACACTAGGCTACAGTATTAATTGATAATTTCATACTGTAGGCTTATTAGACATAAGCCAGTGAACAGACATTTACATGCTGTCATAATAAACCCATTAAAGACCTAGTGTAGGCTATTAGTCTGACAATGACTTATTCAGAGAGTTTATTTGGTGCTGTGGGATATTTATAGTTGACACTGACACATAGTTACATAATCCGCATATAAATTACCTAATTTTCTTTTGTTACGACATTCCAGAAGGAAGGCGCCTCAGGCAACAAGCCATTTCAAGTGATGCTTTGTTCTTAAACGATGCCGACTTTTGAACGAATCTTTTAATTGGTCGAATCTTTCTTCGTTCCGGACACAGTGCATTCATTGCAGACTCTTTTGACGCGTGTGACTGCGTTCGTTCCTGTCTTCAGCATTCAAATGGACCTGTTGAACGAACACGACCCCTTTCCAGATAGAGTTCTTGAATCAGCTGGATGAATTTCGTAAAGCTTGCTTTTTAACGAATTATTTGTGTCAATGATTAAATGACTCATTCATAACAAAAATACACTCACTTAATGCCATTCACTAGTGTAATGACGTGATCTTGATATCGCGCCACAGTTCGAGTGCAACCGAACTCAGAACACTTGGGGAGTCGACTCCAAGAGAGTCGATTCCTTGACCCTGAATAGCCCCAAAGTCGGATCAGGAATCTATAACAGTCAGTGATTTATACACATCTTTTAGTTTAATTAGTGTTATATTAATGCAAGTATGGTTTTCCATGGTTAATATTGTGTTTGTAACTATCATAAAACATAAAAACACTTAAGTGCACATTATTCATTTTATCTTAAATTCATTTTATCTTTTCGAGATTATAGCCTTGTATGAAAATACCATATGAAAAGGTAATGCAGGATTTAAAATGTTTTAAAAGACATAAGAGCACAAATTTAGTAGATAAAGTGGCCGTTTCGCTGGACGCTTGGAAAAAGCGCTTTTTTTTCAACATCGTGTCATATTACGTCACGAGAGGGAGTCGTTCGCAAAGCTCTGCGTTGGCAGTGCAGAATAGGTTGGTATTCAGTACGAGTCTGTGTATTTTCAGTAGTTTTTCTATTCCAATTTATCATTGTCATGTTAAATTATTGTGTCCAGCCTGTCTGGACATCGAGTCTACAGATTTCCTAAAAAAAAACAAAAAGTTAGGAATTCAGCATGGTGCAGTTTTGCAGGTGAAGAAACGGGACTTCCCTTCGCACATCTGCTTCGAAACAAGCACCTTAATGATGACGTGCGTTTAGCGCCATCACCCTCATTTACTTAATTCTGACATTATATTCAACCACGACTGTTTATCGTGACTTTTCTCTGTAAAATTAGGTAGTAAGCAGGGCCGGATTAACCATTAGGGCAACTGGTCACTTGCCCAGGGGCACAGGACATCTAAGGGGCCCTGGGCACTGTCAAATATTATGTTAGATCACGTTATAAACGCAATCCTCACTTTCCTAATTATATGCAGATTTTTGCAACCCGTTCGATCAAAATATTATGTTAAATCACGTCAAAAACAGTGTCTGTAGCTTCTTGCGCTGCTGCGCAGCGAGAGGACGAGCTGTCACGCCGAATCACGTGACTTGAAGCTCTGAAATCAGCGTTGCCAGATTGGGCGGTTTTAAATTTGATTGTGCGGTTAAAAACGGAGTTGGACGGGTGGACAAAATTTGGCCTGGTTTGGGGTCCGTTTGGTTGTTTTCAAACATCTACATTTTATAGTCTAATTGGTTAATAATAAACTCAAGTGTGCATCATGACACACACCGGCCCACATCCCCCTTCTCTATGACGTAGAGTCAGCTGGCGTTGGTGTTGACGTCGCCGAGGAGCACGCACTTTCAGCCAATCAGCGATCAGCAGGGAGTCGCGCGAAATTGTAGCTGGATATCAAATGATCGCTATGCCGAAGTGGCATAAATATGTAAGTTATCTACAGTAATGAGTGGGAGAGTGAACCAACTCTTAAAACGTGGATTACACCTGTGACTCAAAGACTCTTACATATAACTAACTCCAAGAGCACGGTTGAATGATTGAATTGAAATAGTATTATATGACTCCTGTCCATCATCATGAGCACACTGGCCTGATCAGGACATCTGCAACTTTTAAACCGTCTAGACTGCGCTGTACTCGTCCCAACAGCTGCTGAAAGAGGTTTGAATCAACGATTTGACTGTGTTAAGTTCTGCGTTATGTTCTATAAATATGTACTTCACGAAAGACATAACGTTACTAGTTCTATCTGAAGTTAAATCACAGCACAAAGGTAAACGCATTATTGTTGTTAATTTTTTATTGTACAGTATCAGTGAATGACACATTTTGGCTGTGGTGTGTGCAGTAATGTGTGGGTAATGCCTGCTAATTACATTGTTTATTCCGATTATATTGGGCACTTTTTGCACTTAAATTAGTTTATTCTTAGTGTTGACATTTTAAAATGATGCATGTGTTTTTCCATGGGTTAAAATCATCGGTTAATTTCGTGATTTTGACAGTTTCCACTTGGACATTTTAGTCATGCATGACTGTTTTTGAATGCCCTGTTTTGATCCATTTTCCTGAGAAATGTTTTTTATTTTAATTTTATTTTGACATTTTGTTTTAAGGAGATAAAATGGTGCTAATCAGCCTTGATTGACATGGCAATACAATTATATAACATTATTTTGGCAGTTCAAATTTTGGGGGTCTTTTTCTTGAATTGGGTGGGTTTTGGGCTTGAAATCGTCGACCCAATCAGTCAACACTGTCTGAAATTTAAACAGGAGCGCTAAAAGAAAATTTAAAAGAGAAAATGAATTGAAATTAGTCGACATTGTGAAACATATTCCAAAAATAGCCACAATTTCACATTGTAGCATTTTTGAAATAAAAAATCTCTGGTTTTAAGTTAAGGCTTCACTAGCGGTCTGCTTTATTTCACTGTTGCAGTCAAAATATAATTGATTGGCTATATTGAAACATTTAATAATTACTCTGTAGCAGCCACCAAGTTCTGTGAAAGATTAATTGTAAAAAGTTATGTTAAACATTAGTGCATCATTAGTGTTCTGTCTCTTGAATGCACTTTATGCTGAGGCTATTACATACATCTCCACTGAGCATTGCAGAAGCCTGATTTGTATAGAAGTATAGGCTATATGCTCTTGGTGATAGCGACTTTGCGATTGTTGCTTTGGGGCAGGGGCAGGGGGGGGCCCTTGAGTCTTGTTGCCCAGGGCACAGGAAATTGTTAATCCGGCCCTGGTAAGGTAGCAACATTGATAGCTCAAGTCATCGCTAAATTGGACTAATTTTATTTGGACAGTCAAGGCAAAGCAAGTTTATTTAGGCAAAGCAAGTTTATTCATAGCACATTTCATACAGTATAATTCAAAGTGCTTTACACAGAATTAAAATAATTACAAAATAAAAGAAGGAAAATTAAAACAGTTATAAAATGAATTAAAAGACACACAAAGATGCTACAGTTATAAAATGAATTAAAAGAGTAAATTACATAGATAAACTTATCATCTGGTAAAATATTTCAGAATACTATCCTGCAGAGACATACTTGCTTGTATTTAATTAATTTCCGCACTTGTTCATGGACTTCCCCATGGTTGTTGTCTCTTGTGTCCAAAACAGGTCACGCTAAAAGGGTGTTTTAATAAGGGGATTTTAGGCTTCGTGACGGGAATGCAATAAATGAATTAAGTGTATGACTGCAATTTGTATTATTCCTATTGTTTCATGGAAAGTAAACGGAGTCGACTTCAAGAAACCTGGAGTCGAACACTCTGAAATCCGTGAATGAACTGATTCAAAAGAATCGACTCGCTGGGATGAATCAAAAGCAATGTTCTGCCTCCTCACTGGCGTAGCAGAGCCACTTCTGTGTCGGGCACAAGTCTATGATCTCAGACAGCAGTCTGCCATGACCTTTGCTCCCGTTATCACGGATTCGATCGTTTAGGGCTGCGAATAAGCGATCACAAAGATAACGAGCTTTCAACTTGAATCAGAACCGTCACCTGCTTATCACCTGCTCAACCTCACCCATTCTACAGGTAATCGTCGCGAGATTACACTGACGGGTTTCGGTCGAAATCTCGTGTCTGTGGGAAGTCGTGAAGTTTTGATTTTAAAAACAATAACAAATGTGAACGGCGACCTTTAAGCAAGTAAGTTGTCTTTGTGCGGTTTGTTTACACACATAATTTGCTATATTTGTTAAGAAAAAAACGAAAGTGTAATGTCGTTCTTGCTGATGTGATGTCAACTGAAACAAAACAGTTGAAACTTACCGATACTGACCCGCGGGTTGCTTTGCGTTAATTGAGGCAGAAACCTGAAACGTCTTTAGTTAAAAGAACGGTTGTGATTATGCGATTGGCAGGCTTGTATTTTTAACATACAATCTCATTTACTGAAAGACATGTTTACTGTATTGTTGATGATATATAATTTAGAGATTATACTCTAGTCCACAGACCCCTGGATGTCACGGTGAGTCTACTTACGTAGCCTACACAGAGAAACCAGTCACGTATAGGTTATAAAAACGTAAACAATTAATATAAACATAAATAATATGTATATGAATGTTAATGTCCTTTTTGTATTGGGATATCTGGTTTCCCTTAAAGTCTGGCTGGGGGCCCCTGGTTCTGTAAAATTTGAAAACCTCTGCTATAAAAACATAATACACTAAATCATCTTTCCTTCAAGAAGCAATGAGCCAGCCGTCCAGAAACCATCGTGCGCAGCGAGAGAGAAACGGGGGAGCATATAGTGAGAACAGAGACAGAGACCCCCGCGCCCGACGGGACAGTCCTAGTGACCGACGATCCGGCAGCGAGAGGTGAGACGACATACTACCTGTTCAAACAAACAACAACATACAATTTTACACCACACAAAAATAGAAATGGAAGTCATGTTTTGCTTTTGCATTTTGTACATCATTAGAAGCTATTGTTTTAAATCATGTATGCTATATCTGACCCAGGTCTTCCAGCCAGCCCCCGTACTACCCCAGAGATTCTCAGAGACCTGTGAGGAGCGCTCCTCGAGAGCGAGAGCAACACCGGGAGTCAAAGTGCACCCACATCTGTTCCAGGAGAGGTAGGCATTCACAGACGGCCATAGCTATGGATGGGAGACAAATGTTGCAGTATGTATGTTTGAATGCATCCAAACAACTGCGAGTCTAAACCTATTTTTTTGGGGTGTCAATTCTGGGATCAGGATTTTTTCTAACATGATCACACACAGGTCTGGTTTTACTCTAGCTCAAGCCGCTCCTTCTGACACGACACAATGTATTTACCCCTTTCCTCCTCTCAACTGGTCTAACTGGTTAAGCTTGTTGATACCAATCTTTCATTTACAAACCTTTACTGTGTTCCGTCTAGCGCACAGTTTCTAGTTTCTCACTCTTGTTTAAACAAACGCATGCACCAGGTATAGCATCACTGTTTATGTGAACTCTGACATTGTCTCATTGAGTGTTATACAATTATATTGTTTTATACAATTATATATATTTTTTCAAAATATAAATTTTTTGTTGTTCACTTGATATCATGTTAGACAGTCAGAGACAATCAGCTACGAGGTGAATTCCAACACTACAAACTTTGATTTGAAGCAAAACAATTTTTTTTTTAATCGGACAAAAAGACAAAGGTGCAAGGCTAAAGTCTTAAAGGGTTAGTTCTGTCGTCATTTACTCACCCTCATGTCGCTCCAAACTCGTAAGACCTCCATTCATCTTCGAAACACAAATTAAGATTTTTTTGACGAAACCCGAGAGCTCTCTGGCCACTCCATAGACATCTATTTAATTAACACTTTCAATATCCAGAAAGGTAGTAAAAACATCATTAAAATAGTCCATGTGACTCCATTTGTTCAAACTTAATTTTATGAAGCGATGAGAATACATTTTGTGCGCAGAAACAAACAAAAATAATGACTTTATTCAACAATTTCGTCTAGTCTGTGTCAGTCTCCTATGATTTGTGTTCTGAAAATGAACGAAGGTCTTACGGGTTTGGAACGACATGAGGGTGAGAAAATGATGACAGAATTTTTGGGTGAACTAACCCTTTAATGTAGCCTGGATGCCAGCTGAACTTAGCCCCGCCCACAACATTTGAGGTCTGGAAGTTTGGTCTGAACTTGATCCGTTGTGGAGCAACTATGCTCGAACCAGAGCTGTTCGGACCAATCAAATTGTTCAGGGCAGGCTTAATATGATGACGGACAGATGATCAACAGTAATGTAACCATCCACATCACCAAAGAGCGCTTGGGTTGAATTGGTTTACTAAATGGAGAATTTGTATATGCAGTCACCTTTACTATTTCTCTCAAAAATGATGATTGTGTTGGTAAGTACTCTGTGTATCCTTAAATTATTTTTACAACACCGGCAAAGATCGTTTAAAGATCGGCGAGAATAGTTTTTGTGCGCAAAAAAACCCTAAATAACGACTTGCATAGTGATGACGATTTCAAAACACGGCATCATGAAGCTTGGAAGCGTTATGAATCAGCTAGTCGAATCAGCGGTTTGAATCGCCAAATTTCAGCAGTTTCACTGCATGAAAAAAGGTGTATCCGGACCAGGATACTCCTGTATACACTGCTGAAATTCGGAAGAATCCAGGAGTATACTGGCCGGATAGGTCAAATTCCATGGATCCGTATATGTCCGTATTCATCCGAAATGGTACCAAATCGGATGTATGTTGTGGCCGTATACTCCCATGCTACAGCCATTTGTTGCCATGGCAAATAATCCCATCAAGTTTTTCCCAGGAGACATTTTCACACCTCTAAACAGCTTTGCCTTCCACCCCCTATTGGTCCTTCATCTCAAACTGGATTGGTTGTTTTTTTTAAAACCACTCCCAAAACCCAGACTGCTATTGGAGGACAGGACGCATTGAAAACCCAGTCAAGTGACTTTATTGGTTACTTCTAAGGCTAAGGGTGGGCTAGGTTTTGTAGCATAGGGACTTGATTGGTTATAGGCCAGCTATGCAGATTTTGCTCATTAATATATAATATATATATATATATATATAAAAAATAATCCCCTCTCCCTCCCAAAAGAAAAATACACACAAAACAATTTGAGAAAGTCTGAAATATTTATTAAAAAGGTATATATAAAAAAAAAACATTCTTAACAGCATTATAAACGAACATTAAAACAATGGTGAAACAAAAACAAGTGAACTAAATGTATTTAAAAGGGATGAAAATGTAAAGGAACAAATGTAAAAATATAAACAGTCCAAAGAACATAAATATACGTTAAATTGAATTGGTAAAGAAACAAAAAGGGAAAAAAAATTAACAAAATGCATTTAAAAGACAGATGTAAAGGAATAAAATACACAGTGAACATAAAAAGGAAAATAATAAATATACAAATCAAACAATATAAAATGAGAACAATAAATTTATAAGACAAAAAAAAGTGTATATAAAATACACATAAATATTCCAAGTAAACAATATAACCAAATAAAAAGAACAAAGAGCATTATAAACATACATTAAAATGAATGGGGGAAAAGATAAGTGAACAAAATGTTTCTAAAGGAAGGCGACGTAAGAGGAACAACAATACAAAACGTGGAGATCAAAAGCAACATGGACATCTAAAAAGGAACAAACATACAAAGTATACAATATAAAACGAGACAAAGAAATCTATAAATTAAAAAGTGTATATAAAATATATGTAAATGTTCTATATATGGGAACCAATAAAAGTATAAGTATATAAACATAGGAATAAAGAAAATATAAAATGGAACAATTGAATATTAAAATTATAATTATAAAATAATTGTGACCAACTCTAACACAATGTTGTTTGAGCTAGCCAAACCATCCACACTGGCCTTCCATCAACAACAGCATCATCATCTTCATCTTCATCAGGTCTATAGTTGCGGTCTTCCACAGGTTCTGTGTTGGTTTGTGCAACCCTGGACCTGGTCTCCAGCAACTGCAAAACATGACAGTAAATTAACCACTAAAACTCAGAGAGTGGTATAGTAACATTCTGGAGGGAAAAAGCTTAACCGGTTTCTTAACTTACCCGTCTCTTTCTCTGACGGTTCTGTGTGATGTTCTTCATAGTGTTTCTTTTCTGGGCCTTTTCAGACTGAGCCAAAGAATACTTCCTCAGCAAAGTCTCACAAAATAAAATACATCTTGCAACCTGCCAAATAAATCATGAATAATATATAGTTAATGCCAATAAAAGTAAGTAAAACAATTCAATTAAAATGTATTTGTATAGCGCTTTTCACAATACATATTCAGGGTTTTTCCTGGGTCAAAAATGGTCTTCGGTGGTGGCTGACAGACATGGTCACACGGTCTCACACACACACACACACACACACACACACACACACACACACACACACACACACACACACACACACACACACACACACACACACACACACACACACAGTAAAAAAAAAATACCCTACCCACTTGATCTGCAAGCACAAAACTGACAATAAATTTGAAATAAATTCAAAGAAAGTTTGTAACTTTTGCTTATCTTATTTTGATACCTTGATGTTTGTTTTTTTTCCTCATTTTTACACTATTTACTGATAATTGTTTGTTTGATAGCGCCACGTGCAACATGGATTCGGTCTTCCGACCTTTTGATTTTGATTAACGTAATATGTGAAACATTAGAAAGTTAAGAATGCTTATTTTGAAGACAGAGAGCGTGCGAGCGGGAGGAGCTCACTGGTCGTTCTCTCTGTCACTCAGTTAACGCAAGCGCAGCAGTCATCTACTACATCAATCATAAATCACAATAACTCATCAAATAAGGCTTTGGTGGGACAAAAATTTGTTTTGGCGGCCGGCAAAAAATTTTCAATGTAGGAAAAACCCTGATATTGTTTCAAAGCAACTTCACAGAAAATGCATGCGTCTACATTACAGAAAAAAACAGAGAACATTAAAATAATTTTTAAGATTACCTTTTACACATTCAGGGTCAACATCTGTAAAAGTTCTTCAGGATCATGGATCCAAAACTTCTGGATCATGAGGGGGGAAGAAACATGCACACACACAAATGAATATTAATTTGTTTGATAAAACATTAATATTAATTATCAACTTACGGACAAGGACTTGCAAAACATACTCACCAGGCCCATACAAAAACTTCACAGTAGATCCAAAATCCTGGTTTGCCTATAATTTTTCAGAGTCCAAGGATGGTGGTTTCCTGTCCTCTCTGCTGAATGAGTACATGATCTCAGATTATTCATTCCAAAGCTCTGTTACATTTTATGACAAGCTTGATCTTAAAACTAGCTGACAGTAGGGATGGGCATTATGACCATATAATTATACATACATGAGAAATTTTATTTTACAATAACGATATCACAATATATTTATTTTGATGGATATTTTATTAAAATGCTACAGAATAATACTGCTTTAAAAGTCTTCACTGTATGATATTCAATTAATTAATATCACTTGATTCTTAAAGAAGCAGAAGGTCTTCTCTATTCTTTTGTTTTATTAAAATGATGACAAAGCTGCAGCCCCTTTAAGAATGGATGCACAGAATGACACGCATCCGGGTTTCCCCACGTTAACTTGAACTGTTTAATTTACTTAAGACATAACTGACTGTTTAAATCAAGCGAATACCTCACATGACAGGCTTACTGAGATAACTGTGTGCATTTTACAGAAAGATAATTGATTTCGGGATCGCATGCTGTCTGAGAGAGGCTTATTTTAACACATGCATGTCCCGTTCATTATTCTACATTCATGCATGTTTCCTTGTCAAAATGTCAAAAAGTTTTAGTACAGTCAGTGCTGCGTTATATACGCTATATTCCCATTCCGCAATATAAAAAGGTAATGTTAAGGTTTACAGCAAAATCGCTAACAATAGTCAGTATCATCAGATCGCCATAACACCCAGCCCTATCTTAACAATATTACAACACAACAAAACACAGAAACAGAATATGTAAGTTAATCACGATTAGCATATGACTTTAATGCACTAACGTTATATCTTGATGAGCAGTAGAAACAATATAAAGGGATTTACGTTACCTTCTGCCGTCTGCTGTCCGCCATTGGAAACTTAGTCTGTTCGTATTCATGTTTTTTCGTTCTCAGTCGACATCCCACCATCAAAATTCGTCCAAAATAAGATTTTAACAGGTTTAAATGGTCCATGCAATGCCATTAATAGACCGACGTGAAGATTAGAAGCCGCGATCGCGTCGCGTCCCCGCGAGCCACGATCAACGGCAACGGGTGTATAATTCAAACTGAAGGCGCGCACTGTCATTGGCCAGATTTCTGGATGACGTTCAGATTGACCAATCACGCTCAAAAGAACACGGAAAGACAGCAAATAGCCTTGCAAATATAGAAAACTTGTTTTAAACAACAGTTAGAAAATGTGTATATTTATTTTTATTTGCTGTTATATTTAATTAATTGGTCAAATGGTGTTTTGTGGTGTGGGCAGAAGTTTCAACCTGGAGAGCAGTGCAGATTTGTACTCTTTAAAAACAATTATTGTTTGATATTTAGTTTGCTATATATTTTGTTATATTTGTATCCAGAATTGAATGTAAAAATACACCTTCACTGTAAAACAGAAAATTAAATTAAAATATCTTAATTTAAATAAGGAAAAATCTGTAAACTAATAGTGTTTTCTCTAAAACGTTTAATGTAAATTTCTGTGAAGTTTTTTAACTTTATTTGACTTAAGATATTTTTACAGTGTAAATATAAAACTAATAAGATTTACTTCAAAATGACAAAGAATAATGTTAAATTGTTAGTATGGACATAAACATAAATCTTTAATATAATGAGCTAAATATTGTATTACAGTTGTTAATTTACAGATATTGTTTGTAATTTTGCATGAATTTGTTATTTATGAAAACAGAAAAATAATACAGTGATGTTCCTGTATAAAAAAAATTAGAATTACTGTAATTTGTCATTAATGATATAATCCTTAAAATAACAGTCAAGTTGTTTATTTAGATATTGTTTGTAATTTTACATCGTTTTAAACATAATTCAAAATTACAAGAAAATACTGTAAATAAACTGAAGTTTTTTTCTGTAAAATTAGGATTATTTTTATTGGTTGCCTTATTTTTATTGGTAACCTTATTGGTTGCACCTACATCTATTGTGAGTGGTGGATTTCAAACCTCAAAATGCCCCTCTTTTGCAGCGTGTTAAAGTTAAGAATCTTGGAGTGACACTTTTTGTTAACAGTTGCAGAGCTGAGAGATCTGCTTGTGTTTCTGTGTTTCTGTGTTTCTTGAGCAAGTGAATCCCTGCTCTTTTTTTATTCCATATTTTTATTTTGAGCATATCAGTTTTTGGTGTTTTTAAAACAAACTTTTTCATTTTCCACATTTCATCTCCTCTTTATTTAATTCTATTATTGCCTACAATTTGTAAAACTTTGCAAAAATTGTTTGGGGATAGTCTAAAATGTTTGGTTAATTATCCTTTGTTAATTCCATTACATTTCTTTGTTTATTTCATTACATATTCAGATTTTTTTGTGAACGTATATGTTCAGACAGGGTTTTTATTTTGTACTGTTTTTATAAAAAATATTTGATTAAGAGACTCTTTTCATGCAGTGGTTTTAAGGCCCTGACACACCATTCTGATGGTTTGGCCCAGACCCAGACAACGTGAACTAACCCCACAGTCGGCTTTAGTCATTGCTAGTTCAGTTTAGTGTTTCAGGGCCTTAAGAATTATTTTTTCTGTGCAAAAAGCTTGTTTGCTGTAGCCTACAGTAGACCAGAGATAATTCTCAATCCTGAATTCCTCCCCTGCCCCCCCTCCCTCTGAGAACAGCCAGCACAAGTGTCAGTCATTAACATATGAAAGGTCTTTCACACCTAACAGTCTTCAGTCCTAGCACACCCAGCAGTGTTTCAGCTGTATATGTCCGTGAAATTTCACGGATTCCTGTATACGTCCGCATATGTGAGGTTTCCGGGTTTTTCTGGAAATATACTGTTCCGTGTTACTCTGATCCGCTTTTTCCCACATACATCCGGTAAACATCAAATTACACAGGAGTATACCATGCCCGGATAGTGCCGGATTTCAGTGTTTTCATGCAGTGTTTGGCGGTTTGACAGGCGATCCGAATTATGATTCGGCTCACTGATTCACAACGCTTCGAAGCTTCATGAGGCAGTGTTTTGAAATCGTCATCACTATGTAAGTCGTTATTTAGGGTTTTTTTGCGCACAAAAACTATTCTCGCCGATTCATAAAGTTATTTTAGAACCACTGTAGTGAGATGGACTTTTTAACGACGTCTTTAGTACCTTTCAAGGGTCTTGAGAGTGTAAAGTGCCATTGTGCCAATGGAGGCCTGTCAGAGCCATCAGATTTCAACTAAAATATATTCATTTCTGTTCCGAAGATGAACGGAGGTCTTACAGGTGTCGAACGACATGAGGGTAAGTAATTAATGACAGAATTTTCATTTTTGGGTGAACTAACCCTTTAAGATATTTTAGTTGAAATCTGATGGCTCTGAAAGGCCTCCATTGGCACAATGGCACGGTTCACTCTCAAGACCCTTAAAAGGTACTAAAGACGTCGTTACAAAGTCCATCTCACTACAGTGGTTCTAAAATAACTTTATGAATCGGCGAGAATAGTTTTTGTGCGCAAAAAAACCCTAAATAACGACTTATATAGTGATGACGATTTCAAAACAAGGCATCATGAAGCTTCGAAGCGTTATGAATCAGTGAGCCGAATCAGCATTTCTGTTCCGAAGATGAACGGAGGTCTTACGGGTGTCGAACGAGTAAGTAATTAATGACAGAATTTTCATTTTTGGGTGAACTAACCCTTTAAGAACCTCGTAGCTCACAAATGGGCCGTCTTTCTTTCTTTCTTTATTTCTTTATTTATTTGATATGGACATAACAACAGCATTGGGCAAACCAGATACATTGTTTCTAGTGTTATAGCAAAACTGCTAATTTACAACACTTGTCCATAGGAGGCTACACATTTCACAAAACACAACACAATACAGTATACAAAACACAATGCAGAACAGTACACAATACAATATTTAAGAAGATAAACAATACACATTTGAGTTTTTACTTCCAGAACATTACTGTTGCACTCTATTGGTATGCTTGTAAAAACAAAAGTTATTTTATAAAATTACACGCATGCACAATTTGTCATTCTTCCAGACACATGCAAACATGCTCAGTTGTACACAGTAACAATACATTGTGTAATTTTTGACTCAAAAGCCCCGTATTGTCGAACTCTTTTATATTCTATTATTGGATAAAAACTGAAGCGTAAAAGCCAATATTAAAATTTTCCAATCATGTTTATGATACTGCTTTTACTATTTTTCTCTCACATTGTAACTATGTCTGTGTGTACTTGAAAACGTATAGCTGTGTTTAATTTTGGGAAGAGGATCCCTCACCAGATGATCATCATATTTTGGGGTTTAAGGCATAAAAGTAATTAAACCCCTGCTCTAAACAAGTTTGCAGTTTCTTATGTAGTTGCATGTGTTTCTGTTTCAGGTATCGTGTTGTTATGTACCATCCTGACCAATGCGTTGGTGCTCATCTGCGTGGTGGCCGCTCACATGTCACAGATGGGAATGTCCGCGATGGGTATGGGCGGCACAAGCTTTATTGACGCCATGATTCCTTTTGAGGGGACGGAGCTGCAGAAGGTGCGTGAACTTGACATGCAGTACGGACAAATGAGATCACCTCTAGTCTATGGAGGCGTGGCCTTCAGCCTCACATTTGGTGTACTTTCGCTCCTGTTCGTTGTGTCCGGCAGCAAACCCGCCCACAGGCTCCCACGGAAAATGCTGATCGGACAGTTTGCATTCCAGATCATTGGTGCAGTGGCTTACGTGGTTGCTATAGGTTTATACCTGCATTTCGTGATCTATGTGAACTCAACCGACATGTGCCTTCAACGTGAACGACTGTATGCTCGTAACGGATATACCTGGATGAACTGTAGTGTTAATGGGGGGGATGCATCCGTCGCACTATTTGGAATCATAACCGCAATCCTGTATGCTGCCGGCACCTATTTGACGGGAAAAACAATCCAGGATGTCAGAAGTTACTTTAAGGAGCGTGAACGCTACAAAGCCGAACGAAGAGAAGAAACCAGTGCACCTCAAGAAAGAACTCTTAATCCTGACCTCTATGTCTGAGTTGTGCTGCAAAAATGTGGACTGGATGTATATAAACTGGTTTTAATTTCTTTTACTTTTCTTTTTTTACATTTCTAAAATTGTTGACATTTTTATTAGTGGAATTAGTTTTATTTTAGTTTTGCTGTTTAAATATTTCAGTTAATGTTGAATAAATCCTGTGCCATTTAGCCTCATGAATATATATATTTTTAAATATAAAAATAAGTGAATACAAAAAGTTCAATCAATAGATGTTAGTAGAATTGTCATTTTTAGACATGAAATTTGCCATTGAATATTAAGTTATGCTGAACATTTAAAGGGTTGGTTCGCCCAAAAATGAAAATTCTGTCATCATTTACCCGCCTTGATGTTGTTCCAAACCTGTATGACTTTCACAAAAGAAGGTGTTTTGAAGAATCTTCAATGGTTTGTTTTGGTTACCATTGTAAGGTAAAAAAACACCGGAGACATTTCTCAAAATATCTTCTTTTATGTTTCACAGATGAAAGAAAGTCATAAATATTTGGAATGACATGTCTAAATAAATGATTTTGGGTGAACTATCCCTTTAAGCTTATTGATCCCTTTAAGCTCTATGGCTGATTGTCCAATAGGGGGCAGCAGATACATGTGCAATTTGGGCCCCTCAGTATGACCTCACATTTACTATGATGTATGACCTTAAATAGCATTGCAGCTGTATATGATTTTAGCATTCATGATACAATCTTTCTTTTCCCACTGCGACAAATGTAATATTTTTCTAGATGTTATTAAAAAAATGTTTTTAAAGTTTCGTTATGGATATAATGTTTTTGGGAATTAAATAGTAGATAGATTCAAACGCAATAACTGGAAGAGCCTCAAATTTTCCAGCAACTCTAAAAATAAATGAGTGTTTCTGCTTTAACTTTCACACTCTTAGAGCTGTCTTCAGTTTGTGATTGACAGGCATAATCAAGCCACTCTAGATACAGCTGGAATGTAGAATGCATATGCTGGTAATATTTAACCATTATGACCCAGTTACAGTCAATGCATGGAAAAACAAATGTGGTCTCACAGAATTTCAATTATTTAGAGCAATGGATTACTTGGATAAATGTTTGTAAAACAGTCTGTTTTATATCAGGCCTTTCCAACATGCAAAAAAAAAAAAGAAGTGTCCAGTATTACAACATCATATGTCCATTGTGTGACTCAGGGCTTTTTCTTTGTAATAGGGAGGTGTGTTCCCCTGGTAGGGTTTCTTTACTCGTGCTTGCCACACAACAAGTGCTGACAACGGGTGAACACACACGCACATACACCACAACGGCCAAAGTACATGTGAGCTCAGTCGCGGACCAGACAAAGCCTTTCGCTGCCTTTCTTTTCTCTTTTTGTATTCGCAGACGTTCGGAAGGTTACCGAGAGGAGATTTCAGCCAGACAGAAGGGTGAGTTCTTTCAGCTGTTTTCTATGTATATGTTCAATGAAGACGGCACTCAGGTGAGCGAGCATTTGTGTTTTGTTTCTTAACGGATCTAGTTGAGGGTTGAAGGTTAAACAGGTTAAGGATTAAACTTACTGTAGATAAGTGACCAGACGCACGTATGCTGGAGCACATGGTGTAGGTGTGCGGTGCTGAAAGTGAAGGTGGATGAACTTTAAGAAATCTGATCTGGTGTGAACAGGGAACACGGTGAGCAGATCTGTTGTGTTATACACAATCTAAAGTTATATTATTCTCTATTTTGAGGTAAATGGACACAACTTAGCTTGAAGTGGAGAATGGGTATGGTCGGAAGCAGGTATTTGTACTGAGACGTAAACAAGCGAGAAGTGAAATTATTGTAAAGTCTCCTCTCTCTCTCTCTTATGTGTTGTCAATAGGTGTGTCCACTTTGTGTCAGGTCAACTCAAAAGAAATGGTCTGATTGGCTCATTTTGAGTCTCACTACAGTTCAGTGGATCTGTTTTGCCTCTCCACCATCACATGACAGAGGTCAGACAAATGTCAGAGACTGGCTGTCATGTGTTTATCTATTGGAAGCTTAAGGGGTCTTGGGCAAAAATATCCCTTTTTTTTATTCAATTGAACTTCATACAAGCATTATTTCTGACACTGATCCCATGTATTATAGCCAGAAGTGCAGTAGTTATATGAGGAAAATTGTTCTTTTCTTTTTCTAGAGGAAGAGCGATACTGAATGAGAGAATAGAGGAAGCATCCTTGATGTGAAAGTGAGAATGTGTCTAAGCAAAAGATTTATTTTATCTTGTATCTCTGAGGCCTTGATGAGGGAACTGTGGCTGCTTAATCACACTGTGGTTTCAGTTTCATTTATGCATGCTTTTTAAAAATGTCTTTCTGATCTCGACCATTCAAAAGTTTGGGGCCTATTTTTCTTTTTCTTTTCTTTTTTCTTTTTTACTTTTATTCAGCAAGGATGGATTAAATTAATGAAAGTGTCATTAAAAGGTGTCAGACATTTAGATAAAAATCAATTTACATTGTTATAAAACATCCTGTTATTTTGAACCTTTTAATGATAAAAGAATAATAAAAATAATAAATAATAATAATAATAGTTTCTTGAGCACCAAATCAGCATATTAAAATGATTTCCGAAGAATCATGTGACACTGAAGACTTGAGTAATGATGCTGAAAATTCAGCTTTGACATCACAGAAATAAATTTGATTTTAAAATATATTTACATAGAAATCAGTTATATTGCATTGTAATAATGTTTCACAATATTACTGATTTTACTGTATTTTTGATCAAACTAATTCCGCTTTGGTGAACATAAGAGACTTTCAAAAACATTAAAAAAATCAATCCAAACTTTTGAACGGGTAGTTTATAGAATTTTTTTTTTTTTTTTTACCCTTGTCCTAACCAGATTTCCAAACTTAAACTATGAAAATCCATCACACAAATATAAGGTATTACATTTAAAAATATTAACTTAAATGTATTTTTAAAATTAAATAATCAAATTTGATATTTTATTTTATGAAAATGATTTACATATTTAAAAAAAAAAATAACACATTCAAACTGTCCCTTTGTTGTGGCATAACTTCCATCATGGCCAGTAATTTAAGTTTTATCAAAAGTTGGTTTACTTGTTTACCGAGGAGACAACACTAGCCGCGTTTCCATTACCCTTCAAATTGCGCAAATAGAAATTGCTAATTGAAAATACGCTCAATGGAAACGCGTCAATTTCGGAAAAACTCCCATATATCGCATTTTTTCGCATTGACAGGTCACTTGGTACGGTCACACATTACTCCCACATAGGGCCTACATATAATTTTTTCCCACTCAAGTATGTCGTAATAACGAGATCTTATGTCGTTAAAACGACATATGTTTTCTCCTAATAAGGACAGTGGCTTAACCTAGTAATTATGGACCCCGGTGCAGAGACAAATATCATAAAAAGCATGCTTGAAATTAGTGATGCACCGAAATGAAAATTCTGGGCCGAAACTGAAACCGAAAATTTAGGATGCACTTGGCCGAAAACCGAAACTGAAGCCGAAAATGGCTTCTTTAAAAACATATACTAATATATATATATATATATATATATATATATATATATTGCTTGAATTTAATGGATCTAAAATGAAAAAAATCAGGAACCAATAGAATAATCAAACTTTTATTTTATTTTTAAGTTACATAACAATACATAAAATATTTTTAACAATAAATATAAATAATAATACCAAATAGGCCTAATATTATTCTTCAAATTTTATGTTCCATGAAATAAAATAGTTTTTTAACAGTTGTGCGAAAAAGAAAATCCAGAATTATCTGAATAACTGCACACAAAATCACAGAATGGTTCTCATTAAGAACATGAGATGCTACACTGAATAGTCTCTCACTGTCTGTCATTGTTCTCCGGGAAAAATGGCATTTGGGTAAAATATGTGTTTTTTTTGGCAGGGTTGCCTGCTAAAATTCGCATTCCTGGGTCTAAATATCACATAATTGGGGTCGCTTCAACCCGCAGACATGGAAAAACAGACTTGGCAACAGATAAATACCTGCGTGCAATCTGCACAAGCAATGGAGAGCGGCCTTCGTTCGCGCGCCAGTAGTCAAGGGGATTGTCGCTGTTCTGGCAATGGGTAATTCAGCTGGATACGTCTCTATTCGTTCTCATACCGCTGACATGCTTAATCTTTGATAGGCAGACGTGTCGCGTGATAACCGCTCGACTGTGAGTGAAACATAATCGCTTGCGCACGGATGGGAGGGGCGGGTGACATTTATTTTCGGTTTACGTTTTCGGCTGTTTTTTTTTTATTTCAGCCCGAAACCGATAATGCCATGTTTGGCTGAACATTCTCGGCGGTTGAAATTTCGGTGCACCCCTACTTGAAATGAAATATGGGACAAAGAAATTACTTGAACAAGATGTTTTTATTTCCAATCAGGCTTTGTCAAATTAGGCAATACAAAAAAAATTGTGTTTATTATGTCTGAAATGCTAGCCTTGATATCAAGCTTAGCAAGACAAAGGAGTTGACCGTTTTATTACAAAAGTTATGACAATATTATTTTCACCATCAGTATTTCCACAACAGAAAATTTCACTGCATGCATGTAAATTGAGAGTACATTACTAATCATTTTCATACATTAAAAACTAGTGAGTGTGAAAAGTGTGTTAAGAGTGCAGAAAGTGTGCATGGTTGAAAAAATACACCCATCTAATCAAAGCATGCATTTTTAACTGAATGTGAGACTAATACGTGTACTATAAATCATGTCATGTCATGTACAGGGGTTGGACAATGAAGCTGATAGCTGAAACGCTGGCCAATATAGGGTTGAAGGTTTCACCTATATATGCACGGCCTGGTGGCCAATCTTCACAGAGCACAGCTGTACATAAAATGTTGCAATCCACACAACATAATGGGAGACATATCAGAGTTCAAAAGAGGACAAATTGTTTGTTCACGTCTCTGTGGTTAATCTGTGACCAGGACAGCACGTCTTTTGTAGTGTATCGAGAACTAATGTGCGCAGGGTAATGTTAGCATACCGCCACGTAGGATGAGGGATGTCCAGGTATTAACCTGGATTGTATCCAAAAAACAAAACCACAGCTGCCCAACTCACTGCTTACACCAAAACTGTTCGCCTGGAGCTCCACAGAGTCAATATTTATGGTCGGGCTGCTATAGCCAAACCTTTTGGTCACTTTGCCATTGCCAAATGTTGGTTTCATTGGTGCCAACAGTGCAAATATTGGGCTGTGGACAATGTGAAATATGTTTTGTTCTCTGATGAGTCCGCCTTCACTGTCTTTCCCACATCCGTGGGAGTTACAGTGTGGAAAAGCCCCAAAGAGGCTCAACACCCAGACTGGTACTGCCTAGACTGAAGCATGGGGGTGGATCAGTGATGGTTTGGGCTGCAATATTATGGCATCCCTTACTTTGCTTTATGGGCACGTCCAAGGACTGCCGAACCGTTGTGGAGGACCATGTGCACTTGAAGGGATAGTTTACCCACATTTACTCACCTTGACGTTATTCCAAACCTGTATGATTTTTTTTTGTTTCATCTGTTGAACACTAAAGAAGATATTTTGAAAAATGTTGGTAACCAGACATTTCACGGCACCCATTGACTTCCATAGTATTTTTTTCCCTTACAATGGAAGTCAATGTTTGCCGTCAACTGTCTGGTTACCAACATTCTTCAAAATGTCTTCTTTAGTGTTCAACGGAAGAAGGAAACTCATAGAGGTTTGTAACAACCTGAGGGTGAGTAATTAATGACACAATTTTTCATTTTGGGGTGAACTATCCCTTTAATGGTTCAAATATTGTACCCTGAAGAGGGTGCCGTGTATCAGCATGATAATACACCAATACACACAGCAAGGCTTGTGACAGAATGGTTTGATGAGCATGAAAGTGAAGCTGAACATCTCCCATGACCTGCACACTCACCAGATCTAAATATTTTGAGCTACTTTGGGGTGTTTTGGAGGAGCAAGTCAGAAAATGTTTTCCTCCACCAGCATCACATAGTGACCTGGCCACTGTTCTGGAAGAGGACTGGCTCAAAGTCCCTCTGCCACTGTGCAGGGCTTCTATCTGTCATTCCCAAGACGAGTTGATGCTGTATTGGCCGCAAAAGGAGGCCATACACCATACTAATAAATGATTGTGGTCTAAAACCAGGTGTTTCAGCTTCGTTGTCCAACCCTCAGAACCTACAGATTTTCATATATTAAAGTTACATTTTAACATGCAGATTTCTATGGAAATTAAATGATGCAAAAAGTTCTGCATGTCCAATTGGAAGTGTCCAAGGGCTTGACAAAGCCTACTGTTACTGCCTGTAGTTCCTACCAGTGCCGTTCTTCCATGGATCCTTGCAGATTTGCTCATCCCTACATGCCAAAACAAATGCTTGTAAAGAGTCTTGCACATTAATGAACTGAAGCCATTCTCGTCCTTTCTGCAGATCTCCTCATATGAGGGAACACTATTGTGATGGCGGAGGGATCTGAATTTGACCTGAACTACGTTACGGAGCGCATCATTGGTGTCACGTTCCACCAGTCCTGCGCCGAGCAGACGTACCAGCACAACCTTCGCAGCATCACGCAGATGCTGCAATCCAAACACAATGATCAATACATGGTGAGCAGACAAGAAAAACAAACGCATCACATGCCACTGTGTGTCTGTTGACCGACTGTGTCAGAGTGTTACAATTGGGGTCACATGGAACATAACCTTTATTTTCCTGCATGCAGGTCATCAACTTATCCGAACATAGTGATGATCTCAGCAGGATGAATCACAGGGTAAAGTTAAACTGTGTCATGTGACTGATGTTGCAGATGTGTGATGGAATGTGCACTAGCATTCAAAGCTTTGGGGTCATTTTTAATGTTGTTGCTTAAGCTCACCAAGGCTGCAGTTGTTTTAATAATACTGTAATAGCAGTAATTACTTATTTAAAATAAGTTTTTTATTTGAGTATATTTTAACATTTACTTTATTCCTGTGACGTGAAGCTTGATTTTCAGCATCATTACTCCAGTCTTCAGTGTCACATGATCCTTCAGAAATCATTCTAATATGATGATTTCCGGTCAAGAAATGTTCTATTATTAATGTTGAAAACAGTTGCGTTGCTTAATATTTTTTGGAAACTGATACATTTTTCTGGAGTTCAAAAGAACAACATTTATTTGTCAATTTAATGCATCCTTGCTGAATAAAAGTATACATTTCTTCAATAAAAAAAAAAAAAAATATTCTGCTGACCCCAAACATTTCACTGCAAAAAAAATGCTTTTCTTACTTAGTATTTTTGTATTGTTTTCAGTCCAAATATCTAAAAAATCTTACATTAAGAAGCGTTTACTAGACAAGCAAAAGTTTTTGTCTTGATTTGGGGAAAAATAACTCAAAATTAAGGGAGTTTTTGCTTAGAATAAGCAAAATAATCTGCCAATGGGGTAAGCAAAATAATCTTGTTTTCTGTTTGAATTAAGATTATTTTGCTTACCCCATTGGCAGATTATTTTGCTTATTTTAAGCAAAAACTCCATTAATTTTGAGTTATTTTCCCCCAAATCAAGACAACTTTTGCTTTTCTAGTAAATGCTTCTTAATGTAAGATTTTTTAGATATTTGGACTGAAAAAAAGACAAAAATACTAAGTAAGAAAAGCATTTTTTTGCAGTGTTGAATGGTAGTATATGTATGTAACTGTTGCCTTTGTTAGGTGGTGGATTTGGGCTGGCCGGAGTCTCACGCTCCATCGCTCCATCTGCTGTGTTCGCTATGTAAAAACATGAACAACTGGCTTAGCGCACATCCTGAAAATGTGCTCCTGCTGCACTGCAAAGTGAGATTTGAAGTTATTTGCACTTTATTCTCAAGTTAAACGTTCATTATTTGTCTCTAGGGCTATAGGAATGTCACAGTTGGTTAACTTCTTCCTGTCTCTCTCATATAGGGCAGCAAAGACAGGGTGGGTGTGGTAATATCCTCTTACATCCAACTATCTAATGTTACCACCAGGTACAACTTAACAATTCATATCCTTTGTTGACAAGTCAAAATATCTTTAAAAAGACAATTGCCTTCTCAGACAAGCTGCTTAAAGTTAGTTCACCACAAAATGATAATTGTTGCTATTAGGATTTACTCACCCTTATGTCATTCCAAACCTGTATGATTTTCTGTGTGAATGGCCACTGGAGTTTACAAGCGTTGAAAAAACACACAAATGTGTCCATATGGATTCTACACTATATTTAAAGTTCATGTGATGGCTTTGTTTGAGAAACAGATTCAAATGTACAGTGCCGTCAACTAATACTTGGTAAATATGAGCAAAGGCGGCAGGTGAAAATAATTCCGTATTGTTTATCCCTTTGATCTTTCATTCAATAAATTAACAAAATTCTAATCTTTCATTGAAGTAAAACAATTGAAAGTGGGGGGAAATCTCATTATGAAGTAAATGCTTTTCTCTAGTTCATTTTGGCCACAATTATTGGCACCCAATTATTTCAACATCCTTTTCCCAACAGTTCTGAGTCTTCTTCTATAATGCCTGATGAGTTTGAAGAACACCTGACAAGAGATCAGAGACCATCTCCAGATCCTTCAGATTCACAGCTCCATGTTGGTGCTTCTTCTCTTCAGTTCACCCCTCATTTTCTATAGGGTTGAGGTCAGGAAACTTGGACGGCCATGGCAGAAGCTTCATTTTGTGCTCAGTGACACATTTTGGTGTTGATTTTGATGTTTGTTTTGGATCATTGTCCTGATGGAAGATCCAACCATGGCCCATTATAAGATTTCTAGCAAAAGCGGTCAGGTTTAGATGTTTTTATCTATTGATATTTGCTAGAATCCATGATACCATGTATCTGAACAAGATGTCCAGGACCTCCATCAAAAAAATAGGCCCAAAACATTAAAGATCCAGCAGTATATTAAACCGTGGGCATGGGGTACTTTTGTTTTTATCCCTGTTTCCATCTGGTAGGTTTGCTGCCAAATAGCTCTTTTTTTAGTTTCATCTGACCATAGAACCAGGTCCATTTTGAAGGTCCAGTCGTGTCTGACAACTGAATATGCTGGAGTTTGTTTTTGGATGAGCGAGGAGAATTTTTCTTGAAACCCTCCCAAACAACATGTGGGGATGTAGGTGCTGTTTGATAACCTTTTTTTTTTTTAGATTTTCTGACCCCAAGACTCAACTAATCTCTGCAATTCTTCAGCTGTGGTCCTTGGAGAGTGTTTGGCCACTCAAACTCTCCTCCTCACCGTACATTAGGGCGATATAGACACACGTCCTCTTCCAGGCAGATTTGTAACATCTTTAGTTGATTGGAACATCTTAATTATTGCCCTGATGGTGGAAAAAGGGATTTTTAATGCTTTAGCTATTTCCTGTTTCGTGAAGCTCAACAATCTTTTGCTGCACATCAGAACTATATTCTTTGGTTTTACTCATTGTGATGAATGATTAAGGGAATTTAGCCTTTGTGTTTCCTCATATTTGCTCTCCTGTGGAACAGAAAGTCATGGATGGACAATTTCATGCTCCTAGTCACCCTACAAACGTAAATGTGAATATACTTAAGAGATATTTTACTCATAAGAATGTCTAGGGGTGCCAATAATTGTGGCCAACATTTCATAATGTGAGTTTCCCCCCACTTTCAATTGTGTTACTTCAATAAAACGTTTTTTTTTTTTTTTGGAATGAAAGATCAAAAGGATAAACAATGCAGATTTATTTTCACAGCCGCCTTTGCTCATATTAACCAAGGGTGCCAAAATCAGTGGAGGGCACTGCAAGTCATTATTCACTAAAATACTGACTGAGAGTTCATGAGCAATGTCCAGTTTTTAGACAAATAATTTTTCTAATTTGGATCTTTTCAATGAATTGGTTGAACCAGTTCGCAAATCCAATCTGATTGATTTGTTCAGTTATCCAGTCACAGAGACTCTCAAATTAAAAACTCAAAAGCTCTAAAGAGCAACTATTCTTCATAATTTCTCATTCGAGTTCCAATTAGGAACAACATGACAGAACTTGGGTGAACTGTCCCTTGAAGACCTTTAATGAGTTCCCTCTCTAGAGACGCAGCTCAATCAGAGGCTGATTGTTTTGCACTTAGAATACTCTAATAAAGCAGAGGATCAGCACACAATGCTTTAACAAATTAATATTTGCTGTTAATATACTTTATAGTAATAGCTCCTTTTCACATCAGTCTATATTTAAATATATAAAAGTGTTGTGAATTGATTTTGACTTTGGATTGCATTTTGTGACATGTATAGTATGTTAATTGATTGCACAAGGGACCAAACAAATATATTTTATAGGTTTGTACATTTATTTGTGACCGACCCGTTTCATTTTCTCTTGTACCTAGTGAGGAACATGCATTAGATCTCTACTCCATGAAGAAGTTCTGCAGTGATAAAATGGTTAACCTCATGACTCCATCTCAGAAAAGGCAAGGCTCATTTGTTTGTGCATTAACTTTCCTCCCTTACTTAACTTTCTTCCTTAACTTTTTTCCAGTACACAGAAGGGGAGAGTTAGGAATGAAAGGAAATGAACAAGAACCTTCTGATACACTCTACCTTACTGCTACTATA
This sequence comes from Gobio gobio, assembly GCF_949357685.1. Lineage (NCBI taxonomy): Eukaryota > Metazoa > Chordata > Actinopteri > Cypriniformes > Gobionidae > Gobio > Gobio gobio. Next base: position 39,695,064 of record NC_137105.1, on the reverse strand, counting down.
TTGGGAAAAAAATATTAATTTAATAATTCACAATTCACCAAATTATTTTCATAATTTAATACCATCAAGTTTGATCAGTAAAATGATTATTATTTTATTTTACATTAGAATGTAATACTTTTATTCTGCAAGGATGCATTACAAATATTTATATTTCAAATAAATGCTGTTCTTTTGGTCTGTATATTCAACAAAGAATGTTGAAAAAAACTTATTACAGTTGCCAAAAAAATTATTAAAAAGTTGCACAACTATTTTCAGCAATGTAAATAATAAGAACATTTTCGTATTAGAGTGATTTATGATTATTCTAATTATCATTAGATCATTCAAATCAATAACACTTTATTTTAGTGCCCTTGTTACACATTACATGTAGTAATTGCTATAAATCTTGCATAATTACATGCAACGAACCCCACAGATTTTTCAAAAATACCCCACAGATTTTTTATTGCATGTTAAAATTGTCCCTTTTCGAGGGTGAGCAAAAACGTGCCATTTTTTGTGTCCCTTTAAATGCAAATCTGCTTTCCCCCAGCCCCCTTTCTAGAAGAGGGCGGAGCTTCAAGAGCTTGTGTGTTTTTCAGACACTCACTGAAAATGTCAGAAACTGTTCAGCTTTTTAATGTTCAAACTGGAGTCGGACAATGATGGAGAGACTCACTAAGAAGTGACAACATGCAGCAGGACATTTCTGAATAAATGGTTAGTTGATGGATTTATGTAGCAGATGTGGAGTTGACTATCTTCAAGTCATTGACTAGCATATTCTGTCATGATAATCTATAAATTGCTCATGTGGGAACTGTTGTAAGATGCACAGAGCCAGATAATATATGCTGCATGAAGATAGAACAGGTATAGTTTAGTTTAATTACTGTTATAACTTGCACTTGCATGTTGTCAGGCGAAGGGTTTATGTAAACTTTAGGGTTAGTGAAGAAGCTCGTAGTGCCTACCAGCCATTTGTAGTCCTTAAAAAGCAATTTCTTTAAAAGGAAATATCTCCCTTTGCTTTGAACTTTGAGCGTTGTAACTTTGCAGATGTTTATGCTCAAACAGCAACATTACACTAACTGAAGTAAAAAAAAATAATCAACCACCCCTTTAAATTGTAACACATTTTCCAATATTACTGTAATTTTTGCACTTGGTGAGCATATAAGAGACTTTTGAAAGGTAGCATACTATATTGTGATGTGGAAAAATGTTGCTAGATAAAACAAAGAGGGTTTTACCAAATGATTCATCTTAAACCATTCTCCCCCTACTTTATAAGCATTTCCATTGAAAAGAAGTGTTACAAATGAACTCTGTTGCTTTCCTCCTTTAAACATACTGAGGTGTTGATCATGTTATGGCTTTTGGTCACTCAGCAGTCTGTCATGAGTGAAGGTTTCACTCTGGACAGCGGTTCAGGGTCACACATGAGAGGAAATCCCCCTATATAGGCTGGACGTCCTGAGATTATTCCCACTTCCCTTTTCTGTGAAACATCTTCATTTGCACATTGGTACTGTCTTTTTGTTTAGTTTTTTTACATCATCCTAAAAGCCATCACCCCTTACGCATGTGCAAACTAAGGAAGAGTTTTTACCCGAAACTACTTTCCCTGCTGTTTAGTGTATTATCATTTCTCTTTCCTTATGCTCTTCCATCTCTATTGACTCTAGAAACACTTTTCAGTAAAATGAGTTATTGTAAAACTCAACATAAATATTCTGCTCTGATCTGTTGCTGGAACAACACAAAGAAGCTGTTTTTGGCAACACTGTAAAGAAGCTATTTATTCTTTGATCATGTAGTGCACCAAGAATAGCAGTAAGTCATGGAGGAATGTAAAGAAATGTTTTTTTTTGTTTTTTGTTTTTTTTAGAATCAGTAACACTTTTCACATCTGTTAGTTCACCCAAAAATTACAATTCTGTCATTAATTACTCACCCTCATGTCGTTCCAAACCCGTAAGACATTCTTTCATTTTCAGAACACAAACAAAGATTTTTTTAATGAAATCTGAGAGATTTCTGACCCTCCATTGACAGCCTATGCAATTACTACTTTCAAGCCCCAGAAATCTAGTAAAGACTAGAGATGCTCCGATATGGAATTTTTTTTAGCCAATACCGATAATAACTATTTATATTTGAAAGCCAATAACCGATATATTGGCCGATAAATCAAAATCCAATTTTTTTTTAGAGCAAGCCAACACCATCATAGCAAACAGCGTGCATCTGAAGTGTCTCAGTTGAAGGAAAAATTATTTATCGGGTTTAATATATTGGCCAAATTTTATTGTTAGGCTGATAACGATAACATTAAAAATGAACATATATCGGCTGATACCGTTATGGTGTATCATAAAAGTAATCCATGTGCCTCAATAAAAAATGTTAACCTCAATTTTATGAAGCGTTGTGAGTGCTGTATTTGCACCAAAAAAACATAATTTACCACTTTATTTCCAAAACATTAATCTCCAGTGCTCCCGTGAACACGGTGATTAATATTGGGTAAATAAAGTGGTAAATTATGTTTGTTTTGCGCAAACAAAGCAATCGTGTCACTTCATAACATTGAGGTTAAACCACTGAAGTCATATGGACTACTTTAATGATGTCTTTACTAGGACTGGGTATTGACACAAATTTCACAATTCGATTCTATTTCGATTCACAAGCTTGCAATTCGATTCGATTCCGATTCAATTTGGAAATATATCAGGTACAATACATGGCAAATTTTCTCAAGGAAAACAAATCTCAATGCTGTAAACTATGGGAATTAACTGATTTGTATACAAACAGTTAAATTACACTCAATTATGTTTTTTTTTTTATAATAATAAAGTTATATGAAATATAAACATTTAAATGGTAGCTGTCATAAAAACAAAAAACTTTCTAGCGAACGAGTAACGAGTTTATGGACACTGGATATGGTTTTTCTGAGGTAAATGTGACGTTACATGACATTGTTTACAAGCTGCTTTATTGACGTCTCTTTGCGGTTGAAACACTAATCGAGCGATTACATGTGAAATGATACAGATTTTGGTAAGTTGTATTCTATCTTTTAACACACTTTCAGATGCTCATTCATGTTTATTTTGCGCTGTAGCTGGTATTAAAGCGGATGAGTTCATGTGCGCTCTGCCGCTTCTTTTGAGCTGAGCTGCGCCAGAGCGATCAGTCACGCCACAGCGCCAAAACGGTATTTAGGTTTTTGAATTTCGTAATAAATGGACGTAATTTGAAATCTGAGACTTTGTTTCATATGAATAGTAACAAAGCACAAAGATTATTGCGATGTATTGGACGGGAGGCACGCTACAATATGTCACGTTCATTCATCAACTGAAAACAGGATGAGTCTAGATTCTTGGGATTTAAGAATTGATATCGGTTTGTAAAACTGAGAAAATTCGAGAAAATTGATAGAAAATCCTAGTCCTAGTCTTTTCTACCCTTCGAGGGCTTAAAAGTTGTAGTTGGCTAGGCTGTCAATGGAGGGACAGGTCTTACGGGTTTGGAACGACATGAGGGTGCGTAAATAATGACAGACATTTTTGGGTGAATTATCTTTTTTAAATATTCATGTATTCTTTCTTACCCCCTAAATCCCATTGTTTTCGAATTAAGGCCAGACTGATGCTTTTTTGCTGTTTTATTTTCGACTTCATCTGAGTTGTGCTGGTGTTGTTCGGCTTGATTTACTATTGTCTGGTTTCAGTATGAGTGACTGAGGTGTTTGTGGATGGTTCAGGTATGTGCAGGTGTTTGGCAGGCTGCTTACTCACCAGATCCACATAAACCCTTCCCTGCTCTTCATCCACCGCATTAATATCCATCCCATTCCAGACTTTCACCCTACAGGTGAGGAAAACACCCATTAATCCTACGTTCAGTCATTTAAGTTTTAAGTGAAATAGACTTTTTAGTTTCCAAAGGTTTCAGTATTTTATCATCCCATTTAATATCTAAATTATTTCTCTTGAAAAAATACCTCAGTAATCTTAAGCATTAGTTCAGCCAAAAACGAAAATTCTGTCATCATTTACTCACCCTTTTGTCGTTCCAGACCTGTATGACATTCTCTCTTCTGTGGAACAAAAAAGAAGATACTTTGAAGAATGTTGGTAACCAAAACATTTCGGTGATCACTGACAAAAAAACATTAAGACATTTCTCCAAATATCTTCTTTTGTGCTTCACAGAATGAAAAAAAAACCATACAGGTTTGGAAAGAAATAAGCAAATGTGTGTAAATTATGACATTTTAGAAATTTAAGCTGTGTTTATTAACATTCATGCAATAGTTAAGCGGTTTTTTAATTAATCTCACAATTATCAACATATTAATCTCTTTTAAATGTACTCTTTTAAATATTTAGTTGAATATAAAGTATTGTTTGTTCATTACAGATGAATTAAGATTTTTTTTATTTATACAACTTGAAATGTTAAAAATGTATTAAATTGTTTATGCAGAAATTAACTGATTAATAAATGCTGTAAAGTATTTCTATATCAGATTCTTCCAAAATCCTTTTATCTAAGCTATGGCCTCATTTACAGTAGGCTATGTCAACTGTATTTAACTTAATTCGTTTTCTCCAAGGAAGTTGAGTAGAAAGATCTGAGACAAAGTTAATACTTAATGACACGACTGAGATCTAGTGAACTAAACAAGTGTAATACAATTTTTCCGTGGGTTTGTTTGTTTTCAGTGTGTCAGCTGTTTATCAGAGTGTATCAAGGCACGCAGACAATATACACATCAGGAGTGCAGTAAGACACTTGGATATTATATATAAATACAATATTAAAACTCTGGGCACATTGTGTATCATCATGTTTGTCCATGCGATTATATTTAGAATATGTGTATATTTAGTGCTTGTGTAACTCTCAGTCAGGTTGCCGTAGGTCAGACGGACAGTGTGTGTTTTGTTCTGGATCCTCCACAGATGATCAAAGGTGATTTCATGGTGAGACTCTCTCTGACTCTCTCTCTCTCTCAAACACACACACACACACACACACACACACACACACACACACACACACACACACACACACACACACACACACACACACACACACACACACACACACACACACACACACACACACACACACACACACACACACACACACACACACACACACACACACACACACACACACTGTCTGGATTACTATCTTTGTGGGGACTCTCCATAGACATAATTTTTATACTGTACAAACTGGTTATTCTATTCCCTTACACTAACCCTACCCCTAAACCTACCCGTCATGTTCAAAACACTAGATTAAAAAATATGTTTTGGCTCATTTATAAGTATTTTTTAACTAGTGAGGACCAATAAAAAAAGCCAACACACACACACAGCCCGTGTGCACAGGTTTGGCTATACTTGTGAGGGCCAATTTCCTCACTTATAGTGAAATATTATGACAACCAACTAGTGAGGACATTTTACTGGTCCTTATTAACTTATAAATAGTCCAAACATGTTTTTTGCTCTAATCTTAAGAAAACTGCATACTGTATCATCTTCATTTCTTCTTTCTCTGCAGATTGCTTGTTATCATAAAAATGGTTCCGTGAAGGATCATGAGACAGTGTTTCGTGTGCAGTTTCACACCGGTGCTCTGTCTGGAGACCAACTTTCCTTGCAGAAAGAAGACCTTGATCATGCCAACAAAGGTACACAAAAGTGGCCCATAGATATTTGAAGATAAAAATCTAAGAACATTTTTGCATTTGCAAAATATCAAACCAAATGACATTTATCTTGCAAGTAGCAAGTTTTCCGACAAAACATTACAATTCAAAAGACAAAATACTTAATGTAATTTATTGTGTTCATGTTTAATTGCAAAATATGGGGTTACACTTTATTTTAAAGTGTCTTTGTTACTCTGTAATTATACATTTAAGTACTGAGTAATATTAAGTAACTACATGCATTACTATGGAGTTAGGGTTTGGTTTGGTTTAGGGTGAGTTGCAAGTATGTATGCATCATTTATAGTTATTACTATAGTAACTTCATGTAACATATGTAACAATGACACTGTAAAATAAAGTGTTACCAAATACGGTAATACTTCATTTTACAGTGTCCATTATACTTTACATGCAGTTACTATAGTAAATTATACATAATTACATGTGACTATAACCCTAATCCTAACCCTGACCCTATAGTAAGTACATGTTGTTAATTATTATTACTCAGTAATTAAATGTATAATTACAATGTAACACGGACACCTTAGGGGTGGGGGGTAAAATGCTGTTTTGGAAGCAGGCGGTGAGTAAAACTGCTTCAAATGTGTTTGTGTTGTTAGCAATCGACTCGTTCGTTCAAATGCGCTACTATTCCATTGTTTTTCTATATAAACACGCACTAGTCAGACGTGCAAAACCGTTCCGCTTGCTACTGCTAACATTAAATTGCATACAATAGTCCATAAACCAAATTGTCCTCATAAACCATGAGTAAACACACAAAAATGTTGTAAAACTCACGCATGACAAGCTAAGCAAATATATATATATGTTAAATTTACAAGACATACCATTGAGACGTCCTGCTGTAGTCGTCATTGCTGCTTCTCCTGTTCAATTTCGGCCTCTTGATCTGTTTCTGGATCATATATGTATGGCTAAGTCTGATTGATCTCCATGGTTTATTTAGGATAACGTTTTTTTTTTCCACGTTTAAGGATGTCACCGCTTCCAGACCCTCTCAACGCAATTGCTGTGCGCGCTTGTGATTCTTTAGCTCTGCCCACACGATATGCCTCAAGCCGCTCGTTTTTTTTTTTTGGAAAGACTCGGTACAGCCTATCTTTCTTTTATAAATATAATCAAACTAAAGACTATTCGGAGATATGAAGGATGCAATACTAGTCTATAGGCATTCAAGTTTGACATTAGATGTGAAACTGAGTGCCCCCCCCCCCCCCCCCCCTTAAAATAAAGTATAACCTAAAACATTTTTGCTGCTATAGAGGTGGGATACGGGTAAGGTACGGGGCAGGTTTGGTGGTATGTTAGGTTAAAGGGTAAGGCAAAGGTCAACAGTGTAATTATTGATGTAATAACAGAAATTAAATGTTCAATGTAAATGTAAAAACATGTAAGCAATAAGTGCATTGTATCAAATGGTTATTTTATATGTTAGTACATGGTAGATAAATGCACTTAATATAAAGTGGGACCGATAAAATTAGATACATTGGTCAAATTGATGACTAAAAGTATTTGTACCATAAATCTGGTTGACTAGTTAGTTCAAAGTTTGCTCTGAGAAAAGCTCTATCAGCAGTATCTGTATTAGAGTTTAGACGTTGTGTCCGAGCCCGGCCCGGCCCGACACATTAAGTGTAATTATGAGCCCGAGCACGATTTAAACCCGACCATTTTTTAATACATGAGCGTTCTGACGAGAACGAGCCTGTAATGAGAGAAGCGGACCGGTGTGATGCTCAGCTCATTAATCCGCTCTATGCCAACGCTCTCCACTCATGAACCGCTCGCCAGTAAAATGACGTTCACTCAAATCCTGCTCAGACATGACATTTATCTGTAGGCTACTGTAGCCTACTATACTTGTTGTAGCCATTAAACATATTTATGTTTAGATATTATAATGTTATTTGTAAATTTCAGATGATTATGAAAAGTGCAAAGATGCGAGTGGGTCAGAAATGACTTTGACCACTTCATTAAGTTTTGTTTTGTAGAAAGCCTTTCTTTAAAGCGAATTTCGTTTTGTATAAATTGTATCTTAATTTTAATCAGGGTTTCATCAGCCAATTGTCTGGATTTAATAAATAAGAAGCAAATAGGCTATAGCAGACAATAATCATGACATGAAGGCGCGGGAGCGATCACTTTCATTGCACATGAACTGGAGCGCGTCTCATAAATAAACCGAAACTCAGGCTACTTGCCTCAAAGACATGAGAAATATGTGTTTAGAAAGCTTGAAACGTCTACTTTTAAACGAAACAATTTGAAACGAAAATAAATAGTTAAGCAAAGTGCACTGTTCACACAAGCAGCTCATAACTGGGGTATCAGAGCGTTTCTGTTCAGAATGCTTCATCACTGCATGTGCTGTGAGTTTAACACACATTTTTAGACTAATCCTGACTTGTGCAACTTTGTACACATTTATTTCTTAGTTGTAGTATTAGTTCTTACTTTGCTTATATATATATATATATATATATATATATATATATATATATATATATATATATATATATATATTATATACACAGTGAGGAAAATAAGTATTTGAACACCCTGCTATTTTGCAAGTTCTCCCTCTTAGAAATCATGGAGGGGTCTGAAATTGTCATCGTAGGTGCATGTCCACTGTGAGAGACATAATCAAAGAAAAAAAATCCAGAAATCACAATGTATGATTTTTTATCTATTTATTTGTATGATACAGCTGCAAATAAGTATTTGAACACCTGAGAAAATCAATGTTAATATTTGGTACAGTAGCCTTTGTTTGCAATTACAGAGGTCAAACGTTTCCTGTAGTTTTTCACCAGGTTTGCACACACTGCAGGAAGGATTTTGGCCCACTCCTCCACACAGATCTTCTCTAGATCAGTCAGGTTTCTGGCCTGTCGCTGAGAAACACGGAGTTTGAGCTCCCTCCAAAGATTCTCTATTGGGTTTAGGTCTGGAGACTGGCTAGGCCACGCTAGAACCTTGATATGCTTCTTACAGAGCCACTCCTTGGTTATCCTGGCTGTGTGCTTCGGGTCATTGTCATGTTGGAGGACCCAGCCTCGACCCATCTTCAATGCTCTAACTGAGGGAAGGAGGTTGTTCCCCAAAATCTCGCAATACATGGCCCCTGTCATCCTCTCCTTAATACAGTGCAGTCGCCCTGTCCCTTGTGCAGAACAACACCCCCAAAGCATGATGCTACCACCCCCATGCTTCACAGTAGGGATAGTGTTCTTGGGATGGTACTCATCATTCTTCTTCCTCCAAACACGTTTAGTGGAATTATGACCAAAAAGTTCTATTTTGGTCTCATCTGACCACATGACTTTCTCCCATGACTCCTCTGGATCATCCAAATGGTCATTGGCAAACTTAAGACGGGCCTGGACATGTGCTGGTTTAAGCAGGGGAACCTTCCATGCCATGCATGATTTCAAACCATGACGTCTTAGTGTAGTACCAACAGTAACCTTGGAAACGGTGGTCCCAGCTCTTTTCAGGTCATTGACCAGCTCCTCCCGTGTAGTTCTGGGCTGATTTCTCACCTTTCTTAGGATCATTGAGACCCCACGAGGTGAGATCTTGCATGGAGCCCCAGTCCGAGGGAGATTGACAGTCATGTTTAGCTTCTTCCATTTTCTAATGATTGCTCCAACAGTGGACCTTTTTAAAAAAACACAAATGCTTGAAGTAGAGCTCGGCCCGAGGATAGTGGCGGGTCAGGTTTGGGCTCGGGCAGAGAATCTAAAGTCTAAACTGTATTCCATATTGTTTGGGGCCAACATATGTTTTTACTTCATTATTTTGAACGGAGGTTGGCGTTTCCTGGTGTGTGAGTGGGTGGGTGCGTGACTGAGCATGTGAGCGTGCCCGAATGTTTTTGGTAAATAATGATAGGCAAGACGCATGGTGGCCCAATCAGATCTGAGAAACAGACAGCCATCTTAACACAAACACTTCTGTAATTTTGATCCTTACACAATGGCAAATCTTACATAATCAAGACAACTGTAATGTGGATGGCCAGAAGCAAAAACGGTCACATGGCTGTGGCGAGCGTGCTTACAATTCAACGATACATCAACTGTCATTGAACTCGTGTGTTGATGTTCCCGCATTGCTGCGCGGCGTAGTTTTTTCCACCCCTTTCAATCCTTTCAGTCATCATTTGCTTTTGTCTCCATTCAAGACCCAAGATTCCCAGAGGACGGTGTGGTGGAGGTGCTCTTTTCAGAAATTGCGAAGAGAGATCCATCCCTTGCTTCAGGTATCCTCACATTTCTCTGCAATGGAAGATGTTTTAAAGGTCTTTGTGAATTTGTATGATCCAATATGGCTGATTTGTTTCTTTATTTCAAGATTGTGTCTACTGGAGGAACAGTTCAGCCGTTGTCATTGAAAATGACCCCCTGGATTCACTACAGGCTCAATGGGACTTAAGTGAAAATTTTACAGCAGCAGGTAACACTGGACATCTCAGGTTCTTCATAGGGTCTAGAATAGTCATCTTGAATAGAACTGTGCGGGTTTTCCAATTCCTGATTCTGATATCTAGCAAGCTATAAATTTGGATATACAGGGGAGAAGCAAGGCATGTTGTCACAGATGTTCAAAAGTTTGGGGTCAGTATGAATTTTTTTTTATTTTTTTAAAGAAATTAATACTTTTATTCAATAAGAATGCATTCAATTGTTCAAACGTGAAAGTAAAGAGATTTATATTTTTATAAGAAATATTTTTAAAATTATATTTCAAATAATTCAAAAATTCTAAAAAATTCTAAAAACTTTCTATTCATCAAAGAATGCTGAAAAAAATCAGTTTCCACAAAAATATTAAACAGCAAAAACGGGTTTAACATTGATAATAATTAGAAATGTTTCTTGAGTAGCAAATCAGCATATTAAAATGACTTCTGAAGGATTTGACACTGAAGATTGAAGTAATGATGCTGAAAATTCAGCTTTGCCACAGGAAAAAAATACATTAATGTATTTAAATGTATTACAAATTTATAAATTACATTAAAATAATTAAAATAAATGTTTTTGATCAAGTAAATGCAGCCTTGGTGAGCATAAGAGACTTCTTTCAAAAACGAACCGACCCAAGACTTTTGAAAGATAGTGTAATTCAGCAAATATATTGAAATATGAAATGCTTCATGAAGTTAAAATATGTTATTGGTAATTTAATTGCTTTTCAGAAATGTTGAAACGGTAAAACAGTTATGAAGCTCAAAAAAGGCAACATTTCAAATTATTTTAGTAGCCAACAGAACTTTTAAAATGTCAGCCTTTTAAACACCTTCATGATTTACTGTTTTGGTTTACTGTGGTCATATTAAAAACACTAAAAACAGATATTAGAATTTTAGTTTAAAGTACAGAATAAAAATACAATCATAATCTAAGAGGGATTTTTTATGAGAGTATGACACAAGGAACCACTGTGTATGATATACATATAGCAGATGTGTGGTAAATTGCTAAAATGAAATTAATTTACACAATAATTAACTCAAACTGTTGGTCCATTTATGGAAAAGTTCTGCTAATCAGCAAAGTAATTATGAATATCATTCAAAAAGCCCAAATATTGGACGATTATCACTAGTCTAGGGTAATTTGATGTACACTAAGTTTTTAAATCCACCACATCTTTTTTGGGGGGTCTTTTTTGTTCAATCATGAATCACAGTTAGTTTTTCTTTGCATCCAAAATACATATGATGTGTCATCATGAGCTCATCATTGTGTATGTGTGTGTCCAGGCTATGGTTTTAACTTCTGTGACATATTATATCGACTTTGTTTTCTGGGGTGTTTTTGGAGTTTCAAACGGACAAGTCTGTGTACATTTTACTATGTCTTTATTAACATACTACAAGCACACTTAATCTGGCTTTGGATGAACTAATTCAGGACATAGTACATCATAGGCCACTTGTGGGGCTTCTGTGGTGAAACCATGGGATTGTGGGTATTTATTTTAGGAGAGGAAAACAAAAGCATGAATGCACATGTAAGCAGTGTTTATTTCAGGATGCAAAGAATAGTTTTCTGAGACACAAAGCCTCTGTAATGGTCTAGTAATTGTCAAGTTACGGTCTGCTACAGAAAACACTCTTTAACTCTAATAAGCCTGGGCAATGTTCGCTGAGGTTAATTGGAACATATGAGACTGTGCGGGACTGTTCAGGGGGGGTGGAAAAGCTTAACCTCCTATACAATAATTGTAAAATTCTTGTATTTGACCCTAATCTAATCTTGTTTGGTCTAAGGCCTCCAGACCATAATGACTTGCCAGTTACCATAGTACCGCCACAGTGCTCCATCCTTGGCTGTTTCCCTTGAGGGTTTGTAATTACTGTAAATGTTAACGTTGCTGCACTAAATGAACTGTAGTAATAGAGAGCTGCTCAAAGTATATGATGTTTTGTCCAGAAGAGCGAGTCAGAATATCAAAGCAGTGGGATGGAGTTCAGACCCAAATGACTTGTGTTATTCAAGGGCCAGCATGTAGGGTACAGTGGGCTAACATTTACTACCAGTTTTTAATTTAAGTTGTCTTCTACACAAAGAGAAATAAGGCAGAGAAGAAAATATGTTGAATTCCTACAAATGTTCAATGTGATATATACTATTGCCAAAAGTATTGGGACACCCCTCCTAATCATTGAATTCAGGTGTTCCAGTCACTTCCATGGCCACAGGTGTATAAAATCAAGCACCTAGGCATGCAGACACTTCTACAAACATTTGTGAAAGAATTGGTCTTTAAGAATCGCTTTAAGAATCATATACTTTTGCTGGTCACAGAGTTTATTTTCTGTATCCAAAGGAATAATCCTATTAAAATTTGATGTAATGCACTTAGTGTGTACATATCTTTTTACATTGAACTTATATTTAAAAGTACAATACCTGTTAATACATCTGTAATTAATGTATGCGATTACACAGCTGACCCAACCTCTTAACCAACCCTTTAACCCAACCAGACCATCAAAACTGTCCCTTACTTGCATCCCACCTCAATAGCAGCAAAAGTGTTTTAAAACGCTCTCAGGAGCTCAGTGAATTCAAGCATGATACCGTGATAGGTTGCCACCTCTGCAGTAAGTCCATTCGTGAAATTACCTCACTACTAAATGTTCCACAGTCAACTGTTAGTGGTATTATAACAAAGTGGAAGCAATTGGGAACAACAGCGCAGAAGTCGGCAACTTTCTGCAGAGTCAATGGCTACAGACAGGGTTGTTTTTCAGGGGTTGGGCTTAGCCCCTTAGTTCCAGTGAAAGGAACTCTTAATGCTTCAGCATACCAAGACATTTTGGACAATTTCATGCTCCCAACTTTGTGGGAACAGTTTGGAGATGGCCCCTTCCTGTTCCAACATGACTGTGCACCAGTGCACAAAGCAAGGTCCATAAAGACATGGATGAGCGAGTTTGGTGTCCTAACCTCAAACCTATAGAACACCTTTGGGATGAATTCGAGTGGAGACTGTGAGCCAGGCCTTCTTGTTCAACATCAGGACCTGACATCACAAACGCGCTTCTAAAAGAATGGTCAAAAATTCCCATAAACACACTCATAAACCTTGTGGAAAGCCAGAAGTGTTGAAGCTGTTATAGCTGCAAAGGGTGGGCCAACTCCATATTAAACCCTATGGATTAAGAATGGGATGTCAGTAAAGTTCATGTGCATGTAAAGGCAGGCATCCTAAAACTTTTGGCAATATAGTGTATCAATGACAGCAAACACAATGGTATTTGATCAGTCTATTTAATGTGTTCCTTTCCGGTGCAATAAGGTGGTATGTAAAAAAATACTGTAAAAAAAAAAAAAAAGATTGTATTCGTTCAATCATACTAATATGTTAATAACAATATGTTAATAAATTGGACAAATTGGACAATTTTATTTTATGGCATTAGAACAAAGTTTTGTTATTTTTGGGAATAGTTTTTTACTTTAAAAGAGGAGAAAATTGATGATAACAGGGTTGAGAATTTGAAATAAGCTTTTATTTCAGTATAAATCATTTACTTTACAACGTCTATGAGATTTATTTTTGAGGTAGGTAAATTTGCTAAGAAGTAACACCATTTTACTAAGCATGTAGAAAATGAATGTTGCCTTGAAAGATAAAAAAAACAGTATTTATTTTGTAAAAATCTCCCTTTTCCTCAAAAATTATGGGTAGTATATAGTAAACTACTCTTTAAAAGTTAGGGGTCTCTAAGACGTCTTAATGTTTTTGAAAAACACAAAAACGATTTTGTAAAATATTACAATTTTAATTAACTGTTTTCCATATGAATATATTTTCAAATGTAATTTATTCCTGTGATGACAGCTGAATTTTCAGCATCATTACTCCAGTCTTCAGTTTCACATGATCCTTCAGAAATCATTCTAATATGCTGATTTTCTTCTCAAGAAACGTTTCTTATTATTTTCAAAGTTGAAAACAGCTGTGCTGCTTATTTCAAAGCATATTTTGAAATATAAATCTTTTGTAACATTTATAAATGTATTTACTGTCAATGTAATGCATCCTTGCTTTTCTTTCCCCAAAAAATCTTATTGACCCAAAAACTAGCTTTTGAGGAGTACAGTATAGACTAAAATTTGCGGTGGCTGACACATCTTACCTCACATTCCCCTACACAATATAGAATTTTGCAGAAGTAAATCCACTTCAGGGAGTGGACCATAGTGAGTGTTTAACTTTATGAAAATGAACTTTGTTCTCCTTGTCCAGTTAAAGTTCAGTGATCAGGGAACTTTTAAGCTACACTTGTTATGGTGGCCCTTTGCGTTTGGCTGCACGGATTCTAGGGTTGTACATAGTAAAATGTAGGACTATGCACAAGAATTGGAAATTCCAGGGCTGGATATTTAAAGGCTGGGAGTTTCTGTTCACAACTGTAAAAAATCAAACCCAACAGCTTAATGTGTGTGCGTGTGTGTTTCATATGGGACTGAGTCTTGATGCACATCTGGTTGTGTGATTCCGTCCCAAGCAGCCGTGTAATTTAGAGATGCCTCATGGTTGGTGCACAAACAGCCTTTACAATTTACAATACATAAGCTCAAATATAGAATTACACACGCTCACAAACACACACTTGTATGTCTGTAATTACTGCCAGTCACAGTGACAAACAGTCTGAAGGAATGCTACTGCCAGCCGACCAAAGTTTCATACTGTTTTTGTTTTGCTCTCCTGTTATCTTTCTTTAGCTTTCTTTCAATCTTTCTTTCATCATTTTGTGTTTCTTTTCACCGTGGCACTCTTGTTCTTTAGTACATCAATACCTCCCTTATCTCTCTCTTTCGCTCTGTCTCTTTGCGCTCCGTCTCTCCACCCACACATAACTCCGCCCTTGTGTTTACATTCCCCACTCCATATTTGGAGGGCTCAAGGTCCTCAGAGCGTCCGTGCGCGCTCTACAACAAGCATATGTGTGTGTGTGTGTGTGTGTACAGCTGTATTCCAAGGAGCATTGGCTGGTTCAAGCGGAATAATGCTTCCCAAGCCAGGTTTTTCCCGTACACCCAGGAGGGGCACCTGAAAGGGGTTACCTGTGTGTGGAGGTGGAGAGAGAGAGAGCGAGACGGGGAGAGCGAGCAGCACTGTAAGAGGAGAGGGAGGAGGGAAAATAGGGGAAAGGGAGGAAAAAGATTGACTGAGAGAGAGAAAAAGAAGAAGAGGAAAGAAAAGGAGACCCAGGGGAGCTGTTATCACCTTATGGGAAAGAATGCAAGCTGCCTGTCTGTTTAAAACTGCATGAGGAGAGAAGGAGAGAAAAAAGAGAAACATGCAGGACAAAACGGGAACAGTCGCCTGCAGGATAAACACGGTCAGGACTGCTTGCCTTTTCCCCCTTTCTCTATTCATTCAAGAAATATAGTTTGTTTTTCTTTTTTTGTGTATTGTAGAAACTCTCTCGTTTCCCTTATGACTCTGTCAGATGACTTTTTCTCTTGCTCTTTGTAATAGTTTCCATGGTCGAAGTCATCTGTTGTCCTCTCAGATACCTTTGGGGTCTGATTCGAGAGGATGTTTCTGGAAAGCATTAGGTTTGTGCCGCTCCGTGCATTTTTGAAGCGGTGCGAGGTGGTGGGATACACTTTCAACAGCAGCACGGCTGATTTATTTTGTGAGCTGTTGAAAGCTCTTGTGATAAATTAACGCAGTTGTACTTTATTTATCAGGAAAAGTAACTTTTGAGAGTTTTCGGGTTTGCTTTTGGTGTAGTCTAAAAACACTTTAATAAAACATGGGCAGAATATTAAGAAATGTGACTAAGAAAGGAGTTTTTGTTAGATGCAAAGTCATTGAAAGTCAAAGTCAAGTATGAAGTGGATGCATTGGTCTGTTTGAGGCTTTTGAGATTGTTAGTTTTGATCAAGTGGTCTATTAAATGTTTTAGTTAATGATGTAGTTGATTTTATGATCAAGTTTGTATGATAGTATGTCGACTATTGAATCACAGTTGTTGTTGTGCGTGCGTGTGTGTGTGTGAGAGAGTTGCCAGCTGTGGCGTTTTATCATGCATGCCTGGTATTTGGATTTCAGCCTCTTGAGACTAGAGAAGCTTTACTGGTTTAGTTAAAAAGAGTGTTTTTCACCAGTTGACGTTCTGACCAGTTATACCACGGTCTGATCCGTCTAGGTGTCTTTAAATACTCTTACAAAGTATATAGTAGTTAATGTGTTCATGTTGTGTTGTAAAACACTTTTGCTGCTATTGAGGTGGGATGCAAGTAAGGGACAGTTTTGGTGGTCTGGTTGGGTTAAAGGGTTGGTTAAGAGGTTGGGTCAGCTGTGTAATCGCATACATTAATTACAGATGTATTAACAGGTATTGTACTTTTAAATATAAGTTCAATGTAAAAAGATATGTACACACTAAGTGCATTACATCAAATTTTAATAGGATTATTCCTTTGGATACAGATAATAAGCTCTGTGACCAGCAAAAGTATATGATTCTTAAGTTTTGTTCATGTAATCTTCACAAATGAACACAACTTTAATGAATTTTGAAGCCTAAATACAATCAGCAGAAGTAAAAAAGCTAAGTGGTCACATGACTTCAACTCTTTTAGTCTTCATTTAAAAAGAAACATTTTCCATGAAAGTTTGAGTTGGAATAGTTTGCAAGAGTGCAATTATAAACGCAATAAGGCTGTGAAAGCGGACTAGTGAGTAAGCGAGTTTACTCATCTGATGCTAAATGTCTGTGTTTAGATGTGTTTGTTCTGCCTGCATGTGTGATGCTGCCTTCTGGCTTCATGTTAAACAGTAGATAAGTGTTATCAGTCATGATCAATGCTGCGAGAGTGTGTGAGTGTGTCTTGACACATGATGCTATCTGCTGCGATCTGTGTTCAGCTGCCGCTGGCTGACTGATTTGTCTTTGCTAGAACACACACAATGGCCTTACAAAGACATTAGGTGCATTTGTGTGATGACTAAGATGTCTGCAACTCGCTAAA
The DNA here is from genome assembly GCF_949357685.1 of Gobio gobio. Classification (NCBI taxonomy): domain Eukaryota; kingdom Metazoa; phylum Chordata; class Actinopteri; order Cypriniformes; family Gobionidae; genus Gobio; species Gobio gobio. The sequence continues at coordinate 39,677,775 of NC_137105.1, read as the reverse complement.
GACGTGTTAACATCACCACTGTACCCCAGACTATGACACACAGGGCTAAATGTAAGAGGAGTGGGTGAAGATAAGTACGTCTGACAAACATGTTTAAAATTATATACATTCACATATCAGGTATCATGGATGCCAAATGCAACTGAAAATCTCTAAAATCATATCTGTAGCCAAATTGTTTTGCTTTTGCATGTTGCATCATTTACCTTCATGCCGTTCCAAACCCGTAAGACTTTACAGGGTTTTGCGTAACACGTGAGAATGAATCTCATTGGTTATTGCGGAAGCTCAGACTTGCTGCGTAACACAAGGATGAGCCTTATTGGTTCTTGCTGAAGCTCAAACGTGCTGCGTAACACGAGAATGAACCTCAATGGTTCTTGTGGAAGCTCAAACGTGCTGTGTAACACACGAGAATGAACCTCATTGGTTCTTGCTGAAGCTCAAACGTGCTGCGTAACACACGAGAATGAACCTCATTGGTTCTTGCTGAAGCTCAAACGTGCTGTGTAACACACGAGAATGAACCTCATTGGTTCTTGCAGAAGCTCAAGCGTGCTGCGTAACACATAAGAATGAACCTCATTGGTTCTTGTGGAAGCTCAAGCATGCTGTGTAACACACGAGAATGAACCTCATTGGTTCTTGCTGAAGCTCAAACGTGCTGCGTAACACACAAGAATGAACCTCATTGGTTCTTGCTGAAGCTCAAACGCTGTGTAACACACGAGAATGAACCTCATTGGTTCTTGCTGAAGCTCAAATGTGGGGGCGTCAGCATTAACGCTTGACGGAGGGCGTGGCTGAAGCTTGGCGCTGATGCGACCGCCATAGTGACAACAGCCAATCACATCACTTGCCACGTCTGCTCTAGGGTTGCATGAACGCAATTGGCTAGCGTCTGTTCTAGGGTATTAGTATAGGGCGATCTGATTGGATTACGCCTGCGTTGGTGCTTGAAAGGTTGAGAAATCTTCAACTTCTGCCACTGCAACGCGAGTGAAGCGATAGAACCCACAATTCAGTTCGGCAACGCATGATAAAGTAAATGCGAAGCGTTAGTACTGACACCCTGTGTGAATGCAGCGTAAGGGAAAATGTTTTTTTAGATAAAAACTGAAAGAGTTGTTAGAAGCTTAATGATGGTGACGTTGAAGTCATGGGAACGTGATGTAGTTCGTTTTTTGCCTACCTTTAGCGTTATACTTCTGTCGATTGTATTTTGGGCTTTAAAATGTATTTAAAAAAATTATCTTGATTATGTAAGTAGCATAAACTTTTGTTAATCACAGAGCTTATTTTTTTCGTTTATCCAAAAGCATTATGGTAAAATCCTATTGGGTTTTTGTCGAGGGAACCAGTGTGATGCTGACTTCTAGGTTGGTCTACAAATTTACATCATCCTTGCACTATTATTGTACTGATTATTTTTGTTCTTTCTTCCACAGCCAAGCCAAATGAAGGCGCCCATTCTCTGAGCAGTGACTCTGGACTCTCCAGCTCCTCCCTGTGGACTGGAGGACAAGCCTCTGGGCTCGCAATCAGCTACAGCTCTGAGGAGCATACCCAGCTCCACAGAGTTATTCCTGGGCTCAGCATGGAGGAGGAACAACCTTCTCTTGGCATCCCGAGACATGACCCTATAGCCAGTCAAGCTGCATTTAATCATTCCAGTCATTTAAACGGTGAAGCTATGTTCATAGAGCGAGAGACGGACATTATAGATGATGACGACGACATCACCACCCCTAATATCGCCATTGCTGCTGTTTCAGACTCTAAAAGCACACTGTCTTCAAAGGAAGTGTCTGGTTTGTCTTCAGGTGAATGCCGGAACGCCATCCAATCAGATGACTGTCAAAGTGAAGCGGCTCCTGCCATATTTAGGAATGATGCGAGTTCCTCAAACACACTCATACACTCTACAGTACCTACTGGATATCAGACGCATATATGGGTGAAACAACAGCAGTCAGTGTCGCAGTCCACCTCTTACACACACACTCCATCAGACAGACTGGAACACAAGGAGGAGATGGAGCTCCACAGAGGTGCAAGCAAACCTTCATTACCAGACAACGGCTTTCCAGAGGCGCAGTCAGAGCCAGACAAGGACGACGAGTTTGCAACTCTCGCTTTGGATATAGATCAATCAATCGAACAGCTCAATCAGCTGATTCTGGACCTTGACCCTGACTTTGAGCCAATCCCCACACAGGCAAGGGGTCACATGACCCGCTCAGCCTCCCTTCACACCAATGGAAAGATGCACTCAGGTGGAAGGGCCAAATCAAGTAAGAGCAAATCCTGATACATTCACTAATCCTAAATCCATTTATTGACTGACCAGCTGTCCACCACAAAAAGTTCTAGTTATATTTTAGCTTGCAAAACTTCTGACACGGTCAGCATTATCGCAACAGTCACTTTCGACGTCCAGTGTAGACACTGTGTTCAATATATTTGTTTTTTCTAAACATAAAATCCATAGCATGCTGTCAGTTTATTTCAAATACTTTAATTTTAATAAAAATAAATGCTCATCATTTCATTGTTATGGTTGTAAAATCGATTCAATGCCAAATTCAAAAGTAACTGGGGATCAGTAAGATATGTTTCATTAAATTGATCAAAAGGGACCGTAAGCACATTTAAAATATTACACAATAATTGTATTTAAAATTAAATGCCATCTTGAACATTATTAAAGGGTTAGTTCACCCAAAAATGAAAATTCTCTCATTAATTACTTACCCTCATGTCGTTCGACACCCGTAAGACCTGTAAGATGGCTCTGAAAGGCCTCCATTGGCACAATGCACTTTACACTCTCAAGACCCTTAAAAGGTACTAAAGACGTCGTTACAAAGTCCATCTCACTACAGTGGTTCTAAAATAACTTTATGAATCGGCGAGAATAGTTTTTGTGCGCAAAAAACCCCTAAATAACGACTTACATAGTGATGACGATTTCAAAACAAAGCATCATGAAGCTTCGAAGCGTTATGAATCAGCGAGTCGAATCGCCAAATTTCAGCAGTTTGGCGGTTTGACACGCGATCCGAATCAAGATTCGGCTCACTGATTCATAACTGATTCAAAGTCGTTATTTAGGGTTTTTTTGCGCACAAAAACTATTCTCGCCGATTCATAAAGTTATTTTAGAACCACTGTAGTGAGATGGACTTTTTAACGACGTCTTTAGTACCTTTTAAGGGTCTTGAGAGTGTAAAGTGCCATTGTGCCAATGGAGGCCTTTCAGAGCCATCAGATTTCAACTAAAATATCTTCATTTCTGTTCCGAAGATGAACGGAGGTCTGACGGGTGTCGAACGACATGAGGGTAAGTAATTAATGACAGAATTTTCATTTTTGGGTGAACTAACCCTTTAATCAAAGAATCGTGAGAAAAGCAGCAACTGATTTCAACTTTGATAATAATAAGAAATGTTTTTTGAGCGTCAAATCAGCATATTAGAATGATTTCTGGAGGATCACGTGACACTGAAGACTGGAGTAATGATGCTGAAAACTTTAAATTAAAATACAATAAAAACTGTTTTATTGTGAAATAATAATATTAAAATCAAATAAAAACAGCCTTGGTGAGCATAATAGACTCAGAAGTTTTGAACGGTAGTGTGTATGTTTATGACCATCACATTTCAAATACACATTTTGTTGCTTTAAGTGGCATTTTTGCCTTGTTCACTGGTTGAGCTTGCAGTCTAGTGACTTTGAATTGATGTTTCCATTGAGGTTTTTGTTGGCAGGGGCTTAATTTATGTTAATAAATGCACACAAGTAACATACAATGGTTCTCTATGTGCAGCTCCTGACAGGTTTTTCTAAAGAAAATAAAGTCCTGCCTTTCATTTCAGTGAGTATGTGTGTGCGTGTGTGTAAGTGTGACTGTGTTTGAATATATAAACATCCAGGTATGGAGTGCTTATATCGTGTAAATGTGAGCTGAGCTGCCTTTTTGTTTAAAATTTGACTTCATTCTAGTGGTGTAATAACACTGCCCTTGACAACTATTTAGTGATTTCCTAATAATGTTATATTGACTGCCGCTCTTTACCAGACACATCTGTGATGCAGTCTTCTTGAACTCAATACTCTGGCTCCTTTGACCTCAGCAGACTGAACGGGTCTAGTTGCTTTTGAAGTGTGTCCCCTGCCTTGCATGTGTCCCCTGTCTACTCTTTTATAAGATCCTAAGATCCTTTCGGCAGGATCAGCCCATGTCAGAGCACCTGGAATAGAGAGTCCTTTAGTTGAGTGGTGAATTCATCCTGTTGAACAGAAATCTATGCAGAGTGTTATTACCACTGTAGTATGTCACCAGATATATGCCCTGTGGTATGTGTGGGTGTGTGTGTGTATGTGTGTTTGAATACACATAGTGTAAGGGCTGAAGAATGCTTTTGAAGTGAGCGTCTCTTGACACACAAAACATTATGTCTTTCCCCATCGCTGAGTATTGAGGAATTTTGAAAGTGATAGTTAACTGAGCCTGTATTGTTGGCCATTTGTAATCAATTATTACCATTGCTGCATCCCAATCCCAATTCGCCTACTTATACTACGTCCTAAAAGTATGTACACTTTTTGAGAGGAAAAAGTAGATACTTTTGAGTGTGTGTGTAGCAGAATAGTAGGCAAGCTTTGGGACATGCTACTTCGTCATCTTTAACGGACAGCTCTGTCGCTTGGCTATGCGCATCCCGTCACCGTTTAGACTTCCCCGTCAATTGTGTTGTTAAAACCCTCCTCATTCAATTTAATTTCCTACCATATAGGTGAGAATTGTTGTAGCACGTTGGTTGTGGGTATTGCATGCAGAGATTCCCCTCATGTGTTTGCAATTTGAATATGATGATGTGTTTAAAAGTGAATGGCCAAATATATCATTACAAATGTTGTCAATGCTGTTGCAGATTAAATATAATGTGCATAAATATATATCTTTTCGTCGGGTAGGATAGATACTGATAATTATTCACTCAAACCACTTTATCTAAACCTCTAACCGCTGGACTCGCACATCCGTCATGTTTGTAGATTTTTAACACTTTTTATTCGCTTTTGTAGTTCTAATCGAATCCTCGACCAACAAGCGGTGGTTTGTGGGCAATATCAGCCATTAGAGTGTGCACCGATCTCCACTTAGAATTCTAACCAGAAATAGTAGACCACCCGGGTATCTTTGGAATACACATTACAACATACTACGATTTGGGACATACTAATTCTATTTTTCGAATACTATTTAGGACGGATAGTATGCGAATTTGGATGCACCACATGTTTTTACGTTTTTTATTTTTTATTATTTAAACCTGAAAATAATCAAAAAGTCAAGTCGCGTTTTTAACAATGCAGATTGTTTCAAAGCAGCTTCACAGTGTTAAACAGGAAAATAATGCAACAGAATTGTATTCAGCCGTATAGCCGTTCTGGAGAAAACTGTGATGTCATCAGTTAATTTCAATTATCATACAGTGACAATGTGGGCTTTGGATCAGTAATTAGATCAGTAATTTAGTTTATATGGTTAATTTAGTTTAATAATTAGATTTATTTGGATATTTAGTTGAAAAATATAGTGTTACTATTCTGACAACTTTACAGGTCAGAGGTCATAATAGATTGGAATATTCGAAAGATCGAAGGCAACACGCCGGAGACGGGTTTATTGAGGATGATGTGTCGGTTAAATAATTATTAAATAGGAATAATCGAAATATCGGAGTTAACACGCCGGAGACGGGTTTATTGAGGATGCCGTATTGATGAAACAATTATTAAAGTGTAATATTCGAAAGATCAGAGGCAACACGCCGGAGACGTGTTTTATTGAGGATGACATATCGATTTAACAATTATTAAATGGGAATATTCGAACAATCGGAGTCATCACGCCGGAGACGGGTTAATTGAGGATGACATATCGATTTAACAATTATTAAATAGGAAATATTTGAACAATCAGAGTCATCACGCCGGAGACGGGTTTTATTGAGGATGACATATCGATTTAACAATTATTAAATAGGAATATTCGAACAATCGGAGTCATCACGCCGGAGACGGGTTTTATTGAGGATGACATATCGATTTAACAATTATTAAATAGGAATATTCGAACAATCGGAGTCATCACGCCGGAGACGGGTTTTATTGAGGATGACATATCGATTTAACAATTATTAAATAGGAATATTCGAACAATCGGAGTCATCACGCCGGAGACTGGTTTATTGAGGATGACATATCGATTTAACAATTATTAAATAGGAATATTCGAACAATCGGAGTCATCACGCCGGAGACGGGTTTTATTGAGAATGACATATCGATTTAACAATTATTAAATAGGAATATTCGAACAATCGGAGTCATCACGCCGGAGACGGGTTAATTGAGGATGCCGTATTGATGAAACAATTATTAAAGTGCAATATTCGAAAGATCAGAGGCAACACGCCGGAGACGTGTTTTATTGAGGATGACATATCGATTTAACTATTATTAAATAGGAATATTCGAACAATCGGAGTCATCACGCCGGAGACGGGTTTATTGAGGATGACATATCGATTTAACAATTATTAAATAGGAAAAAGTATAGGATTAAAAAGTTTAAATAACCAAGAAATGTTATGTAAAACCCATAGACTGTAAAAAGAAATGGACGTAGTGTCCGTGACGTCACCCATAGGATTCTGAAGAGCAATTTTGAAGCGTAAAGTAGGGTCGAGCTGGCCGTTGCCATCTTGGCAGCGCGTCACTCCCAGATAACAGAAAATGGGCAAAGAGGCGGGACGTGGCTGGAGCTGAGGTGATGCTATGACCAACAGACAGCAGACAAACGGCAATCCACCTGTCACTCAAAGTGGCCACTCCCTTAATTATGCAGAACTTTAAGGCTTTATATAATGTAAATGAATGAGTTATAAAAAAAATCACCCCCCTCACAGTTGTCATGAAGGGCAAAATTAGCCGTATAGACCAAAACCACAATTTGTACCAGGCTGTAAACATGTGTTTTTCTGCTGTAAAGTTGGGCATTTTAACATGAGCTCAATGAGATTCTGCTCCCTTCTGGAGCCTGTCTCTAGTGGCCAGTCGATGAATTGCAGTATAAGTCACTTCCGTATTGGCTTCAAGACAAACGGGGAGAGGTTGGCCGTGTCCCAAATGGCACCCTAAACCCTCACGGTCTTCCTCCAAGTCCGCACTTTCACAACGTAATGCTGCTTTGACTGCCGGGTAGATTTCCTCTGTGTAGCTCGCAAACTTGCAGGCTCAGCTGAAGTGCGCATCGAGGGCGAATAGCAGCCGCAAAGGGGGCGTTCACGAGCACCCTTCTTTAAGCTTAATGACAAATGGGCAGAGGTGGAAAGTAACGAATTACATTTACTCGCGTTACTGTAATTGAGTAGTTTTTCTGCGTACTTCTACTTTAAGTAGTTTTAAAAATCTGTAATTTTACTTTTACTTAAGTATGTTTTGTTTGAAGTATTGTACTTCGCTACATTTTAAACCACACCCGTTACTGAGTAAAAATAAATAATACAAAGGGGGTGGAAAACGCGATCCGGAAACGACTGCATTGAATTGAAGGGCGGTAGAATAAACACTCAAAAATCACAAAAAGATGGAAACAGACGGACAAGACATACGTCAGACCCAGCTGAAAGCGAAACGCCGTCGTGAACCCCTGGATAGTATGGAAAAACTTTGGATATAGACAAAAAATAGCTGGGTGTTGTCCTGGAGGATATCGAATTAGCAAAAAAATGTTGATGCAAAGGAGGAAACACATAGAACATGTTCGGGAACAACATCCCTCTGTGCAGATAAAGGTACGTTTATAACTTAAGGCAAACAATTCAAAAGATGGTTTCTGTCATTTTAGGCTGTTTTTATCAAGCTGATGTAAGTTCAAGTGTTCGTTCTTTAAATAAGTTTAGTTTTAGTTATTTGATGCTATAAAAACGGGATGTCATGATTGACAGCTGCTCTGAGTGAAGTCGTCACTGAGGCACCAACGGACATTTTTCGGGAGGAGATTGGAGATTTAACTTTAATCTCTACATTTCCACATCTGTTTATTTCACAAAAAGTTGCTGATTAGGCGGGTGTGTGGGGCGGGACCTTGATATTGCGGCTCAACTTTGTGCTCACTACTGCACAGACTCGAGACCTAAGATGTCAGCACCATATTTTAACACTGGCGGCTTCAGTTACGTCAACGAAGGAAAGTAAAGGCGCGTCGTCCATCTTTTTTTACAGTCTATGTGTAAAACAAATAAAATTTTTTACGATTCTGGACTGTCACTTATCAAACAAGTGCTTCCACTGAAGCTCAAGATGCACTCGGATTTCAAATAATTTTGGAGAAGATGATTCATCAAGTTTCTTTTTCATGCAGCTTTCATTTGGTGCTGTTATTAAAGCAAAAGACAGATTATTTATTTATTTGATATGAATTTAATAAATGTTTTCTTATTTATTTTAATATGCATTACATTTGTATTTAATACTCGTTTATCTATATTTATTTATAAAACAAACTTATTTATTTATAAAATGTATTTTATTTTATTTTGAAATGTTTTTGAGGACTGTATTTTATAACAGCCCTGAAGGAAATGGCTCTAGTTTATGTAAGGTCATAAACTTCTCCTCATGGATCTTATCAAAACAAGCATTGTATAATAGCATGCTATTTTAGGTCATGGTGTTTGAAATGCTTTAACTTTGTTTGATGTTAGAAAATCATGAATAAGAGTGAGGTTTCAAGGCTGAATACTTGTCACTTGTCACAGTCAAATGTGAACTGCCATCCAGTAAATATCAATTGCGAATGCCTTCTAAATAACTCTTTCTTTCTGTGTGTCTCTCTCTCTGTACAGGTTGGAGACAGAAACAGCTCAGCGATGTCTCTGAATACTCTGTGCTGCGGAGTCCGGGTGGCGATCGAATCCAGGACATCCAGAGATTCGGCTTTGACACACCAACTTTGGTATAAATATACACATATTTATACCTGCACAATTACTTCATAAATATATATCCACAAAACGTAAACATTACACATTTTAACTGGAGACTAGTGCAATTGAATCGCTCACCAACCCTATGCAAACTTCTGCCCAGTCCACTAAAATACAAGTTAAACTTGTATTGAAACCAGAACAATCCTACAACAATGCCTTGTGTGTTTTTGTCTGTTCCAGAGAGGTCTATATCACACTGACGCTGTTGACTTTGGTGACCTCCCTCCAGAGGTTGACAGCCCACTGTGGGTGGGTCTTAATCAAGTTCCGCCCACACCGGCATTTCCTGTGACACCCCCCACTCCATATGGTAAGGCTGACACAGTGTTTGATGTTTGTTATGTGAGTTTGTTAGGCATGTGAAGACTTTCACAGCCTTATTACCCTCTGCTCTTGTAATCTATTTTAATATGGTCTTTTTAAAGACATCATAGCACCCTTGTGTGTTCACTGTTGAAAAAAATTCCATGGTATTTAGACGTATAGTACTATAATGATACCTTTACCACAGTATTCTTTGAAATACTGTATCATGGTATATGATTATGGTAATACATTGTAAACATTACTATGGTATCACATCATATTACCTCATAATTAAAATAGAATAGTGCTTTCCAGCAGATAAGTAAAAAAAATAAACATTTACATACACAGACACATTAAAACCTGTTAACTGCTCAGATGTAAAAGCCATACTAAAAAGATACACCTTCAAATGCAATTTAAAAGCATCCACTGTTGGAGAAAATGTTATATGCAATAAAAGAGTATTCCATAATCGGGGAGCAACAACAGAAAAAGCCATATCACCGTTTTGATTGTAATCCAGTCATGAACAAAGAGCACCGTCTAGTTAGATTTTCTCAATTTTCTAGCATTTTGTTAAAAAAACAAAAGGTCAGCAGTATGTTGTGTAAAACTTTAAACACACACACAAAAAAGAATCTTAAACTGCACTAAATTGAATAGGCAAACGGAGTAATGATGCTAAAAATAGAGCAATATCCATCTGTGTACAGGTCAGAAGCCTGGCTTCTGCAGTCTGCACCAATTGGAGACAGGTTAATTGGTACTGAGAAATACCTGTATAAATGAATTAATATGTGATGAGACAAATGCATGAATGACGGTATCCAAGTCTTTAGAAATAATCGATTTCAATTTGGAGATTAGTCGGTAGAGGCCAGCCTTAACAACAGTGGGAACCTGCTCATCAAGTACCAATGGAAGAGTCCAGAATAACACCCAGGTTCTATAACACGATCAGAAATGCTTGGCGAAATAGAGGCTATATTATAGTCTCCTTGGTGGCAGAAGGAGATCCAAAAACAACACACTGTCTTATTAGTGTAAAGGCCTATGCAAAGTCTGAAATTCGCATGCAAAATTTTCGCACGTCAAAAAATAAATTCGGCCTCACTTTATGTCAATCACGCTTGCACGCTGCCTCCGAAACTTTCGTCCGTCAAAAAAATTCGGAACAGTTCGATTTTCTGCGTTTTTCGCATCCGTTTTTCCCATTTACAGTGCTGATGCCCAACCTAAAACTGCTGGCAATGGTTGTGAATGAATCGCCAGTGCTCAGATAGCCTACCTACAATTATATATACAAATATTATTGTATCAAAAATACTACTAATATTATTATATCACAGCTATAATTATAGCACACCAAGTCCCTGTAAACCGTGTGTGCGTGTGTGTGTGTGCGCGCGATCCCTTAGACATACAGTCTCTGTTCAGGATCAATTGATTCACGGAAATTGGTGGTCTTCTTTTTAATATGTGGCTCCAGTATCGCTAGCAAAGCATCAAACTGAGCCACTGACATTCTAAAGTAAACTTTGAATCAGTCTGGATAATCCCGCAGCTCCTTGATAAGGAGGTGGAACTCTCCTTCCTCTCTACGCAATCACAGGAGTGGATGGACCCAAATTTCCTTTCTTTTTCTCTTTTTAAGAAAAAAAATCATCCTCACTTCTTGAAGACGGCATTTTGTGTTGTTTTGCGGTTTTTTTCGTAATGCATCGGACTCCGTGTGCAAGGTCTCTGTGCGTGACGAATTTTTTGGATCACAAATACGGAAAAACGCATGCAAAAATTTCGGACAGTGTGCAAAGGCCTTAAAGATGGAGAAAATGACTGGCAACCAGGCTTTATCTTCACCTACACTGAAAACCCTAAAGGCCTTTGCACTTTGAATCCGAACTTTTCGAATGCGTTTTTTTGTATTCGTGATCCGAAAAATTCGTCCCGCACAGAGACCTTGCACACTGAGTCCGATGCGTATTAATAAATGCGTGACGAAAAAAATGCAAAACAATACAAAATGGCGTCTTCAAGTAGTGAGGATGATTTTTTTGTCCTCTCTCTTCTTAAAAAGAGAAAAAGAAAGGAAATTTGGGTCCATCCACTTCTGCGATCGCGTAGAGAGGAAGGAGAGTTCCACCTCCTTATCAAGGAGCTGCGGGATTATCCAGACCGATTCAAAGTTTACTTTAGAATGTCAGTGGCTCAGTTTGATGCTTTGCTAGCGATACTGGAGCCACATATTAAAAAGAAGACCACCAATTTCCGTGAATCAATTGATCCCGAACAGAGACTGGCAGTATGTCTAAGGTATGGATCCGCACGCGCGTGCACACTCACACACACACGGTTTACAGGGACTTGGTGTGCTATAATTATAGTGTGATGTAATAATATTTGTAGTATTTTTGATACAATAATATTTGTATATATAATTGTAGGTATCTGAGCACTGGCGATTTATTCACCACCATTGCCAGCAGTTTTAGGTTGGGCATCAGCACAAACGCAGAAAATCGAACCTGTTCCAATTTTTTTTTTGACGGACGAAAGTTTCGGAGGCAGTGTGCAAGCGTGATTGACATAACGTGAGGTCGAATTTATTTCTTGACGTCCGAAAATTTTGCATGCAAATTTCTGACTTAAATAATTTTCTAAATAATTAATTGGTTTGAGTAGAGCCAACTCAAATTAAACAAATTAGTTAAAAAAAATACTTTTATGAGTATTTAGAAGTTTCTCAAAACGGACAGATTTTAAGTAATCTGAATTGTTTCATTGTTTTGGTTTTATGAACTTTTTTTTTTTTTTTTTTTTTTTTTTTTTTGACTAGCTTAAATTTATCTGAAACTGGGCTGGGATTTCTATTTCCCAGCATCCTTTGCCAGGACACTCAAAAGGGACAGTAAATGCCAAAATGAAGTGTTATATTATGTTTGTTCTTTTGTGCAAGTTTGACGTTAAGTGGGAGATTTAGTAGTGTTTAATGTTTTATGATAGTTTAGAAGAGTTTTTGTTATGTTGGGTTTTTTTTGTAGGGTTACCAGCTAGTAAAGTTTCCACTACTAAATATTTGAGATTACATGATATTTTTAAGTTAAATGTATGAATTGGCTTATTCAAATAGTTCATAGCAATTAAAATATATGATTACAAAATAAAAATCTGCAATTTCTGCTTCCTTACAACTGAATGTCTCAATTGTTTGAGTTTTGCCAACTTTTTCGGGTTTACAGTGTAAGCAATGTACTACAGTAGTGAACAAAACAATTGACACCCACTTGGATCGAGTGGAATATATAGATGTGTAACATCAACATATAAATGATGCAAAATGTTATATTTATGGAAATTGAGCCTAATGGACACGTATACAATGAAAATATATATGGTCCAAGAATAGAACTCTGTGGCACAACACTACTTAATCTGCATAATTGTCACTTTCTCCTCACAGTGAAGAGTACACATGACTTCATCCATTCAAGACCTGGTTCTCAAACCAGTAGAAACTACATGAGCTCTCCAATATGGCAAGGTAATCAGCTGCCATAGTGGCTACATCCTTATGCTACTTCCTTTAACTGCTACTTTAGCAAAATCATGTCTGCATCTACATGGGAGGATGAGAAAGTTTTGTGTATGTCTAGGAAAGCATTCAATTGTACAGTATTTGTGACCTTTAAAAACGCTCCCCTTTAGCAAAGTTTTTCTTGCTGCTGTCATAAAATCTGTGCTGCTCAAAATAACTCTGCTACAGGATGTGGCCCTCTGGGTCAGGATGCATACTTCCTGTAACCTGGCCATTCAGTGCTTTGGGAACTTGGAACTGGGTGCTTAGAATTAAGCCCGAATTATACTTCACTTTTGACGCGAATGCTTACAGTATGCATACAGGTAAATGCACAGCCTTTGTACATTGTTAGGAAAGTCTGTTGGGCACAAACACAGATGCTCTCGACACGTGCACTAGAAAGTTTCATCCTTGTCAGTTGTTTGTGTAACGGAGGCCAGCTAGTGGTCGCTGTGCGAGTAAACCTCACTCCTCTGATCTCAAGAGACGCTCTAGTGACTGACGCTAGAGGTTGCAGCCTTTAGCCTCCTTGTTAGAGCATCTGACTCTCATGCGGACAGACCCGGGTTCGAGTCCCGCTTGGAGCGGGCGGTTTGAACAGGAGGGGTTACATTTGCACTATTTATCTCCAGAAGTTAGTGATAAAAATGTATTTGTACAAATTTAAACTAGAGTTACAGGCAGCTATCTCTTCTCCCCTCACACAATACCTTGTTTAGCGTTCTTGCAATCTCTTGTAGCTTGTTGTTGTTTTGTCTCATCTTTTTCTTTTTTCACTTTGAAACAAATCCCCGGGTTAGTTTTGGCCACCTTTGTCGACCAACTAATTAGCAAAAACAAACAAACAAGGTACATATTTGAGCTGTTGCCTCAAATTTTTTAAGTTAAGAAATGTAAAGTTTAAGTAAGCAGAACTTGCAGATTTTTATTTTGTATTCATACATTTTAATTGCTCTGAACTTGAAATATTTGAGTAAGCTAATTCATACATTTAACTTAAAATATAATCAAATTTTTAGTAGTGGAGACTTGACAGACTTTAAAGGTGAACTATAGGATTTTTGCAGTAAAATATCCAGAAACCACTAAGCCAGTGTTATAAATTTTGTTCAGTTGAGTACTTAGAATATCCCAAATGTTTCCAACTATTTGTAAATCGTGAGAAAATTACTATTTTAACCGAGGAACCGGGACGTGTAAGCTATGCGTGTGAGGGAGTCGCCTGTCGATTGCGTCATATCTGCGTCACCATCGGTTTACGGTTTTATTCAGTGAAACACTTTACTCTCACTGCAGTGTGAACAAGTGTCATAGCTCTAATACGATAAACAGAGTTGCTTTACCTCATTCTCATGATTGGAAAAGAGGAAGTGGCGCCGGCAACCGTGTCATAATAAAAGTCCCGCCGGCGATTATGCCATAATAACAGTCCCGCTCTTCAATCGCTCCTGTGGCCTTGCTCAGCTCCACAACACTCGGTCCTGCTCTGCTTCATACTACAGTAATGTTAATAATCGCATCCATGAACATGATTTCTGCCCGAGTCCTATCCTGACTGTTTTCCACCGGCTGTGAGGTGAAGACCACATGTCTCGAGATTCTGCGCTCAAACGTGGCGTCATCAAACTACGCCTTTGTTTTGAACAGGCGACCTCTAGTGGACGGAAAAGTTACATAGTGTAGCTTTAACTAGCTAATTCAATAAATAATTGGTTACACCAGGGGTCTCCAAACTCGGTCCTGGAGGACCACTGTCCTGCAGAGTTTAGCTCCAACCCCAAATAAACACACCTGAACCAGCTTATCACTGTCTTACTAGGCCCAAGCTAAATTCTGCAGAACAGTGGCCCTCCAGGACCGAGTTTGGAGACCCCTGGGTTACACAATGCTTTGGTAGCATTAGCATAGCATAGCACTTGCCGAACGAGGACAGTAATACAATACATTTAACATATACCTGTTCTCAAACTGATTTCATACTCAACTCGCCACTATGATGGTAATCGTACAAAAAAACCAACATAACAGAAACTCGCACACAAAAAAACCTAATATAACACGTAATTTTTTCATTTACAGGCCCTTTTGAGTGTCATAGCAAAGCATGCTGGGAAATAGAAATCCCAACCCAGTTTCGGTTAATTTTAAGTTAGTCTAAATTAAAAGAAACAAGTTCATAAAACTCATAACAATTAAACAATTGTCAGTTTTGTGAACTCGAAAGAAAAAGAAAGTTTTAAATACTCTTAAAAGTTAATTTGTTTAAAATAAGTTGATTTGTTTAATTTAATTTGCCTCTACTGAAACCAATGAATTATTTTGAGACGTAGGGTTTACAGTGAGTCATGTTGATGACGAAATGTGTACTCAGTGTAGACATACCATAGCATACACTTACACTAATGCCCAAAGTATCTTTAGTTTTTATATGCACAAACAAAAAAAATCATTCCATCGGTCGGTTATGTAACTTTTAATAAGGGAAATACTATTGCCTGATTACATCTTAATGAGGAGGAACAGGAAAACACAGGAATAAAGATAGATTGCAAGAGCAATGGAGACTGAAGACTATTTTATTTGTGGATTTTTGTTGGCACTTTTATATAAATATATTTTACTTTTTACCATATAAATAACATTGATAGATATAAATCAATAAATAGAAATCAATTTACAATTAAATAATAAATCATCTTTTTACAATTAATTCATAAATAGTCAGATTACCTGTTTTATAGTCTAATTTTGGTCATTACAAGTTTTCTTTGTATTTTAAATAAAAATAATAACTTAAATTTGTTTCATTATACAATGTTTAACACGTCCGGCCTTCAGCCAGTTGGCCCAGAGGACGGAGGATGTTGCTTATTTAAATTTCCTGATGTGGGAAGATTTTTTTAGGTTATGTAACTTCAGTCCATCTATGTTTTAGTGTCTAAATAAACAGGAGAAAATAGAAGCTCTCACAGCCAAACTCTCACTGACAGACAAATGCAAATATTTACACAGACGTTTGCGGGGGAAGGAAGGAAAATGCACTGCCCCTTTAAATGGATTTATTTGCTACAGTGGCTGAGGTCACATTAGGGACGTTGTTGTCTGATAAAGGAGAAACAGGAAAAGTATTTTTCACTTCAACAACAATCTAAATATGATTTTTTTTTCTTAGTAATTCAATTTAGATTAGGTTAAATTTAGCTGTGAATTTTGTACATGATTTAAAGGTATATTGTGCTTTGAGGATCTGTTGACAGAAATGCAATATATTATACCTAACTATGTTTTCAGTGGTGTATAAAGACCTTACATAATGAACAGTTATGTTTTTATTACCTTAGAATGAGCCATTTCTATCTACATGCACCACGGGTCCCCTTACAGTGAAATTGCCATTTTGCGCCGCCATGTTTCTACAGTAGCCCCAAACGGACAAACTTCTCTACAGAGCGCTAGCTACTCCCTGCTGTCCTGTCTCAGACAATGACATGTTTGTCCTGTGTCGGTCACCGTAGCTTCTCTATGTGCTTCGAAAGGGACGGGTGAGCGGTGGGCGGTTGAAATTTGCAACCTCACCGCTAGGTGCCTCTAAAATTTACGTAGTGCACATTTTAGAGTTTTTTTCCCCCTTTATGTGTTCTTGAGTTGTTTGAAAATTGTATTTATTAATTTTTTTAAATATCTATATTTAAATATCTTTGAAAGAAATATCTTATGCTCACAAAGGCTGCCTTTACTTGATAAAAATAGCCTAAAACAGGATTTTTGATGAATTGAAAGTGAAAAAAAAAACCTGCATTTATTTAAAACAGAAATATTTTGTAAGAATGTCAACATTCTCATGATGACTTTTCAATTGAATGCATCCATGCTGAATAATTTTTACTGAGTAGTGTATAAATGTTTTGCATTTCCTTAATTACACTTAAAAACATTATAAAGTGTTATTATATTATTGTAGTGGCTTATGAAAAGTGAAGAATCTAAAGTATTTGTTTTATTAATTTTAGATTATAGCATCTCAAAATCAAAATTGTAATTTGTTGTTATTATTATTATTATTATTATTATTATTATTATTATTTTTTATATATTATATATATTATATTTTATATATTTTTTAAATTTTGAAGCATATACTTTCTTTCAGTCTCAAATGTTGTTGTTTTACTTTATTTTGATTCCAGTTTGATTTGATCAGAAAACCTCATTGAATTAAATGAGATCGATATTTAAACAAGTGAAATATTCTGCCAAAGGAAAAAAGTCAAAATGAGTCGTTGTCATGTAAAGATAAGGATGCTTTTTACTCCACAACAAGACCAAAACAAAGATGAAGAAATTGACTGTTTTGCATAGAAGCAGATGTTGTGAGCAGCAGCACATGGTGTAGAACATAAGGTCGTCCATAAAAAGACATCCTCACCCCTGACCCCAGTGCTACCGTTTGGTTAGGTGAAGCAGACTGTGAGAGTCTGCGGAGAACAATGCTTGAATGGCCTATCAAAGGCAGGAGAGCACTCATGAACTCGTATGGTAATGAAGCCATGGGGGTCTTTCACTGCCTTTCTGCCTCATGCCAGTTGGGGGCAGTCGTCCGTCCTCCCTCCCTCCCTCTTCCTTTCCTTCAGCCCTCCCCCTTCCCTCCCTCCTCAGAGCTGGAGTCAGTCAACCAGCGGCACAGTCCTGCTGGAAGAATGACGTGAAGTAGTTTTCCATCTGGGGTTTAACAGAATTCTAAAAACTCAATGACTTCATTCAGGCTAGACACAAATGAGTAGAGAGAGAGAGAGAGAGAGAGGAAGGGGGCAGAGTTGGACAGAACAGCAACTGTGTGACTGTGACGTGCCGCCCATGGTCAGTGTTTGTGCCGGGAAGCAGACAGCACGAGAGAGAGAGAGAGAGGTGGAATAAGTGACAAAGTATAGGCAACGTTACAGACTGGGGCCATGAAAGAGTGACACTGGGAAACAAAGTAAGCGTGCAAGAGCATCAGGACACAGCAGTGGCCGGCAAGTCTAGCTAATCTTCTGTGGATGAGTCTCTTGTGAGGAATACTTCAGCATGACTGCTTCTCTAGGTATGCAGGAAAAGATTTTGTCATTTTGACCCAACTTATTGAGTCATGCTTGCGTTTGTTTGTGTGTGTGTGTGTGTGTGTGTGTGTGTGTGCATGAGCATTTGTCTGTGTGTTTGTATGCTAATACCTCAGCCATTTGCTGTAGCCATCTCTGGCAGACTTGAATTGTCTCCTTGTCAGCATGAAGTCTGATGTGAACACCCCCATCACTATGGTGAAGTCCTCTTCTCTTCTCTTCTCTTCTCTTCTCTTCTCTTCTCTTCTCTTCTCTTCTCTTCTCTTCTCTTCTCTTCTCTTCTCTTCTCTTCTCTTCTCTTCTCTTCTCTTCTCTTCTCTTCTCTTCTCTTCTCTTCTCTTCTCTTCTCTTCTCTTGTACACTGCAAAACATTTTAAATCGCTATATCAGTCTTGATTTTCAGTAAAAACATGTAAATATCCTCTTTATGAAAATGTGTATTATGCTCAAGTGACTCTTGTTTTATCATATATTATTAAATGTAATTAAATTAAGTTGAATTATTTAAATTAATTAAGTTTATCATGAATGAAATAAATCTGCCAATACCCAGCACCTTGGTAAAAATAATACAAATGGCCAGCAAAATGTCCCAATAATCCCAGCATTTCGGTTTTGAAAAATAATCTAGCATTTTTTTTAGAGTGTAGGTCATAAAAAAAACGCATATTTTGACAGTTTTTTATTTGTTTATGTTTAATTCATTTTCTTTATATAAAAAACAAGTCTTTATTTATCTTGTTTTTTAGGATGTTTAGAAATTTTTACTGGACAACGAGACCCAAATACAGATTAAAAAAAAAAAAGGTTTTATATTGGCTTAAAGGATGGATTTTCATATATAATATGTGACCCTGGACCACAAAACCAGTCATAAGGGTCAAATTCTTTTTAAATTGAGATGTATACATAATCTGAAGGCTTTCCATTGATGTATGTTGTTTTAGGATAGAACATCGCCTTTAAAGTTGTCCAAATTAAGTCCTTAGCCATACATATTACCACTATTAATACATTTTTTATATATATTTACAGTAGGAAATTTACAAAATATCTTCATGGAACATGATCTTTACTTAATATCCTAATGATTTTTGGCATAACAGAAAATTTCGACCCATATAATGTATTTGTTGACACAAATATACCCGTGCGACTTATGACTGGTTTTGTGGTCCAGGGTCACATGTGTTCACAGTACATGCTTGATTTTGTCACACCAAACTGCTGAGATGGCAAAAAAGGCCAGTGGTTTTCATTTGAAGAGGATGTTTATATGTATATGTGAGTTTGTGTATGTGTGTGTGTCAGTTTGTGCACTTTTGGTTTGTTTGTATGTGAATGTTTCCTGTTTCAGCTGGCCCTCAGACTTGGACACTGTGCCTGAAGACCTTTAATTAGTTATTTGCATTGCAATAACTTTACTGATAAAGGCAAACACATTTAAAGCCCCAATATTTGTGCTTAGACTACCCTATATTTTGTTGGTTCTGTCAGTGTTTGGCATTCCTCATGTGCTTTCTCACAAACAGCAGAGCACCACTTTACCAGTGGGGTGTTTTGTGGAAAACATCTTGGCTTCACTCTTTTCTAAAGCTCATTTACACTTGACTTCTCCTGTAATTTACCTCAGATTGGTGATTTAAGCTTTGGCACTTTCTCGTCTGGCCTGGCAGATTTATCAATCAACCCATGGGAGGTACTAAAACAAAAAGAGATGGATGTGGTGCTCTTGTCGTGAGTGGATGTGTGTAGTAGTGAGCACTTTAATGGAGATGGAGTGGAGACAGTGGACACTATTCTTCTCTGTCTCTGGACAAAAGACAGTTTTGTGTGGGCCTGTGTCCAAATGAATGTGGACGAGGAAAGAATGTGTTATGTAATCGTGTCAGTTCGAATTGAAATTAATTTGATTTGAGCTTGAGAATGAAAAGCATGCAACCAAATTACCTAAAGCAAACTATTTGGTTTGTTTATTACTGTTCTTTTACCGGGATATGGCACAATTTGACAAAAGCTTAGCAACACTAATGGAGCAACAAAACATTTCAATTACTGAATAAACCGCAGCATAATCAGAAAAAGTGTGCTTATGTTACTAATATGATAAAAATAGGTGATTTAAAATGGTAAAAAAAAAACTCAAAGAAATTTACACCTTCATTACATAATTAAATTAAAAATATTTAAAAAATTGTGCATCTAAAATACTACTTTCCCTATACACTGTAAAAAAAATAGTTATAACAATTTTTTTTACATTGCTTTAACTCATCAAAATAAGTTAAACAAGATTCAACTCATTTTTAAGTCAGTTGAAATTTAAGTTGCAATTTAAGTTTAAATGACTTAAACTTCCAAGTTAATTGTACTTAAAAAAAAGTTGCAGCCTTACATTTTTTAAAGTGTAGTTAATACTAAACATTTAAACAAATATATTTAATATTAATATTTTTATATTACATTTTTCCTTTTAGTGCCGTTATAAAAACAATAAACTTATAAAAAATAAACACAGCACCTCATATTAAATACTTTCCCTTAAATAATTATAAAATAATACAAATTAAAAAATGCAACATCTAATGTTAAATACTCTTTTCCCTTAATAATTACATTATAAAAAAATAAGCTTACAAGTTATACAAATAATACAGCATATAATATTAAATACTTTAATGACTTTATAAAAGTAATAATAATTAAAACAATAAATGGATATTAAAACCAATACATTATCTAATTACAAAAGTACAAAAAATCAGCATCTAAAATACTTTCCCTTAAATAAACATTAAAATATATATATTTAAGATTATTATTTTAATATTATTTTTTTCTTTCAGTGCTGTTATAAAAACAATTAACTTATAAAAATAAATACAGCACCTAATATAAATTTTTTTCCCTTAAATAATTACATTATAAAATAATTAAAAAAGTAGACATCTAATGTAATGTTAAATACTATTTTCCCTTAAAAATTACATTTATAAAAAATAAGCTTAAAAATTATATAAATAACACCGCATATAATATTACATACTTAACCTTAATTACATTATAAAATTAATAATAATTAAAACAATAATTGATTATTAAAACAAATATATGATCTATTATTCAACTTTCTTTTATGTATATTATAAAATAACAATCTTTAAAAATTAACATTCACATAAAATGTATCCTAAATTCACGATGTTAGAAAAGAAAAGGTTACTGTCATGTCCAAAGTATATTATAGTCAAATAATGTTATTTATTAGCCTGGATGCCAGCCGAATTTAGCCCCGCCCACAACATTTGAGTTCGGGAAATTCGGTCTGGACTTGATCCGTTGTGGAGCAACTATGCCCCGAACAGAAGCTGATCGGACCAATGAAATTGTCAGGGCGGGCTTTATACGATGATGGACGGATGATAAACAGTAACTTAAGAATTCACGTCACCAAAGAGCGCTTGGGTTGAATTCGTTCTAATGCTAAACTGAGCACATGTTCGTATATGCATTCATCTTTACTATTTCTCTCAAAAATGATGATCGTGTTGGTAAGTACTCTGTGTATCCTTAAATTCTTTTCACAACACCGGCAAAGATCGTTTACATCACCTTCTTCTACTTCTTCCAGTGTGCGTGCAGTCAAGTTCTATTGACAACTTTGTGTCGCTCCGTTGCTCTGATTGGTTGTGTAGGTTCGGTTGAAACACGCCCCATAATCACAGCCCAATGGCGCAGTATCAGACTCATATTCTGACTAGAACTGAGTATGACGACGTCAGGCTAGTGATTTATGTTAAAAAGGTACATTTAGGATTCACACAAGTAGTTCAGCAGATCACTGAATAATTTTTTGTCAGATCCATTTCGGGTTCCTTTATTGTGAATCACAAATGAATGGCTGTTTCAATCCATCAGCTGTTTGATTGATTGCATGTGTTGAGTGTGTATATTGCCATACTAAGCCCACAAATGGACTGAAATACTCCTTTAGCTATTTTAGTGTGCTGATGAATACCTATGCAGTGAAAAAGTGTTATTTTTGGTCTGCGTGTTTTGACGCTGGAAGGATAACTGGACTGGTTGTGCAGAATGTCTAGCGGACGGCTCTTTGACACAGCAAAAAGTCTGAGAGGAAGCCCAGGTGACACATAAAGCTCAAACAAGAGCTAAATCATATTGCAGACCTATTTTAGACCATGTATCATAGAGCTGAAGTAATGCCTTTGACTGGAAAGTATTTAATTCTCCTGTGTTGAATTCTACCTCTCTTTATTTTTCCCCTCCACACATTCTCTATCCAGCTCAGCTTTGCAGCTTTGATCACAACAGCTGGACATTTTTCAACTTGGCTCACTGCGTGTGTGTGTGCGTGCATTCCTCCTTTGAATGGCGAGTTTGTTAAGTCCGTAAAAATGAAGTCGTCCTTTGTCTCACTGGCATGCGGGAGATTTAATCCTGAAAGACCTGGTCTGAGCAGACATACACACAAACACGCTTACACACACTTTTATGGCCCTTCTCTTTCATTTGCCTGCCAAATTCCCAACTCTGTAAGATGGTATGACATGCTAATATTGATAAGGCTAATACATTCAGCATGACTGCATTTAATGTTAAACCGTCTGATGCTCACACATACATGCGTCTTTTTTCTCTTACTCTTTTTATTAATTTGGAGATTACATGGAATATTAGTACTTTTCAGATAGTTATTTTACTATCAATTATTGTTGATATTAATATTAGATTTTATTTTTTACTTTTTCTGTTTTAATTTTAATTTTAGTTATTTTGTGTGTGTTTGTCTTTTTGTAATGTCCATAGTTTTTATTTAGTTTTAATTTATTTGGTTTTAGTTATTTCAGTACTTCAAATTGTATATAAATAAAAATATAAATAAAAGAAAGTTTAATATTAAGTGATGTATTGCTTAGTTATTCATTAAACATATTAATAATTTTATAATGTATTTGGATAAAGTAATAAACATTAGATGTTTATTTTTTTATTTGTATTATTTTTATGTATTTAAGGGAATTCATTCGATAGTTTATAGTTTTCATGTTAAGTTTTAGTAATTTTAGTTTTTTATTGTTAATATGTTTTTTTTTATTAAGTTTTACTTTATTTTAGTAGGGTGAATTCAGGGTGATTGGGACACTTTTTCCAAGTCATCTCAACGGCAAAAAGTGTCCCAATCACCCTGAAATCACCCTACTTCAACTTAAATTAAACTAAAATAAATAAAAGTTATATTTTTATATTTTATTTTATTTCAGTTGTTTATTTTTATTTCAAGTAATGAAATAAAAACGTTTTATTGTTTGACTTTTAGCCCTGATGCTTAAATAAAGTCACATTGCATAACTAAGTAAACTGCAAAAATCTAAAAGATGTTTAAAATGGTGAAAAACTTATACCAGTTATAGCATCTAGTAATAAACCTCCATTAAATAATTGAAAGAAACAAGTATTAAACATGCTAAAGCGTCTCATATTAAATTCTTATCCTTAAATACATTATAAAAATCAAAGGCACTTTAATATGAAATACCTTTCCCTTAAATCATGAGTTGTTTGGCTCTTTAAAACACTGTTTAGTGATGTCATGTGGTACCCTCTCCTTTCATCCCAGAGTGCTGAGCTGGTCTCCGAACTTGGGTTTTGAAAGCTTGAATAGCTAGAAGCATCTGCATTCATGCAAATTTTGGTATGTTTTGAGCCTTAAAGAATAAGTTATCTTTTCAACGCAGAACTGGGACATCTGAAATTCAGTGCTGCTTTAGTTTTGCCCCATAATAAATGTCCGTTAGACCCTCAGGCCGCTTTCTTCTTTCTGGAAGGGTCATCCAGATCTTCTTTTCTCTTCCCTTTGAAGGGTCGGTGTAGTTCAACAGATCATTGACCTCTTGGCCCACCGGATGGTGCAATCCTCATGTGACCCTGACATCTGTTGATGTCATCTGGGAGAATCATGTTGGGGGGCCTTTTTGCTTCATTTTAATCCATTTTCTGTACCTTTAATGCAAGTCCAGGCTGGTTTTGTGCTGATCTTGCAGGTGGACCAGTGTAGCTTTGCTTTTTTTTATAGGAAACGTTAACTAGGAGGCTGGTGGACATGGGTCTCCCAACTGGAGTTGATTGATAAAGGAAGCCTTGCCGGTTAAGTTAGTTATGAAGCCTGGTGGGACACCAACAAACCAGCATCCCATGCTGACCACCTGCATCCAAAACACAACATGTGCTGGTGACCAGCTGTGCTGCTGTTTTGATCAAGGAGAAGCAGACCAGATGAATCTCTGGGAAGCAATCTCTGGATTCCTGTGTCTTGGGAATGAGTTTCAGGGTTTTCTGGGTGGGTCACTATGTCTATTTTTAGGAACACTTTAGACTCTTCTGCCTCCAGATGTTGTTTGTGTATTTGTTTATTTTTTTACGTATTCTTACATTTTTAGCGTCTCCTTGACAACCTATCATATGATGTGGTTAGGGGTACAGTCATGGTTGAAGAAGATGCTTCATGATGCTTCAGTATATGTTTGATTAGTAAATGTCTGTTGAAAGTAAACATTCATGGGGAATCCAGCATAAAAGTCTGTAGCTAATTGCATTTTGTGTAATTATGAAATGGATGGTTACTTTGGGACTATTGGTTAAATTTGAAAAACATCAGCCCTGCTTCTCTGTTGGAGTTATAGGGCCCTATTTTAACGATCTGAGCAC
The DNA here is from genome assembly GCF_949357685.1 of Gobio gobio. Classification (NCBI taxonomy): domain Eukaryota; kingdom Metazoa; phylum Chordata; class Actinopteri; order Cypriniformes; family Gobionidae; genus Gobio; species Gobio gobio. The sequence goes on along the minus strand of NC_137105.1, from coordinate 39,652,999 downwards.
ATGGTCTAAAGCGCATGGTGCAGGTGCACTTAAAGCGTGTCCGAATCCACTTTTGCTAGTTTAACGATGGAAAAAACGGTCGGCGAGTCATGGGTGTAACGTGCAATAAACCAATCAGAGTCTCATCTCCCATTCCCTTTAGCCAGTTGCACTTGCACCATGGCGGACTCGCTATTTACATGGCGGAATTTGCGAGCGGAAAGACTGAACGCTTCTCCAGAGAGGAATCTTTTCTTTTTTAATATTTAAAAATGTTTGTGTGCAGCTGCGCATCCCTGTCTGTGTAATAAGCAGAGTGTGCCCCCGCCTATAGGTGCATATTACTAATGCGCCCTTTAAATAACACAAAAGATACTGCGCTAATGACTTTAGACCAGGTTTTTGTTGGTCAAGGGTGCAGTCATTTTCAGTTGCCTCAAAATAGCAACATGCCAACAATGCGCCTGAACACACTCGTTTTCAGACCAGCACGCCCATGGGCGAACATATGGGCGCGAGTGCATTTGCTATTTAAACAATGTGGAGCAGGACGTGAAAATGATACTGCGTCAGACTGAAACTAGCAAAAAACACTTGCGTCGCGTCTGGCGTCGCATTGCGCCAGGTGTATGATAGGGCGCTTAGACTTAAAGGGTTAGTTCACCCAAATATGAAAATAATGGCATTTATTACTCACCCTCATGCCGTTCCACACCCGTAAGACCTTCGTTAATCTTCGGAACACAAATTAAGATATTTTTGTTGAAATCCGATGGCTCAGTGACGCCTGCATAGCCAGCAATGACATTTCCTCTCTCAAGATCCATTAATTTACTGAAAACATATATTTAAATCAGTTAATGTGAGTACAGTGGTTCAATATTAATATTATAAAGCGAAGAGAATATTTTTAGTGCAGCAAAAAACAAAAACGTATTTAGTGATGGCCGATTTCAAAACACTGCTTCATGAAGCTTTGGAGCGTCATGAATCAGTGTGTTGAATCATGATTCGGATCGTGTGTCAAACAGCCAAACTGCTGAAATCACGTGACTTTGGCACTCTGAGCCACTGATTCATAACATTCATAACACTCCGAAGCTTCATGAACTGATTTAAATATGTTTTTAGTACATTAATGGATCTTGAGAGAGGAAATGTCATTTCTGGCAATGCAGGCGTCACTGAGCCATCGGATTTCAACAGAAATAATTAATTTGTGTTCCGAGTGTGGAACGGCATGAGGGTGAGTAATAAATTACATTATTTTCATTTTTGGGTGAACTAACTCTTTAAAATTTCATTTGCGAGTCCCTTTCCTCGTGGGACCGAATTTACCTCAAGGACCAATATGTGCTGCCATATTTTTATTTCTAACTAATACTTACAAGACTATCAGTTGCAATTTTGATTGTTGTGGTTTATGATTGAAGTTTTGAACACATACATGCTGAATCTAGTCATTTCTCTGGGAGCAATTGATAAAAAAATAATGCGCAGGTATTAATATTAAGCATAAATATTATAGATGAAAGTCAACTACTCAAAATGCTCTTTCATCTGCTTCTTTACAGTTTCATTATTATGCTTTTGCTAACTGCTGCTTGAAGCTATATTATAATTATTATTTTGTTGTTCATATTTAATTAAAGGTAAGGTCAAAGAGGATTTACCACAAAATTAATTTGATTATATCCAGCCAGTTTCCAGACAGAAAGGGAGGGAGCAAGAGACAAACAGAGAGAAATTCCTCCAGGGTCCCTCCCCTGTGGTTTGTTATGTGCACAATCTGAAGAATTTGTGTGTATGGGCTTCTGCCAAACCCACAAGCACAACTCCCATACAACGGTCTATCCAATAATACCACTTGATTTATTACCTGGATTTGGCAACTAGTAGCAGGGTGCACAGCGCAGGTCTTCAAATATTTTGTGGGCGTGCAATAAGACATTGCTCATACTGAATGGAATCTGGGAAAAAACTGGGCGAGGGTGGGGGGGGGGGGGGGGGTGTTCAGGTGTACCCTACATTTTGACAAAGGTCCCCATTGGGAAAACTGCTTTTAAATCATAATAAGTGAAGTTTTTTTAAATGTAAAACGGCAGAAAGTTTTTTGTGATGGGTAGGTTTGGGGTTAGGGGATTTGGGATTTTATGTGTACATGAAAAACATGAAAGGCAGCGGTTATTTGCATAGCAATAGATGCTATTTACACTAAGTACAAATAATGATAGCTGCTTTTACACTAGGTGAAAATAGAGATAGATTCAATTTAAAAATAGCAGTATTTTCTTTTCAATGAGTGTAAATAGTAGTTAGATTCTATTTATACTTATAAATAGTGGCAGATACTATTTGCACATCAGTGTTCTTGAAAATGGTATGCATGTAAATAATTATATTCTTAAAATGATTAAATGGATGCCGCCTTATTGGGACAATAAAGCCCTCCCTACATCTACCCCTAACCCTAAACACTTTATTATTAACCCTTGTGCATCCTTATGTACATTTTTGGCTTTTTCAGTTTAGTTTTTTTGATTACTTTGCCTGTGTTAATGCTAACTGCATAAAATTGGCCACAGGTGTGTATTTTTATTGGAATTTTAATAGTTCACACCCATTTCCTTTAAAATAGACTATTTTGCACTAGGTACACAAAATACTTCCTCTCAGCGCCTTTTGGACAAAAATGTCCCCATTGGAACCCATTAAAACTACATGTTTTAATCCCATTGCCATTTAACTATAAAATGATGCAATCTTTGTTAATAGGCTTTTATTCTCTTGGCAAGGCTTCAAAATTTACATTTTTACTATTTTTCACCTGATGGTGCCATTTTCTCAGGTTTGGCCTATAAAGCAAATACTCACTTTACTCCTGTTTTCTGTTTATGCATATTAACACACCCACACAGTTATAGCTACATAATTTATCCAATTGCCTTTATAATATGGATGTCAGAGTGTGGTGTGTATGTATGTAATAAAAAAAATGCGTGTGTGTGTGCTTGTAATATGAGAGAGAAAAACTCAACTGCAAATAACAAATCAACTGCTGTGTGTCCCAGTGGAGTTTTGCTGGCATCTAATGGGAAAAAAGTTGGCACTGTGCCCAAACAAAATCTTACTGAGAGCTCATTTTTTGAGATATCAACCGCAAATTTGGAACACAGTTTTTTTTTTTAGATTTATGGCTTGTCAACATGTTTCATAAAATATATATATTTGTACAAAATATTTTTCATAATTCATTTTCATTTTTTGTGGTTATACTTTTTTTAGCTTCAACAATAATCTGCCACGGGTCTTTAAAATGAGACTAAACTTAAGTTTATGCTCCCAATATAAAAAATGTTATGACATTTTCTTGTCATGGACATTTTTGTCCTCTATGGACCTATGTGTAACTTTTTTTAATTGATGCACAAGGGTTAAACACAGATTAGACACTTTATTTCCACTTTTTCGAATATGTTATTCAAAATAAATGCCGTCCCTATCTGATAGGAAAAGGAGGAGTAGAGCGAGTTCAGCAAAAGGCAGATTTGCGTCAACTTTGCCACGTGCTTCACCCCTACATTATTGCTAATGTTGCCAATCCAGTGTCTTCCGTAATTTTGTCTGTCCCAGACGTCAGTGGGTGGAGTTAGCATAAATAGCCTCTGCCAACAAGGCAGGCTTTTTGCACTTAGAGTAAATAGACACACCGAACATGAAAACCCAACGTGTGTGTGTGTTCAGGTCTTAAAATCCTTCCTTTTGTGTTTTTTATTCTTAGAGCCACGAGGATACATGGACAGCATGACGCACACATCTATGTCATCCGACGGAGAGCTCTTCCACTCTGATGTCACAGGAAGTCCCGCCTCCTGTCAGAGGATGTTTGGATCCTTGCACTCTATCTCCACCCCCAGCCCATTGGTCAACACAGACAGGTACTGACTGTCAATCAACAACAGCAACCAATAGGGATGCATTAAATGTCAGTACAATATTGGTTATTGCTTATATGGGATATTTAACTGTACATGTTAATTTCCCCCATTTCACATTTAGATTACTCACTGAGAGTTAATATTTTAAAATGCTAAAAATGTATTCATGCTGTTAAATGTTATCTTAAAGGAGTAGTTCACTTTAAATTGAAACTTACCCCACGATTTACTCACTGGTGCAGCGTATCACTAGAACGTAGCGCAAACGTTCTGAACTGCGAGAGGCGTTACTCTTTCTGCGCAAGTTGAATTCGGAAGGCGGTCTGCCGGAAGCTAGATATTTTACTTTATAAAGTTTTAAATATGGATATTTTCTTACAAAACCCCAATCAATTGGCTTCCGAAGGCCTTTATTAACCCCCTGAACTGTGTGGAGTACGTTTGTTATGGATTGGTTGCACTTTATTGAGCTTCAAACTTCAAAATATTTATTCATATAACTCAGATTAGGTTCATCAGAAGAAGAAAGTCATAATACACCTAGGATGGCTTGAGGGTGGGTAAATCAAGGGGTAATTTTAATTTTAAAGTGAACTACTGCTTTAATTCATCTCAAAATGAATATATTTTTTTCATACTGTACATTATAATGGTGTGATGTAGTGTACTCGCAAATAACACACACTTGGCCTATCAGTATCGGTTGGAATTTTTTTTCATTACTACATTTCTAACCAAAACAAAACCTTTCCCACACCATAGAAGTAAATTCTGGCATTTCAGGTCTATTGTGTATCTAGTCTATATTTAACAATGTATAAACACACGGTGGGATGTGTTTGTCTAGGTACAGGATATGTAAGCGATAACCCTGTCCTGTGTTGTCTTCTCCTTGTAGCCCCACTCCAGCTCATTCCTGGTTAGAGGTTGGATCCAGCACCCCCTTGAGTCACTACACCCCCCAGCCCTCCCCACCCCTCACCCTCTCGGCACCCAACTCCCACAGCTCCCCTCGAGGAGCCCCCCGCAGCCTGTCCTCCTCTCTGGATATCGTGGGACTGGAGAGCAGCCTGCTGGAGGCGGTGGAGGGTCTTGATTCTCTGGGTCTGGATGTGGCTCAACCTCCCCTTCTGCCCCTGAAGAGACGAGGGACGGAGGGCTCAGAGACTATGTTGAGTTTCCCGCTCAGCAGGAGTACGGTCAGCACGTCCTATGCCAGTCACAACACCTCACCTACCAGATCTACACCGAGTCCAGGTGAGTAGGGTGCCTGTCTGCAAGCACACACACAGCCAGATTCACCTATCAAATATAATATGATATTATTCTTATTTACAGATTTCATGGCCACTAAACCGGAAAACGTGAAGTTTGTTCAGGATACGTCAAAGTTCTGGTACAAGCCGGATATCTCGAGAGAGCAAGGTAACAATATTAGAGCATCAGTAGGCCTTAGTTGAAAGTGGAATTCGTGTTAAATATGAGTTGAACAAATATGAGACTGTGAAGCATATGCATTGCCATTCAAAAGTTTAAGGTCGGTTAGACTGAAAGTAATCTCTTATGCTCACCACAGCTGCATTTATTTGATCAAAAAAACAGTACAACTGTAATATTGTAATATTAAAATAACCGTATTACTGTTTTCTAAAATAACAGTGAATATATTTTAAAATGTCATTTATTTCTTAATGGCTGAGCTGAATTTTCAGAATCATTATTCCAGACTTCAGTGTCACATGATACTTCCGAAATCATTTTAATATGATGATTGGCTTCTCAAGAAACATTTATTACAATTACAATTATCAGGGGTAGTTCACCCTGAAATGAAAATAAAGTCGCCTTTTACTCACCCTGCTGTTGTTCCAATGCCCTATGTCCTTCCATCTTTTCGGACCTCAAAAGCAGAAATTTTCAAAAACGTCCTGCACGCGCTCCTCCATATAATGGCAGCGAATGGCGACCAGGCTAAAACGTTACAAAAAGGATACAAAAGTATCACACAATGATACAGGGAGACGCGTGCCATATATGGAAAGTGTTCAGGAGGCATACAGTATTCAGTCAAAATACTGAGCTTGGCCATTACTCCGTGCGGCCAGCAGCCGCTCACACAATGTTGTCATGAGAACCACTTCACAACATTCACTTCAGGAGGTTTACCTTATTATTAGTATTATTTCTTATTATTTACGTTAAAGAAGAGACGAGTCGTGTTTGTTTCTATTGAGCCTGATTTCTCAAAATGGTGCATGTGTGTGCTTATCCTGGGTGCCATGACAACAGTGCGGCTGCTGACGGCTCGCACGTACTCACGGGAACGCGCACAGAGTAACGCCCACGCTCAGTATTTTGACAGAATAATACGGTTTCTTTCTCGCAAAACCTTATAGTATGCCTCCTAACACTTTCCATATATGGTGCGCGTCTGCCTGTATCATTGCGTGATACTTATGTATCCTTTTTGTAAAGTTTTAGCCTGGTCGCCATTCACTGCCATTATATGGAGGAGCGCGTGCAGGAATTTTTTTAAATTTCTGCTTTTGAGGTCCGAAAAAGATAGAAGGACATAGGGCAGTGGTTCTCAAAGTGTGATACGAGTACCACTACTGGTACTCAGGCTGCCTCTAGTGGTACGCAGAGGAATCACTAAATTAATTAATGTTAAAACACAATACATTTTAATTAATTTAATTTATATTTTATTTTTTTATTTTATTTATACGCTACTATATTTTAATGTTGGTCATTATGGTGGTACTTGGAGAGCCAAATATTTTCTGAGGTGGTACTTGGTCTAAAAAGTTTGAGAACCACTGACATAGGGCATTGGAACAACAGCAGGGTGAGTAAAAGATGGCTTTATTTTCATTTCAGGGTGAACTATCCCTTTAATATATATATATAGAACGTATATATATATATATATATATATACGTATATATATATATATATATATACGTTCTATATATATATATATATATTAAAGGGATAGTTCACCCTGAAATATATATATATATATATATATATATATATATATATATATATATATATATATATATATATATATATATATATATATATATATATATATATATATATATATATATATATATATATATATATATATATATATATATATATATATATATATATATATATATATATATATATATATATATATATATTTTTTTTTTTTTTTTTTTTTTTTTTTTTTTGATAAATGGAAAGTTCATAAGAACAACATTTATCTGAAATAGAAATATTTGTAACAATATAAAAGTCACTTTTGATCAATTTAATGCATCCTTGCTGAATAAAAGTATTCATTTTTTTACTACTTTCTTAAGCAGACTGAAAGTCAGACAGCTGTTTTCAGTCATATTAAGCAATGGAAATTTCTTTCAAATTCCTTCTAGTGAATAAATTGGTTTAGATGGTAATAAAATAATAACACATGCACTAATTCATTTGACTCCTTGCACAGATGCATTTGCCACATTTACTTTTTGCATCTTCTTTTTATAGCAACATTATAAATATTATAGATTTTTGACAAAAACAAATCATATTTAGTCAAATGCTGATCGTTATCACAATGTATTCTGTGAAAGAATTGCTGTTTTCTGTTTATTGGTGTTGTATAATGTAAATTGATCAATTGATTATTCTCAAAGTATCTCAAATCCATTACCGCAGTCTGCACTTGTTTATAAGCGTTACGTCCTCTTTGCTTTTAAGACGACTGCATAATGCATCTGTGTTTTTTATGTTTTATTTGCTGTAGCTATTGGCATTCTCAAGGATAAAGAGCCAGGCTCCTTCATCATCAGAGACAGTCACTCATTCAGAGGAGCTTACGGATTGGCCATGAAGGTGGCCACGCCCCCACCCTCCGTTCTACAGCAAAGCAGGAAAAGTAAGAGAATGCTTTTTATGGCAACTCAAGCTGAGCGATGACCCAATTGGCTGGGCAAACACACAACCTGCCCATAAACTACTGGAGTTTTGAAAACATATTTTATGTAACTTAACAAGTACTTGGTGTGGAAAATATCCGACTCCGGTTCCTGGTTTGACTATTTTTTAATGGAATATTGCAGTATTTATTATAAGTTATTTATCGTGCGCATCACAATTTTTTGACTTGTTTTTTGGGAACTTGTCACCCATATGACATCACATCAATAGCAAACCACAACCATAACCATCCAATGATCCAATGATCCAATCTATTGACAAAATCAATCCCCCATAAATGTTTTTCTTGTTAGAGAAGCTGTTTCACTCTGATATATGTCACAATAGGGAAAAAAGACTATCGTAACTTCTGTTTCATGGCAGCTTTAAGCTCTTTCTCTGTGTAAAACAGGTAAATATGAACTGTCCATAGATTCTGAATGTACAGGGCAACTCCTTGAATGAACTGTAGTGAAATATTTGATGGACTTTAAGACCCCGAAGAGCTGGATATCCCAACACTATTGTGTGAGGAACAGCTGAATGAGTGTGAGCACAGCTGGAGCGTTCATATCCAGAGCCCCTCTGTAAACACGGTGTCTCTCAATCAGAGGAAGGAAGGGAGACACACACACACACACACACACACACACACACACACACACACACACACACACACACACACACACACACACACACACACACACACACACACACACACACACACACACACACACTCTTCTGGTTCACTATCTTTGTGGGGACTCTCCATAGACGTAATGGTTTTTATTCTGTACAAACTGTATACTCTATCCCCTTACACTAACCCTACTCCTAAACCTACCCATCACACAAAACTTTCTACATTTTAGATTTTCTAAACACTTCATTTAGTATGATTTATAAGCTGTTTTCCTTATGGGGACCAAAAAAAATGTCCCCATAAAGTCAAAATTTACTGGTATTACTATCCTTGTTGGGGATATTTTGTCCCCATAATGTATAGGGAATACCAGGTACACACACACCAGGTTCACTATCTTTGTGGGGATTCGCCATAGACGTAATGGTTTTTATACTGTACAAACTGTTTATTCTATCCCCTTACACTAACCCTACCCCTTAACCTACCCATCACAGAAAACTTTCTGCATTTTTACATTATCAAAAAACTCATTCTGTATGATTTATAAACTTGTTTCCTCATGGGGACCTGAATTTAGGTCCCCACGGTGACACAAGTCAGTGTGAATTCAGGTTGAAGTCCCAACCGGGATAGAAAAAATGAACACACACACACACACACACACACACACTGTCTCCATCAGAATCCTAGTTCTACATGACTCTTTAAGAGGGTTTAAAAAAAAAAAAAAATGTATCTCAAAATGCAATTTCTCATGATACAGAGTTTATTGTACCAAACAAACAAACTCTGATTTCTCAAAGTCTATCTATCCTCAACATCAGTTATGCCTGTTGTTCGGTGTTCAGAAACTTGGCCTGCCCAGTCTGAATGAGTTATTAAGGTGGAAGTAGGATACATACTGTTGTTCCTAAACACCAGAATAACTCCTCATTAGAGTAAAATGCAGGAAAGTCTGTCCTTGTGCTGTTGCTCTGTAGATCCTTCTGAATGATCCCAAAATTAGAAACCAATGTTCTTTATTACAAGATCCCTGATCATTTCATAGCTACTTTCTCAGTTTGTTCGACACATTTCAGTGCATTTCCTATTGCCACTGCATACATGTTATTGCTTTGATCATTAAAAATACTTATACACATGAAGTCATTTCCTTTCTCTTTCTACAGCGGGTGATCTGTCCAATGAGCTTGTGCGGCATTTCCTGATCGAGTGCACACCGAAAGGTGTGCGGTTAAAAGGCTGCCCCAACGAACCCTATTTTGGTAAGCATCTGTTAATGTCTGCAATGAATGTTAATGAGGACATGAATGTTGCTAGGCATGGTCAATATCTCCCTCTAGTGGCTGTAATCAGCAGTGACATGCAACTATTTGTTTCCATTTTCTTTTTCACTCATTTGGTGTCAGTAGGTTTAAAAAATAAATTAATACTTTTGTTCAGCAAGGATGCATTAAATTGATCAAAAGAAACAATAAAGACTATATTGAAACTTTTCTGTTTCAAACAAATGCTGTGGGGTTAGGGTTAGTGCTAACCCTAATGCTGTTCTTTTGAACTTAATATTCTTAAAATAAAAATTCTCAGTTTACACAAAAATATTAAGCAGAACAACTGATTTCAACATTCATAATAATAAATGTTTCTTGAGCAGTAAATCAGCATATCAGAATGATTTATGAAGGATCATGTGATTTTAAAATACACTATATTGCCAAAAGTATCGGGACACTCCTCCAAATCATTGAATTCAGGTGTTTCAATCACTTCCATGACCACAGGTGTATAAAATCAAGCACCTATGCATGCAGACGCTTCTACAAACATTTGTGAAAGAATGGGTCGCCCTCAGGAGCTCCGTGAATTCAAGCGTGGTACCGTGATTGGTTGCCACCTGTGCAATAAGTCCATTCGTGAAATTACCTCACTACTAAATATTCCACGGTCAACTGTTAGTGGTATTATAACACAGTGGAAGCAATTGGGAACAACAGCAACTCAGCCACGAAGTGGTAGGCCACGTAAAATTACAGAGCGGGGTCAGCGCATGCTAAGGCTCACAGTGCGCAGAAGTCAATAGCTACAGACCTCCACTTCATGTGGATTTACTCAAGAACTGCATAGAGAGCTTCATGGAATGGGTTTCCATGGCTGAGCAGCTGCATCCAAGCCTTACATCACCAATTGCAATGCAAAGCATCGGATGCAGTGGTGTAAAGCACACCGCCACTGGACTCTAGAGCAGTGGAGACGTGTTCTCACGAGTGACGAATCACGCTTCTCTGTCTGGCAATCCAATGGACGAGTCTGGGTTTGGCGGTTGCCAGGAGAACGGTACTTGACTGCATTGTGCTAAGTGTAAAGTTTGGTGGAGGGGGGATTGTGATGTGGGGTTGTTTTTCAGGGGTTAGGCTTGGCCCCTTCGTTCCAGTAAAATTAACTCTTAAAGGGATAGTTCACCCAAAAATGAAAATTAGACATTTATCTGCTTACCCCCAGTCCATCCAAGGTGTAGGTGTCTTTGTTTCTTCAGTAGAACACAAATGGAGATTTTTAACTTCAACCGTTGCTGTGTGTCACTCATAGAATGCATGTCAATGGGGTCTAATTCTATTAGGGTAAGAAAAACATGCACAGACAACTTCAAATTAAACCCTGCGGCTCGTGACGACACATTAATGTCTTAAGACACGAAACGATCGGTTTCTGAGAGAAACCGAACAGTATTTATATAATTTTTTACCTCAAATACAACACCATGTCCAACAGCCCCGAAAGCGCAGCACTTCCGGGAAAGAAGGTCAATGTACACAATCTAGTGTAGAGACCCCACACACAGGAAGTGATGTCTCTACACTTGATCGTGTACATTGACCTTCTTTCCCGGAAGTGCTGCGCTTTTGGGGCTGTTGGACATGGTGTTGTATTTGAGGTAAAAAATTATATAAGTACTGTTCGGTTTGTCTTAGAACCGATCGTTTCGTGTCTTAAGACATCAATGTGTCGTCACAAGCCGCATGGATTAATTTGAAGTTGTCTGTGCATGTTTTTTTTACCCTAATAGAATTAGACCCCATTGACATGCATTCTATGAGTGACACACAGCAACGGTTGAAGTTAAAAATCTCCATTTGTGTTCTACTGAAGAAACAAAGACACCTACACCTTGGATGGACTGGGGGTAAGCAGATAAATGTCTAATTTTCATTTTTGAGTGAACTATCCCTTTAATGCTTCAGCATACCAAGTCATTTTGGGCAATTTCATTCTCCCAACTTTGTGGGAACAGTTTGGCCCCTTCCTATTCCAACATGACTGCGCACCAGAGCACAAAGCAAGGTCCATAAAGACATGGATGAGCGAGTTTGGTGTGGAGGAACTTGACTGGCCTGCACTGAGCCCAGATCTCAACCCGATAGAACACCTTTTGGATGAATTAGAGCGGAGACTGCGAGCCAGGCCTTCTTGTCCATCATCAGTGCATGACCTCACAAATGCGCTTCTAGAAGAATGGTCAAAAATTCCCATAAACACACTCCTAAACCTTGTGGAAAGCCTTCCCAGAAGTGTTGAAGCTGTTATAGCTGCAAAGGGTGGGCCAACTCCATATTAAACCCTACGGATTAAGAATGGGATGTCAATAAAGTTCATGTGCATGTAAAGGCAAGCTTCTGAAAACTTTTGGCAATATAATATATTTTCCTATAGAAAACAGTTATTTTAGATTGTAATATTATTTCACAATATACTATAGCATAACAGACTTCTAAAAGCATTTAAAACATTCAACTTCAAACTCCAAATTGTTGAACATTTGTGCATATCTTTTTAAATAAGCAAAATTTAAACAACCGTGCATTGCAGTAATATGGAAAATATTGTGGTAATACTATTTAGCTTAACTAAATAAAAATGCTACGTTTCTTGTGTGTACAGGAAGTCTCACAGCTTTGGTGTGTCAACATTCAATCACACCCTTGGCTTTACCCTGCAGACTTATCATCCCAAGCAGAGGTATGTAATGTTATTAGTGTGTGTATGTGTTTTTTCTCTCTGGTGTTACTGTACTAACTGGATTGGCCCTACTTTCTTTAGACCCTCTAGAAGAGTTAAATGAATCTCCAGCACAAACATCTACAAATTCTGCAGCAGAGCTGCTTAAACAGGGAGCAGGTAATTGAATATGTGTGTGCAAGCTGAATTTCATCGGTGATTACTGTATAGGGAATGTGTTCCATGTGCTAATGTGTATGTGTGTTGTTCAGCGTGTAACGTGTGGTTCCTGGGGAGTGTAGAGCTGGAGTCTCTGACAGGAGTTCAGGGTGTTCAGAAGGCCACCACTGTGATTTTCAGTATGGATCCACCACCCATATCCACTGTTGTTCACTTTAAAGTGTCTGCACAGGGAATCACCCTCACAGACAACCAGAGGAAGTGAGTCTCTCTCTTTATGTTTCTGTTTCTTAAGTTGAATTCAAGGTCCGGTGGGTTTTTAGGGGGAGATAGTGACAATGCAATGCCAAAATTTTGATAAAATGAAATGGCACATTTGTGTTAGTGACATATTCACTTCAACATTATTCAGAGATGAGTGCTATTTTGAAAACTAACTGTAGGTAATGTTGTGTGAAATGTTTTGTCCAATGTCTCATAAGCAGCTGTTGTTTTGTGTATAATTTGTTTTTGTATTTTGTATAATTTTTATAACTTTATGTTTTTGAAAAGTTTCTTATGTTCACCAGGGGTGCAATTATTTGATCAAAAATACAGTAAAACAGCTATATTGTGAAATATTACATTTTAAAATAACAGTTTTCTATTTTAATATATTTTAAAATGTAATTTATTCCTGTGATGGCAAAGCTGATCTCAGCATCATTACTCCACTCTTCAGTGTCACGTGATCCTTTAGAAATCATTCTAATATGCTGATTTGCTACTGCTCTTATCAGTGTTGAACAGTTGTGCTGCTTAATATTTTTTAGGATTGTTTTATGAATAGAAAGTTCAAAAGAACAGCATTTATTTGAAATAGAAATATTTTGCAATATTATAAATGTCTTTGCTGTCACTTTTGATTAATTAAATGCATCCTTGATGAATAAAAGTAACAATTTCTTTAAATAAATGTAGAACTTTTGAACGATAAGGTTAAAACATTATATATATACAAGTTTTTATTATGACCGCTGACAGGTGAAGTAAATAACACTGATTTTCTCTTCATCACAGCACCTGATAGTGGGTGGGATATATTAGGCAGCAAGTGAACATTTTGTCCTCAAAGTTGACGTGTTAGAAGCAGGTAAAATAGGCAAGTGTAAGGATTTGAGTGAGTTTGACAAGGGCCAAATTGTGATGGCTAGACGACTGGGTCAGAGCATCTCCAAAACTGCAGCTCTTGTGGGGTGTTCCCGGTCTGCAGTGGTCAGTATCTATCAAAAGTGGTCCAAAGAAGGAACAGTGTTGAACTGGCGACAGGGTCATGAGCCAAGGCTCAATGATGCACGTGGGGAGTGAAGGCTGGCCCGTGTGGTCTGATCAAACAGACGAGCTACTGTAGCTCAAATTGCTCAGGAAGTTAATACTGGTTCTGATAGAAAGGTATCGCAGTTTGTTGTGTATGGGGCTACATAGCCGCAGACAGGTCAGGTTGCCCATGCTGACCCCTGTCCACCACCCAAAGTGCCAACAGTGGGCACGTGAGCATCAGAACTGGACCACAGAAATGGAAGAAGGTGGCCTGGTCTGATGAATCATGTTTTATTTTACATCACGTGGATGGTCGGGTGCATGTGCGCCGCTTACCTGAGGCACACATGGCACCAGAATGCACTATTTGAGGGATATTTACAGTTTATGTCAAGTTTAGGCTTACAGCTAGGGTTAGGTGTTTCTACATCAGTGTTATTCACCTATCATTTTCCTAACATATCACATCCCCTTTAGGGATAAGTGATTGGCAGGACCCAATTTTTTGTGATTTCTGTGCTGAATTTTTTTGAAAAATCTGCGGAATTATGCGGAATGGTTTTAAATGTGTTAAAAAGATCTAAGAATATTGGAACTGAAAATATTACAAATAAAATATAAAATATTCACTTTTATTTAAGGTTTACAATCCAAATCCAAATAGAACATGTGAGATGGTGGTCCAGTGGGTTAAACCATGGAACTGATACGCAGAAGGTTGCGTGTCCTTGAGCAAGGCACTTTACTCCATCTTGCTTCAGGGGGATTGTCCCTATAATAAGGGCACTGTAAGTCACTTTGGATAAAAGCATCTGCCAAATGCATAAATGTAAATGTAAATGTAGAACAACTTGTTCTTTTAAACAAAGCTAGATCTCTCTTATAGTACCATCCACTAAAAGATGGATAAAATATTACTTTATCAAAGTAAACAATTTCATATTCAACAATAGAGCAAAATAAATAAATTCCTACCGAAGTAAATAAATGAACTATTTTTAATAGCAATAAATAAGTCATTTCTGCAGACAAGTGACGTTTCCTTTACTCAATTTTATTTTAGACTTTTTAAAATATCGTTCTCTCACAAAAAAAAAGTCACATCACATGTGGGCCTGGTTATGGGTAGCGTTAGGTTTTGGGGTAGGGATAGGTTTAGGATCAATAAAATATGTTGATCCAGGAACATGTCTTACTTGGCATAATCACGGTGGCCATAATATATATAATATTGTCTTGAGTTTCTATATTACTTTGTGTTTACAGATTGTTCTTCAGGAGACACTATGCTGTCAACACAGTGATATTCTGTGCCCTGGATCCTCAGGACAGGAAGTACGTAACACACACACACACACACACATTCTTGAATATGTGGTTTACACACCTCTCCATAGGCATAACGATTTTTATATTGAACAAACCGTATATTCTATCCCCCTACACCAGTGGTTCCCAACCACGTTCCTGGAGGCCCACCAACAGTGCACATTTTGCATGTCTCCTTTGTCTGACACACCCACATCAGGTTTTGGAGGCACTACTAATGAGCTCATGACCTGAATCAGATGTGTTTGATTGAGGAGACATGCAAAATGTGCACTGTTGGTGCGCCTCCAGGAACTGCCCTACACTAACGCTACCCCTAAACCTACCCATCACACAAAACGTTCTACATTTTTGGAATAAAAAAAAAAAACACGCTTTAGTATGTTTATAAATCCATTTCCCCATGAGTCAGTGTGCATTCAGGTTGAAGTCCCCACCATGATAGAAAAACATGAACACACACGTAGGGGTTTCAATGTTTTATGGGAACTTTCCATAGACATATGCTGCGTCCCAATTCGCATACTATCCGTACTAAATAGTATTCGAAAAAAGAATTAGTATGTCCCAAATCATAGTATGTTGAAAAGAGTATTCCAAAGATTCCCGGATGGTTTACTATTTCCGGTCAGAATCCGAATGCGCACTCTAACGACTGATATTGCCCACAACCCATTGCGAGATGGACGAGGATTCGATTAGAACTACAAACGCGGATAAAGTGTTAAAAAACTACAAACGTGACGGTTACGCGAGTCTGACGGTTAAGTGGAGAGGGTTAGATAAAGTGGTTTGAGTGAGCAATTATCAGTATTTAACCTGACGAAAAGATATTTATTCAATATTATCCACATTATATTTCACCTGCAGCAGCATTGAGAACTTTTGTAATGATACGTTTGGCCATTAACTTTGCAAACACACGAGAGGAGTCTAAAGACCCACGAAAGGCAGATCAATGAGCGACTACATTTCTCTCTGATACGGTAGGAAATTAAATTTAAAGTGGGGGATTTTAACTGTGACGATGATTGACAGTTTAAACGGTGACGGGACGCACGCAACAGAGTCCGTTAAAGATGACGAAGTAGTATGTCCCAAAGCTTGCATACTCTTCTGCTACACACTCAAAAGTATGTACTTTTTCTTCACAAAAAGAGTAAATACTTTTAGGATGTAGTATAAGTAGGCAAATTGGGACGCAGCCATAATGATTTTTATATTGTACAAACAGTGTATTATATTCCCTACCCCTAAACCTACCCATCAAAGAATGTTCTGCATTTTTTAATTTTCAAAAAACTTCACTCAGTATGAATTATAAGCTGTTTTCCTCATTCCTCCAAAAATTGTTCCCACATGGTCAAAAATGTTTGGTATTACTATCCTTGTGGTGCCATTTGGTCCTAACAATGTAGGGCTCACCATGCCCACACACACGTCATTATGAGGACATTTCATAGGCGTAATGTTTTTTATACTGAGCTAATGGTATTTTCTAACCCTTAACCCTGCCCCTAAACACAACCATCACAGAAATCTTTCTGCATTTTTAATAAAAAACAAAACAAAAGTTTAGCATATTTAATTGGCATTACATTACATTACATTAGTTGGGTTTTTGTGCAATGTTCTGACTTCTTTACTGATCTGTTCACAGATGGAAAAAAGATGGCTGCACAGCTGCAAAGTAAGTCTCAATCTCAGTTTTGAAAAGTGTTCTAGTTGTGTAGTTGGTTAAACGTGCTCCTTGTACATGTGTGTAAATTTATTCATCGTTGTGCATGTGTGTGTGTGTGTGTGTGTAACAGGATCTTTGGCTTTATTGCGAGGAAAAGCGGCAGCGGCACAGAGAATGTGTGTCACCTGTTTGCCGAACACGACCCTGAGCAGCCCGCCAGCGCCATTGTCAACTTTGTCTCCAAGGTGATGATAGGCTCTCAGAAGACCAAATAGAAAAAAAACATACACTGAGATTCTTGGGGATGGGAACCAACTTCATATGTAGGAGACCAAAACATACTTACAGTTTTCGCTACAGTTATGTGATCAGTTTCGCTTGCTGATGGTGTTGAGACAATGAAACATCAGTATTGTAATAGATGAAACTTCTCCCTGTTATTTGGACAAAATGAGGCATTGCTAAACTTCATGGGGACCAGGAACAAATTTATAGGTGGCCAGTCTCAGGACAACATTCCTGACGACGGCTCTGAGGATGATTTCCGCAGGACGTCTTTGAAATCCATGCAGTACTGTTGCATCACAGGACGCGTCCAGTAGAGGGCACCACACTTCTTTGGCTCACTCTCGCACTGCCATAAACGGAGTCTGCTCAAAGCAAAGTTGAAGGCCTAAGGGGGGAAATGACAGTTCTTTTTATTTGGGCTGCTTAGAATACTTTTTTTGCCATTTCGTTTGCAGTATTTCGGAGGTTGCTGGTTTCGTTTGTAAATAATAATAATAATGGAGGTGTAACTGTAGATTAATTTGTGTCTGGGCACATACATCCACAAGATGCAGACCAAAGAGCATTTCGCATATCAATTTACAAAGCTTAAATGTTTTTGATTTTATAAATATGTATGTGTATACGTTATCAAATACCACGTTTATGTTTTTATAGCTCAAAATATTCAGTACATTGTTGTTTATCTGTGTATTTGTTTATAAGTGCGGAGCTAACATTTTAAGTCAATGACAAGTGGTTTCCTTAAAAAGCATGTCGGCTTAACTTTGTTTATATATTTGGAAATATTTATCTCATAACTCATATTCTGTGTATACTCCTCTCTTACTCATCTATGCGGCATGAGTGTTAAACCGTCTTATTTGATAAATCACCTCATTTGAGGTAAGCAACATAACATTACTCATGTAAACTTCTGGCATATTATTTTTTACCAAACAAGTGTGTAAACGCTTGATCAAAGAGGATTCTGAGTTAAAAGTTTCACTTGGAATAAATCTGAATCAGACATAAATGTGCATGTGCCATTACTTATTTTTCTTACTTTAAGCTGCAAGAACCGTGTTTTCTTTACTGTAGGCCTACGTTTCTTGTCCTGTCTAACTCTTTGGTTTATTTGTAAACTAATGTTTTATGGAGTGTATACATGCACAGAATACAATAAAGATATTGTATGGTACTAAATTAGGACAGTGTTTGTCATGAAAGGACATCTATCATGAGCTTCTGTTGGCATGCTAGTTGGTTCACTTGTAGCTTGAGTCCACAATCATACGCAAAAATGCTATTGCTAGTTACACTGACTTGTTTTCTTACCTAATGGCTGTAACAAACTTCAAGAGTTAGTGGTAGTTATCTTTAAAATGGCTGTGCTATTAAATGTGATATAGTGATATAGTGATATTTTGTATAGCTAGCTAGCTACAAACATGTTAGCTGCTCCCAAAATCATGTAGGCCTATTATATAGTAGGAACTACATTTGGTTTGGAACTTACTTACATACACTAGTATGAATGTGTGCAAATGAAATTCGGATGTAGGCTACTGTTGTCTGTGTCATGTGACCTACCGGCTTCGTTACGTCGCTTCACTGCCCATCAAAAACCTCTCCTGAGGCCTCATGGGATGGTAAAATGATAATTGGACCTGAAGTAGTAAATCATCCAGGTACTTTTCGCCTACTGATTTATGAATACTATGAATTTGGACATAATACTTAACTCACATATCCTACATTGCAAAAACCCCAGAGTTAAATTAACACTCCTCAGAGTTTACTTGAGTCCACACTCAGGAGTGTTAAAAGTAAGTCTGAAACGGTGTTAAAGTTAGAGATAATTAAGTGATTAATTGAGTAATGATTGGCCATTAATGATGAACACCGGCTGTTAACAAGCAGAATCACTGAAGGGAAGAGTCAGCATTATGGTGATCAAAGTTTGCTTTAGTTTTAGTTTTTAATATTAGATTATGTTTGAGACAAACCAAGAGGAAATCTGTCCAAACCATGTGTTGTTGGTTATAAATATAATCAAAGATTGGGATAAGAATGATCTCAGTTATCTACAGGATGATTATGCCACTATCACCTGAAGATATTTTCTGTGCTTTCTTTGCCACAACAAATGTGTTTTATAAACACACAGTTAAAGCAGCCAAGAAAAAAGATATGTTAAAAAAGTCAAAGTCAAAAACTCAAGCAAACACTGATCACCAAAATGCGACTCCTCCCTTCAGCGAATCAGTGAATCTCGTTAACAGCAGGTGTTCATCACTAATGGTCAATCACCACTCAATTAATCACTTAATTATCTCATTAACTTTAACACTGCTTCGAAGTTACTTTTAACACACTTGAGTGTGGACTCAAATAAACTCTGAGGAGTGTTAATTTAACATTGTTTTTTTTTGCTGTGTACTGTTTTTCACTTACTATATAGTATGGAAGTAGGCATTCAGACATAAGGTTTAACTAAATAGCTTTAACGTGTTCAGCAATATTTTTGCTGTAATGCCCTGCTCACAGCAAGAGTGAAAACTATAACGATATTAGCATCCACAGTAATGTACAATAGCAGTCTGTTTATTATAAGCATTCACTGCATTTATTGTGTCTCCTGCTTTAAATGTTTAAGCTCTTTAAAGCTGCAGTCTGTAACTTTTTTGGTTCTCCTTACCAGCATTGCCCGATTCACAACTGTAAGCTTGTGTTCTAAATTTTTACAGGTGGGTTTCCATGGGAAATTCGAGCATACCGCCATTCGTCTTTGTGTCATTACGTCATGTCTGTATACATAAAGAAGGAGTCCGGCTAGTAGGCTATATCGTATGTGAGGATGCTGCAGGTGGCGAATCATTTATAGCCTTTTCTTTCAGCAGCTGTAATAATTAAATGTATCATTTTGATGGCGGATTGTAATCCAGAAAGGTCCAAACGACAATCATCAGAATCAACTGGAGATTCACCCGTAGTCAAAAGCAAAAGATTAGACTGTACAGAAATTGAAGTCTACAGGTAACGCTAATACACACTAAATACACGTAGTCACTCAATGCTGATGTTGTTAACATTAACAATTTGAGAACAAAGTATAACAATAATAATAATTAGTATTATTAGCACAATTTATTGTAATGTTTTTTTTTCCCTCAGAACAAAAGTGGCAGACATGTTACTTACTGGTTCAGATGACATTTATCAGTGAAAATATCTTATTTTGGTCATACTTCCAAGACGTAGAATTTGTGATTCCGAAGTACAGTATCCACACAGGTGCGGATGACTAAATGACAGCCATACATACTCCTAAAAACATTAGATTCATCCGCGCTGAGGAGCCACGCCGATGCACAACCCACGTTCCACAAATAACTGCAAGTGCAGGTTTAAACAGAGGCAAAACTTAGGCCAATTTTTTTTATCATTTATCAGCTGGAAAAAACTATAATAATTTTGTTACGCTCTGTTGTTATCATTATATTTGTGGTGTGGAATTCTCATAGAATTAGAATGATTATTAAAACTTTATAATTATTGTTAGGTTCTCCATTGAATGCCATTCAAAAGTAGCTGTGTATTCTGACTAAATTATTATTTTATTTTTTTTACAACAAAAAATAGGTAATTCTGATATGTTTTTGAGGGTGCTTAATAGCATGAAGTAGATGTATGTGTTGTCTTGTCTGCTGAAGTAAGTTCTTAAATTGCACGATCAGTCACATGGCATTTAGAAATGAGGGGATTGGCTCTCATGAAGCAAAGATGTCAGCATCCATGTTATGTGTTTCCAGGACTGTGTGCACCAGCCGAGCAACTGCCATTGAGATGAATGAATGCCAAACGGCTAGCTTTTTTACAGGTATGTTACAACTCACATAAACGGGATGAAATTAGTTTGAAAACTTCTGTCAGGTAGCAAGGACTTTGTGTCGTAGGACAAGAAAAGCTTTAATATTACAACATGACAATATCAAAGACATTGAATCAGCATAGTGTGGTAGACTGCAGGTGGCATGATCTCACTATATTCTCTGGTGAGAGAGAGAGAGGGCAGTATAATGGTTTGCTTATTCAGAGGTTTGGTCGGATATAAAGATAGTGTCTCACTTGTTCAGATGTGATTACTGATTAAACAAACTGCCCTTTATACAGGCTCGGGGCAAGGGGGTGGAGGTGGAAATTAAACAAGAAAGAATGAGACACAAAGAAACTGAGAAAGAAAACGTGTTTTCTGAGTCAGCTAAGCTGAGCGCCCCCTTCTGACCCACCTTCCCAAATACAACAAGCTCTGAGAGTGCGTTCTCTTACTTTTCTGTTTCTTTAACCTTCTCACTATGGGCTTCAGTATGATTGAGAGGAATGCCAGTCATGCAACTCTCCAGACACACACACACACAATTCATCTCAACACCCCGCAGGTCTCCACATGTTTGCATAAACGCACACATTGGAAAAGAGTCACAGTCGGGAGAGCTTGATTAAGCGCTGTGAGTGTATTACACATATCTAAAACAAAGACCTGTGTGTGTGTATGTCTGGAGAGCTGTGTGTGTCAGCCATTCCTCTTCATCAGACTCATGGTCACGACTGTGAGCTCTGTGTTTTTTTGTGTGTGTTTAGTTTTGCACGTTTTCGCTTGCCGTCGAGTTCCAACATTACCTCGGGAGTGTGAGCTTTGGCCATAAAGGCGCATTGTGAATGTGTCATAAGTGTGGCCCTGAGGTGGTATTTTCTGTATGTATACAGACTTTGACCCTGAGCTTAATTATTTGTGGGTTGGGGGTGCAAGGTCACTGAAAATTTGTATTTGAATGAAATGTGATAGACAGGGGTACGTGCAGTACGTGGTTGGGTGCAGGGTTGTTATAGTTAAACTAAAACTAGAACCATAAAAATGTTTTACTTGAAATAGAACAGGTTTAAGGTTTTTTTTATATATATATTTTATATCAGCTAGTTGCCAAGGAAACATGTCATTTTTATTTAGCTCAACTTCATGTACTAAAACAACAAAAACTGAAATAAAAATGTGTAATAAATAAATAATACAAAATAAAATTTATATATATAAAATTAAGACTTCAGATGCAAAAACCCAAGTCCATTTTTCTTTTAAATTAGCTTTTTTTTATATTTAGGTTCAATAATTTGACTTTAAGAGCAATGAAAAGGTTATAAGTCAGTTATTGAAATGCCTTATTTTCAAAAATGTCACTGATAAGTGTAAAAAAAACCCCATAAAAATGCTAATTTAAAAGAAAAAATGTCTGAAAAATATTAGACGGGCATAGAGGTTTTTGCATCTTAAGTCTTACAAATACACACACTATATTGCCAAAAGTTTTGGGACGCCTGCCTTTACATGCACATGAACTTTAATGGCATTCCATTCTTAATCCGTAGGGTTTAATATGGAGTTGGCCCACCCTTTGCAGCTATAACAGCTTCAACTCTTCTGGCTTTCCACAAGGTTTAGGAGTGTGTTTATAGGAATTTTTGATCATTCTTCTAGAAGCGCATTTGTGAGGTCAGACCCTGATGTTGGACGAGAAGGCCTGGCTCACAGTCTCCACTGTACTTCATCCCAAAGGTGTTCTATCGGTTTGAGGTCAGGACACCAAACTTGCTCATCCATGTCTTTATGGACCTTGCTTTGTGCACTGGTGCACAGTCATGTTGGAACAAGAAGGGGCCATCTCCAACTGTTTCCACAAAGTTGGGAGAATGAAATTGTCCAAAATGTCTTGGTATGCTGAAGCATTAAGAGTTTATTTCACTGGAACGAAGGGGCTAAGCCCAACCTCTGGAAACAACCCCACACAATAATCCCCCCTCTACCAAACTTTATACTTGGGACAATGCAGTCAGGCAAGTACCGTTCTCCTGGACTCGTCCAGGGTCTATCGGATTGCCAGACGGGGAAGCGTGATTCCTCACTCCAGAGAACACGTCTCCACTGCTCTAGAGTCCAGTGGCGGTGTGCTTTGCACCACTGTATCCGGCGCTTTGCATTGCACTTGGTGATGTAAGGCTTAGATGCAGCTGCTCGGCCATGGAAACCCATTCCATGAAGCTCTCTACGCGCTGTTCTTGAGCTAATCTGAAGGCCACACAAAGTTTGGAAGTCTGTAGTTATTGACTCTGCAGAAAGTTGGCAACTTCTGCGCATGTGCTCCATGTGGCTGAGTTGCTGTTGTTCCCAATTTCATCCACTTTGTTATAATACCACTAACAGTTGACTGTGGAATATTTAGTAGTGAGGTAATTTCACGAATGGACTTATTGCACAGGTGGCAACCAATCACGGTACCACTCTTGAATTCACTGAGCTCCTGAGGGTGACCCATTCTTTCACAAGTGTTTGTAGAAGCGCCTGCATGCCTAGGTGCTTGATTTTATACACCTGTGGCCATGGAAGTGATTGGAACACCTGAATTCAATGATTTAAAGGGGTGTCCTAATACTTTTGGCAATATTGTTTACATTAACTATAGAGAGAGAGATTAAAAAAACGAATAAAAATGAAAACAAAAACTTTAACAAGTTAAAATGAAAGGAAATTCTAGAATTCTTAATAAAAACTGGTTGGGTGTTTGTGTTGCAATCTGCCACATATGGTTGAGAGGTATTTGTATTTTTATTAAATGCAATGCATACACTGAATTTATTTTTTTGTATCATAAGCATTTCATTCCTGAATAATAAAAAAAAAAAAAAAAAAAATTTGGGGGGGTACAAAGTAAAAAATGTCAGGGTGATATAATCTTGATTTCATAATGAAGAAAAAAAAGCTTTGTTAAAAGAAAAGAAATCCTTAGAGTATATTCTATTGTTTGTATATTTATGTATGTATGTGTAAAAATTTTCAGCAAAACTGCTTATTAATATTTGAAAAAATGTTGTCCGCCAAATCATGAAAACATAAAACAGGAAATGACCCCTGAAAGAGAGGACCCTGCAGACCATCTGTGTCAAGTTCAGTAAAATACCAGGTCATATTTATTATTTAATAATTAATTATCTTTATTAAAAAATAAATTTTCCCTTGAAAAACATGTTAAGAATGTTTTTGAAAATAATGATTAATATGTGTACACATGTATTCTAGGTGTAAGGAAAATGCTATTACTTTTCTTACTTTATGGTTACACCACAAGTCATATTTACAGTTATTCAATTGAATCGTTACTTAAAAATGATATAAACGTTTTTAAAATTCACATGAAACCACCGTGAACACAAAAGTGCTAAACTAGATTTTTTTCCCCCTTTATCATGGATACTCTAAGTCCTTCAGTATTACCACAAAAGCCACACGTGACCTTCATCACAATCATATGTGTGCATACACAACCAGCCGAAAAGCCAAGACCTTGTTGTATACCTCCTTCCTGTGTGTGTGTGTGTGTGTGTGTGTGTGTGTGTGTGTGTGTGTGTGTGTGTGTGTGTGTGTGTGTGTGTGTGTGTGTGTGTGTGTGTTTGAGTGAAACAGATCTGGTGGGGTGGGGGGGTTGAAGGGATGACCTCATCAGGAAAGGAAACTTTCCCACAGTCTGTACACAAAGCCTGCTGTCAAAAGGTGAACTGAAAGAGAAAGAGAATAAATTTAACACACTGGAAAAAAGGCCTAATCTCAATGTACAACCTCTCTATAAAAGACATCTCAGCTCAAATATTTAGCAGCGAATAAATAGTGGCTCTCACTCGTGTCAAATTTGTTCCAGAAAAGATTCTTGAGACGATGACGAGGTGCCATTTTGTCTTGTCTCATTGCCAAGCTCTTAACAGCCATCATGAGGGGGATCATCGGTTTATCGCGCAAACAAATATTTTCTTAATGACTGTCAACGTACAATATATGACACATGTCTTTCTTAAACACTCTTGACATGTTTAATTCGCCGCTGGAACACGCTTTCAATCGTAGGCGGTGCCGATTAGCTGAGGTATGCGATATACATGCACGGGTGATCATTACAGATGGTGGCCCAGCACACGAGTTATGCCTCTGCGACAGAACACTGGACTGATGATGTTTTGCTATTAAACTGCAGAGTGTTTTTGTCTGGCTTGTAGATTGCAGTGGTTTCTAAATGAACCAAATGAGCGTTTTTTCCGGGAAATGGTGTTTAATGCTTTTGCACTACACAATCTTCTCATGCAATATGACAGAGGCACATTCTTGGACCTCCTCTCAGATGGGCCACAGAAAAACCATAAAATTGTGTAAATGTTACCATATGAAATATGAAAATGCTCGATGACATGCTGGATGAGGGAGTCTGGTGAAGTCAAATTAAGTGGCACTGGTACAACAGTGAGGACATCTGAAGAGAATACTGTAATGTCCAGTGGCTTTAAGGCCTCAGTATTTCGGAATGAAACTTTTTGATTTTGTTTGAAACATCTGTCATCCTTAATGAATTTGCTTGCTTGTCCAGGCCGGTTTACACTAGTTATGTTTACATGCATCCAAAAAGTCTGTTAGTAATCGGATGGATGGCTTAATTGGATTGAAAAGCCTTCATGTAAGCACCTCAATCGATCATATAAAGCTCCATTCAACTAAATTTTCGATCGGATTGAAAGGGCTGGTGTAGACCTGAAATAACCTGATCAATATGGAAAAAAGTAACTGTAACTGTTTATCTACTCAGTCAGATTCAAAAATACCTTGAACACATGTTTACACATGTTTTATTTCTTATGTTTATTTCTTTCGAACTGGTCAGTGGAGGAGACTGAATATTTACTAAATAATCTGTCAGCTTTCCTTTCAGATATGTAATCACGGCAAAAACAACAATTCTCATCCACAGTTGCGATGAAAATAAATTAAACAAATGCATACATACTTGCATGTGTACATACATACAAACAAGTATTTGATGCACTGCCGCATGTAGAGGTCTGTAATTTTGATCATAGGTACACTTCAACTGTGAGAGACGGAATCTAAAACAAAAATCCAGAAAATCACATTTTATTATTTAAAAATAATTAATTAGCAATTTATTGCATGACATAAGTATTTGATCACCTACCAACCAGTAAGAATTCCGGCTCTCACAGACCTGTTAGTTTTTCTTTAAGAAGCCCTCCTGTTCTCCACTCATTACCTGTTTTAACTGCACATGTTTGAACTCATTGCCTGTATAAAAGACACCTGTCCACACACTCAATCAAACAGACTCCAACCTCTCCACAATGGCCAAGACCAGAGAGCTGTGTAAGAACATCAGGGATAAAATAGATCTGCACAAGGTTGGGATGGGCTACAGGACAATAGGCAAGCAGCTTGGTGAGAAGGCAACAACTGTTGGCGCAATTATTAGAAAATGGAAGAAGTTCAAGATCACTGTCAATCTCCCTCGGTCTGGGGCACCATGCAAGATCTCCCCTCGTGGGGCATCAATGATCATGAGGAAGGTGAGGGATCAGCCCAGAACTACACGGCAGGACCTGGTCAATGACCTGAAGAGAGCTGGGACCACAGTCTCAAAGAAAACCATTAGTAACACACTACGCCGTCATGGATTAAAATCCTGCAGCGCACGCAAGGTCCCCTTGCTCAAGCCAGCGCATGTCCAGGCCCGTCTGAAATTTGCCAATGACCATCTGGATGATCCAGAGGAGGAATGGGAGAAGGTCATGTGGTCTGATGAGGAAAAAAAATAGAGCTTTTTGGTCTAAACTCCACTCGCCGTGTTTGGAGGAAGAAGAAGGATGAGTACAACCCCAAGAACACCATCCCAACCCTGAAGCATGGAGGTGGACATTATTCTTTGGAGATGCTTTTCTGCAAAGGAGACAGGACGACTGCACCGTATTGAGGAGAGGATAGATGGGGCCATGTATCGCGAGATCTTGGCCAACAATCTCCTTCCCTCTGTAAGAGCACTGAAGATGGGTCGTGGCTGGGTCTTCCAGCATGACAACGAACTGAAACACACAGCCAGGGTAACTAAGGAATGGTTCCGTAAGAAGCATCTCAAGGTCCTGGAGTGGCCTAGCCAGTCTCCAGACCTGAACCCAATAGAGCATCTTTGGAGGGAGCTGAAAGTCCAGCGACAGCCCTGAAACCTGAAGGATCTGGAGAAGGTCTGTATGGGTCTAAATCCCTGCTGCTGTGTGTGCAAACCTGGTCAAGAACTACAGGAAACGTATGATCTCTGTAATCACAAACAAAGGTTTCTATACCAAATCTGCTCAAATACGGAGTTCAAATACTTATTTTCCTCACTGTACATACATACATACCTACATACCTGCATACTAGCTTACATACATACTTGGATGCATGCATAGTGCATACATACAGTGAGGAAAATAAGTATTTGAACACCCTGCTATTTTGCAAGTTCTCCCACTTAGAAATCATGGAGGGGTCTGAAATTGTCATCGTAGGTGCATGTCCACTGTGAGAGACATAATCTAAAAAAAATATATTTTTCCAGTTCATGTACTAATGAAATGTAGGTAAATTTAAAATGAACTAAAATTAATTTAAATGTATGCCTCCTTAGTGGAGCATATAGCATTTAGATGGTAAGGTCATTGGTTCAATTTCCAGGGAATACATGAACTGATAACACCTTGAATGCAGTTGGATAGAAGCGTTCAACAAATTCATAAATGTTTATTTTAAATGTAATTTTTGATTCATATGCTGCTTACAAAAAAAATGCCAGGAAACTGTCTCTGAATGGTGTAATTAAATTCAAATTATTAACCAAATATTTTATTTTCTAATTTTAGTATCTGTAATATCTGTCTGCTATTACAAGCACTTCAAGTAGTCAAATATGTGCACTTCAGGTGAGTGCATGTAATAAGGCTTTGGCCCTCATGTTGACCTGGGCCTTTGGGTGTCAAGATACCCCGGGGCTTCTGCTTTGAAGTGAACAGTTTGCACATGCACGTGCCCAATTTTCCAAATATTCTCTTTGCAGCGCCCTGTCTCTCTCGAGACAATGAGATCAGCGATTTCTCCTCTCCTTGCTCAGAAATAGGAGTGCCACTCGCTTGCTCTCACGTTCCCTTTCAGCTGTAGCCTACGTGCTGTAAAGCACATGCTCTGTACACTTTTGTGATCTGATCCCTCAGTGTATTGTCTCTGAATTGAAATACACACATTCACACAGAGATTTAATGAACCTGTATGTGGGTGATCACACTCACTTCTCAGCCAAAAAGAGGCCAACAGATTCATTTTCATGACATCAGCATTTCTGCAATACACTTAATGAGGGAGTCCCTGTGTGTGTTTGTGTTTTGGAAGAGAGAGTGAATTACTGGGGACTGTCTGTTTCTGTTTTTACACTTTTGTAACATTTATTTTTTGCCATTATTGGATGTAGTTCGTCTCATGGTGTGAGGAATATAATTCTGGTATTTTTTGGTCTGTGAGTTAGAATTCAGATATATTGTGTCAAGATATGTGATTCAGTCATGTCAGTGTTGGTTGGATTAATGGCATCTATCTTTGTTCCAAAACCTAGTTGCCTTGCTTTCTACTGCCTACATAGGCAGCTGCCTCCTAAGACTTCGTACCTGAAATAGAATATCATAACTGACCGTTTTGAAACACAAGCAATTGGCTTGCAATTCTTTAATGACAGTGGCTTAACTTCAAGATCATCGAGTAAGAGAGACATGGGTCCCATAGAGTCTTTTGGCCATTCCTCTTCTCTCATCTATAGAAAGTCTGGTCCATTGATCCACACTTTGCTCTTCACCAATGTTCTGGCACTCACCCCTCTTGATGCTAGGTCAGCAGGATTCCGCTTTGTGCTGATGAATTTCCAGTTACATCTGTGTTTTCTCTAATAACAGAGATCCTATTAGTTACAAATATGTGTAATCTTGCATTCTCCTTTACAACGTATTTCAGCACTGACTGATTATCAGTCCAAAACGTTGAGCTTTTGAGATCTAGCTCTGAATGCTTTCCTTACCATAATGTCCACTCTGACTGCTAGCACCGTGGCTGTAAGTTCTAGACGTATTGATGGAATTGTGACTTGCTTAACTGAGGCCACACTGGCTTTCCCCAACATGAAAGACAGTGTGCATATCATTGATCAGTCTCAAATAACCTACTGTGCTGTAGGCCTATCCTTGCTCACTGGCATCAGAGAAATGATGCAGCTCTGCTCGCTTCAGAATTCCAAAACCAGTTGGTTTTACACAACGTGCCACTTTGAAATCTTGTATCTCATCAAGATCCTTTATCCACTTTGTCCACTTATCTGCTGCAGCCTGTGGTATTTCCTCATCCCAACCATATTTACTTCAACAGAGGTCTTGGAGAAGTAATTAAGCAGGTAGAGTAAAGGGACCCAAAAATCCAAGTGAATCATAGAAGGCGCTCACAACTGATTCTTCGGGTGTGGGATTTTCACTTGACAGTGATATTGAACTTAAACACATCATTCCCCCGGCACCAGAACAATCCAAGAGCTCCTTCAGTAGTACGCTTTTCTTTGTCAAGATTCAATTCCTTTACATTCTAAGCTATGTCTTCCACTGATTTTGTAAGGTGGAATCATCCTGTTTAATGCTTCATGCTCTATTGGAAGTGACTTCAAGCAATCATTCACATAAGCCGCGTTTCCACCGCAGGAACTTTCCCCAGGAACTAGGAACTTTCGAGTTGTACTCAGTATGTTTCGACCGAAGGGACCAGGGTCTAAATTAAGTTCTGTGTAAAATTTCCCCCTCAGAAAGTCCCTGCTCACGAGGTAGTACTTTTTCAAAGTTCATGAACTTTTGGGGATGGGACTTGGGTGCTGAACATGCTGATTGGTTGAGTTCAGGTAGCATTTTATTTCAACCACCATTTTTAAAAGTCTGCTACGGTGCTTGCAGTAAGAGTTGTTTGCTATTTGAATCAACAATGGAGTTACGACCGATGGACCGACGACAAGGTTCAGGCTTTATTAAGCTTCTATGCAGAGGACGAAATCCAGTGGGAACTGGAAAGTTGCGGGCAGTCCTACGTCACCGGACTAATTTCTCTAATCTTCACATTACTTTAATGCGATGGAAACATAGACAGCAACATGTCTGGGGGAGAAAAAAGTTCCCGGGGAAAAAAGTTCTTGGGACAAATTGTTCCGGGTAATTCCGTTGGAAACGCAGCTATAGAAGTTGTTTTCAACAGTGCTTATCACCTCAGTTCGAAAACAGTCTTCGTTATCTTTGGCTTTTGGGTCATGAGACTGCCCCAAATAGATGTACCATCATACGATGTTCCACAGAAGGCATGCTGACATCACCACCTGGCCACCAGAGGAATCGCAAAAAGTCAACATCCGATCTTGACACTCTGACCTGATTGAACATTGCTTTGATGTCTATCAAAACCCGCTACGGGCTCTTGGCGAAACCTGGTCAGGACATCGAAAACTGTGCTGGTCAAATCCGGACCCTCAAGAACTTCTCATTTGAGGTATTTGCTTTGAAAGGTAGCACAAACAGTCAAAGACTACTCTTATGGTCTGTTGTTGGGCATGATATACACCAGGGGTCTCCAAACTCGGTCCTGGATGGCCGCTGTCCTGCAGAGTTTAGTTCCAACCCCAATTAAACACACCTGCACCAGCTAATGAGTGTCTTTCAATGCCCTAGTTAGACACTGATTAGCTGGTTCAGGTGTGTTTAATTGGGCTTGGAACTAAACTCTGCTGGACAGTTTTGAGACCCCTGGTGTATATCATGCCCAACAACAGACCATAAGAGTAGTCTTTGACTGTTGTGCTACCTTTCAAAGCAAATCCCTCAAATGAGAACTTCTTGAGGGTCCGGTCAGGACAGCGGCCCTCCAGGACCAAGTTTGGAGACCCCTGATATACACCATGATGTGGGATGTACCACAATTTACCATCTGATCTTTTCAGCTCTTGTTGCGGAACCTCTTCAGCATAGCCCTTATTTATGACTCCTGTTAGAAATGTATTATAGTCTGTTCTGAATTGTTAATTCATTTTGAACTTTCTTTTCAAACTTTGAAGTCGCTGTCCTGCCACTTGATAATTGTTAGGCAACACTGTGTCACCTTTCCTAAAGGGTAGACAAGAGTGTAATGTCCATCTTTTAACTTTATTGACCGCAATCTTGATGAATCTTTTATCTTCTACAGACATTTCAGCATTGTCTTCTCATGACCTCTCATTAAAAGAATTAGTTTGAATGATTCCAATGCTTTAATGTGTAATGTGCTTGGTACAGTTAAGATGCTTTGTGCAGTCTTAACTCATATGTCCTCCTTTGGCTAAACACCTGAAACAGATTCCATTTTGTCTTATAAAGTTTGTAAATCTTTTCCCTGTGTGGGTGCTTTTCAAACTGCAAGCATGACATCAACTCACGTCCATTGTTACAGTAGAGACATAATGGGGGCTGTGAATCCATAGATGCGGTCTGTGGTGAGTTCACATGCACATTGGCAACAAAAATGCCTTTGGATTTAGCCTTCACTAGGATTTTGGGCTTTCCTTTACTTAGCCTTTAGCTTTGGATATCACCAAATATTGGGTCTGAGACAATGTTAGCTCCTCAAGATCTACCATCATTACCTTGTTACTCCTTTGTTCTCGTAACTCAAATGTATTTATGCGCAACCTCTCTCTGAGCTTGTATAAGAGCTAGACTTCACTTCACTGGACATAGTTCTTCAATCTTCCAATTCTTCCATACCATTGCAGTAGCTTCTAAGAAACAATGCAAAGGCCTGTAAAGCCTTTGGATCTTCTGATTTGATTGAAGGCCATGAGATTGCTTTCTCAATATAAGCACTTTATGCGTTACCAAAGTGTTATTTCAATATTCTTTGCCCTTTGCCTTTTGCCTTTTGGTAACTTCTGTTTGGTGACATGTGCAACTTCTTACCAGCTCCTGTGGTAGCCCCCTTGTGTACTGAATGAGAAAGTACAGCCTTATCATCTGTTTTATTTTCAATTATGTGCTCAAAAGAATGAAGGAATGACCTGTACTGCAGAATATCTCCATTAAAAATTGGAATTTCTCCTCTGGGTAAGGTGGAAAGAAGTTCAGGCCCTTGAATGATATTAGATGAAGATTATTCTCTACTTTCTAGTGGTCTTTCTTGAGCTGTATGAAAGATTTGTGCAGAAGATTTGGTATCAGTGTTCATGGTGGTGAGTTGTTGAATTGCATTGCTGTTCTGAGGATAAGAATGTTTTGCAGTCATACTTGGTGCTGTAGAGAGTTGTGCATGAACAGTCTCTGTTGACCACACACCTTGTAGCGTTTGTTGCACTGGATGGAGTTTTATCCAACATCTCCTAACAATACACATTCATGGCATCATGCGTGACAGTATTTCCATTTGTTATTGAGGTTTCAGAATTCTTGAAATACTTTTGATGTGTTGGCTGCAATTTCAGCTTGAACTTCTCACATCTCCTTCATCTTTCTAAGTTCCTCTTCTTTCTTCTCTATAGCATGTTTTCATTGCAGTGCCTTTGGCTTTGGCAGGTAAAGCTACCCTCTCTGCCTCTTCACAGATATGCGCTGAAGCACATGTTGACGCACTCAATCTGCTTGAATTTGATCTGCTAGATCTGCCAGATCTACTGCCACGTACAGACAAAACCACTTCGGTGTTATCTTCATTTAGGTTTTTTATTTATTTTTTAGTATTGCTATGTATTGTCTTGTTTTTAGACTGGCTATATAAGCAGCTTCATAAATAATAGCTCACATATTGTGGTCAGGTGGAGCTATGCATACCAGTATTTGACCAGTTCCTGCTGTTTAGTAACTAAACTAGTAGGATGATTTATGTTATGTCACATTTTGGTCTGGCTATAATGGTTATTGCATTACTGGATTACCTTGGCAAAAGCGTTAGACCTAAATGGCTCTATAATCATTGTTTTGTCACTATTGATTTATGATGAAAATCTAATATCAACCTCAGTGCTGGTCCAACACTAGCCCTTGATCCAGAGCAGCTGTGAGTTCTGACCCAGATTCAAATGGCTTGGAAGGAGCATAGAATCCAGATAATCAAGCAGTGAAAGAGAGGATAGAGGGAGACTGAGGGAAAGAGAGAGAGCGAAAAATGAAGAGATCAGGAAGAAAGATACGAGAGCGAAAGAGGAGGTGCATGAGAGACAGATGAGGTGCATTTATAAATACTCTTAAGGTCGTTTGGAATAACAGCATTGTCACAGGCCAAAAGTACTGTCGCCAAGGGCAACCACTCATTCCCACACACTTAAGTGGGGTCAAAACTGTCCACTGGGATATCTAGAGATAAATGGAGAGCAGAGAAACCATAGCTTTGGACTACAAGTGCACTTGATAATTTTAGTTTATGTTGCACTATTTATGACAGTTGCTTTTTACTTAATGACACCTAGTGGTGTGATTTTAACATCATGCAAAGGTTACAAAATAGTATGTAAAATAAAATGCAAAAATGAAAGATTATTTTTTTAAAAACAAAACTAAATATAAAATGTAAACTAATTTACTTTGAGAACAGAATTAGAGGTTTAGGTGTTGCAATGGGATGATCTGAGTGATCTGGATTATATTTAGTCATGATATTACTGAGGTCTGTAGGGACAAAACCATAAAGACATTTAAAAATGAAGACACAGCATTCTTTATGCACAGGAGGAGTGTGCTGATTGTGATGATTGTGCTGTAAATGCACAAGCAAAACTGATTTCCCTCAATAGTGGGAGAATCCGTGACCCCCGAGGTCAGAGGTCAAGACCCTCAGACAGGCCCACGAGAGTTTGCCTTTTAAAAGCAACCTCATCTCACTCAAAACCCCTTGGCTGGGGGCATTACATCATCCTTTTCCCATCATTATCTGGGGAGTAGAGAGACTGACTCTCTGTCTTTGTGTGTGCGGGGGTCAGTGGGTGAGAGATGGAGATGTCCAGGAACAGAAAGGGATAAAGAGATAGGATAGAAAAGTGGAACACAGAGATTCTATTTAAGTGACGAGAAACTGGTCTGTGCAGTCTGTGACCCAGCACACACTCTCTCTCCCCAATACACACACACACACACACTCACACGCTCCATAGGAACAAAATGGCACTCTTGGTTTAGGCCAACAATGTCAGTGACACTCTAGTACCGGCTTATGGGTTTTATTGTTAGCGTACAATCCTCTTGGCATTGTGCTTAACAATGCCCTCAGTTAATGGGCAGTCTAACCTACTTGCATTGTCTCTAATTGGTCTCTCTGGAGCAGGAAGAGAGAAAGAGAACGACCAGGTTGGAGAGGGGAAGGAGCCGGGCTGAATCATTGCTTTAGTGCAGAGTCAGGGAACAGGCTTGAACAAAGGAGCTTTTGTGGCACCTGGGCCCAGAGTTCAGGAAATGCACCTGGTTCCCCTCTCCAGCTGATAAGAGCTCTCACTAGCCATTACCTCATCTCTCTCTCTCTCCCCCTCTCTCTCGCTCACTCACGTGTTGCGTTTTCATGTTTTATGGGCACTTTCCATAAACGTAATGATTTTTTTACTGTATAAACTGCATATTCTAACCCCTAACTCCAAACCAAACTCATCACAGAAAACTTTTTGTATTTTTAGATTTTCAAAAAATATCATTGGCATCTTTGTGGCGACATTTTGTCCCCACAACATAGGGTATCCCTGAACCAAGCACACACAAGGGAGAGACAGATATCATGGAACATGAAAATAAGGAAAAGGGAAGTGAAGACGCAGATCCAGTTGCAGGGGTTTTATTAAAGTGTACACAAAACAATAGAAATGAGAGCTGGAAACCAGGGAACAAATGGAACTGAAACATGCACCATCTTAAGACATCCGCAGCAAACATTGACAAGGAACAAGGGAAACACAAGGGCTATATTTACACATGGGGTAACAAGCTAAGAAGACAATCAGACTAATCAACTGGGGAAAGTACAACAAACTACAAACATGACACTAGAAGCAGGAAATACAACAAAAGGATGGCCTTCAGATGCTCCCTGGCCAACAAAACCCTAAAACCCTAAGTCCCAGTGGGTGATGGAATGGAATGGAGGCGTACCAGGGGAAGGGATGGAGGGCCAGGCCCATGCGGGGAGGTGAGTTCAGGGAGCCAGGGCAGAGCTGAAGGCCACAGAGGTGGAGCAGGCAGAGCTGGAGGCCACTAAGGTGGAGAAGGAGCAAGAGACCACCAAGTCGGAGCTGAAGGCCGCCAATGTGGAGCAGGAGACCCCCTTGGTGGAGCCGACGGAGCAGGGAACCAGGAACCAGGTGAAGCCGGTAGTTTAGCGGGTCTAGGTGGAGCCGACAGAGCAATAGAGTTGCAGGTGAACCAGCAGTGGACCACGGTGAAGTACATGGGGCTAGGGACCACCATGGTGAAGCCGGCAGATCTGGGCACCATGGTGGAGCAGAAGTAAAATTAAAATTAAGATCTGAAAAGTGTGAGGTGGGAAATTAGGTGAAAAAAGCATGAGCGACCCCAGCCGTCAAAAGCAGAGGGGGCGGAGTTAATGCAAGCGCATGGTGATCATAAGCTTTCCTGTGCCTATTGTGTGCAACAGTAAATGCAAGCAAACTTTAAAAAAAAAGCTTGCAGCCTCACACACAACAAAATCTGAGATGAACCATCACATAAATGTTTTCTATGACGCTTATATTCCAGGTTGCTCCAGCTAACGCACATGTGCAGTCTCAAGCGCACACTATTTCTTTCTCCCATTTTTATAATAATATTATGAATGAATTGTCTTGTTATATCTAAACTTTTTGGTCAGACACGGCTCAGAGAGTACAGAGATGATCGCAGCAATATAATGCGACCATGGCACTGAACAAGCAGTCGTTATTATAGTTCCAAAGAACAGTCAAAGTTATCTTATTATGTGAGCTGACTCAAGATACAAAAAGATACAAAAAAAAAGCAAGTAGACTTTTGAACCTGGAATAATGAGTGGATTAAAAATGCTCTTTCAATTGGCAAGAGAGGAATAACATGGGTGGAACTTTCTTGGCAAGGATGATTGTATGCATCACTGTCAGGTACAAGGGAGAAGGCTGCTAATTGGAGGTAAGACAAAAAGATTTATTTTCACAACTTCGATCAGGTCTAGTCAGGTCTGTGTCTTCCCGGCCAGCTTTCAAATAGTAGATGGGTCCACGTCAGCTCTGGGTAGTACATTTATGGCATTTTCTATGGCTCTGCATGGGTCGGGGTTCGGATCCGGGTCCAATTCTCAAATAACAGACGGGTCCGGCTTGGTTCTGTGTAGCACATTTACTGGTCTCTTTGGGTTCGGGTACACATTTTTGGACCCGTGAAGACCTCTAGTTCAGAGTCTGCATCCATGGCTGTAACAGAGCCATCAGGGACCATAAAGAGTTTTGAAACGGCGTCTGTGGCCATAATGGAGCTGTCAGGGGGCACAGAGAGTTCTGAGATGGCCTCCATGACCGTAATGGAAGCTGCCGCCTCGGGGGAAAGTGCGTGCAGGCCAGACACACAAAATGACTGTTGCCATTACTGGGAGCCCTGAGGGAAGACCAACGGGTTAGAGAGCGCTGATAGCACCAGACTTGAGAGCCCTGAGACCACCAGGTTTGAGATGACAGGCACTCACACCAACATCAGCGGTGGATCAGCCACACTGGATGCCTTTCCCATCAGCCAGGAGACAGATCCAATTGCCAGGAT
The DNA here is from genome assembly GCF_949357685.1 of Gobio gobio. NCBI lineage: Eukaryota > Metazoa > Chordata > Actinopteri > Cypriniformes > Gobionidae > Gobio > Gobio gobio. The sequence continues at coordinate 39,616,014 of NC_137105.1, read as the reverse complement.
GGTGCTGGCCGGTAAGATCAGTGGTGGACCAAGCTCCGTGGCCATCGGAGCTTGTGCCGTGTAGCCCCCAGCGGAGGAGAATGAGTTGAACCCCTACTAGATCCATCTGTGGTCAGTCAATCTGTAACATGAGATAGTTGAATAGATGACTGGCAGAGATGCAGATCTAACTGCCGGGGTTTTTGTTAAAACATACAACAAAACAACAAACACAAGAACAGAAAACCAGGGAACACAGAGAACGGAGAATCCCTGTCCCGATGTTCACGTCACTCACTTTTTTAAAACTTTTTTTAAAAAAATGCCACTTTCAAATGAAGGACTAAGCCCTCATGGTCTTCCCTCAAGTCCACACTTTTGTGATGTAATGCCACTTTGACTGTCAGGTAGAAGTCTGCTGTGGAGCTGGCTTGGCAAAAATGTGCATTGAGGGCGCAAAGAGGGCGCTTGCGAGCACCCTTCTGAAACCAAAAATGACAAATGGGACACCCTACGATCTTGTGGACTTAAAGGATACACACACGCGATGGCCATTTTAAAACGCATCAAGACCGCAAGTGCACATGAAGTGTGCCATTTGGGAACAAACATGCACCAGACATCCATAGCTAACATTGACTGACAAGGAACAAGGAAAGCACAAGGGCTATATATACACAAGGTATAACGAGCTAACAAGACACACCGGGAAACAATCAGATGAATCAACTGGGAAAAATACAATGAACTATAAACATGGCAATATACAGGAAATACAACAAAAATCCTGGCTCGACGTGGTGAACATATAACAAAAGTCTTTGCTGTCACTTTTGATCAATTTATTTAATTTAGTGCATCCATGCTGGAGTATTCATTGCTTAAAAAACATACTGATACAAACTTTTGATCAGTAGTGTATATATCAGTCCCTCCAGAAAAACGTGATTATGCGATTGCATGATTTAATGCAGTGGTTCCCAACCACGTTCCTGGAGGACCCCCAACAGTGCACATTTTGCATGTCTCCTCAATCAAACACACCTGATTCAGGTTATCAGCTCATTAGTAGCTACTCCAAGACCTGATGTGGGTGTGTCAGACAAAGGACACATCCAAAATGTGCACTGTTGGGGGTCCTCCAGGAACGTGGTTGGGAACCACTGATTTAATGCATAATCAGCCAAAGTCCGCATATTTATGCGGGGGGCGCATTTTTTCAAATATGCTGCACTTTCGCAGCATAAATTGCCTATTTCCGCGTGCAAAATATGTGGGGCTAGCATGATTTCATAATCCCTGCATTTTCGTTGCAAAAAAGTCATATATATTAGCAGAAAGTTGAAAAATGTTCGTTTACTTCACACAAGAGCCGCCATTTCCCCCTTTTGCCATGGGAACGTTTTGAAAAGACGTAATTACGCGATGCGAATGTCATCGAAAAGCTGCAAACCCTGTGGTGAAACCATAGATATCGGTGAAACCATGATGAAGCACGCAAATTCCCATTTGCCAACAAAAATAACAGCAAAAGGCAGCGCAAAGCAGTTTCCCGGTGTGTTGACCGATTTCAAAAAACACCATCATGAAGCTTCGAAGCGTTATGAATCAGTGAGTCGATTCAGCGGTTCGGAGCGTTATGAATCAGTGAGTTGATTCAGCGGTTTGGATCGACAAAGTCACGTATTTCAGCAGTTTGTCATGCGATCCGAATCATGAATCGACTCACCCATAATGCTTCGAAGCTTCTTGATGCCGTGTTTTGAAATCGGTCATCACGATATAAGTCGCTATTTAGGTTTTTTTGCGCACAGAAACTATTCTCGTCGCTTCATAAAGTTATTGTAGATCCACTGTAGTGAGATGGACTTTGTAACGACGTCTTTAGTGCCTTTTATGGGTATTGAGAGTGTACATTGCATTGTGCCAATGGAGACCTTTCTGAGCCGGATTTACACTAAAATATCTTCATTTGTGTTCCAAAGATGAACGGAGGGAATTTTCATTTTTGGGTGAACTATCCCTTTAAGAGATTGCACTCAAATGTCTGTTTTGTATAGCTACCTCTGTAAAATAGGAAGTTATTTATTCATTTTTTCAAAAGTTGTAGCATATTCTTTTTGTAAAGCTACAGAACTGTTTTGTAAATTTGAGCCATGTGTTTATTAAGGTCTTCAATAAAACAAGATGAGAACTTAAATATTCCAAGCACTTTCTGTGATGTAGTGTTTTTTTTCTCTTTTTCATCAAACCGCAGTTTTTGCAAGTTCCCGCAATTTTATCGCATAAAATTGCATAAATATCCCGCATTTTCCATCGCATTTTTTAAAGAAAACGTGCCGCATAATCAAGGATTTTTGCCCGCAACAATCACAAAAAAAAGCAGCATTTTTCTGGAAGGACTGAAATATATAGGTGGAACAATGAAGGATTTTTCAACAAACATTCAGTACAAAATCTAATAATGATCCACAAAAAGCAGCACTAAACAAATAAAATGCCAAAACGCATTTTCCAAAATGAGTGCCAAAAAAGTTATAGTCACACATGGACTTCCTTTCCACACGTTGTTGGATCAATGGCAAAATAAAAGTCATCCCTATTATCATAAATTCATAATCAATACCATAATATATCCATAATCAAAACAATAAGTTTTACAATCTATTAGACAATAATTAATTCAATATTCTTAACTAAACAAACAAATCAATTTAAAATAAATTGGCTCTACATAAAGTTACGCCTTATATGATTTATTCCCTCTCTTCCTCTGGCTTTTTCTATGTCTTCCTCTAATTAGATGTTCCTGGCACACACTCTCTCTCTCTTCCTGTCCATCTTTTTATGGCCATGCCAGATATCCTCTTTTGCACTGGCCTACTTTTCTATCTCACGGCGAGGAGCTCTCCTATGGATGGAGTTGGCGCTGAAAGAGGAAATAGTTCCAGACCAACAAGTGATTTAAATCTCTTGAGGGGCTTTTATGAAAAAGAAAATGTGAGGAATTGTGCTGGTGTCATCAATGGTTTTCGGATTTTTACAAAGTCGGAGGTTCGTGTATCAGATGTTCACTCACACACACACACACACATGCACATTCTTACTTTTTAGCATCAGAAGCGACAGGAATGAGGAGAGGGAATGCTCTCTGGTATTTGGACTGTTTTGTAATCATAAGTCACACATGGTTTGTCAAAATAAAAGCCATATTGAAACACAGTGTAAAAGCATGCTTTCTAATGTTTAGAAACCCAGATAGACATTCCAAGACACCCAGAAAAACGTTAAAAGGAGGCCAAAATAGCGATATCAAATTTAAAGTTTGCATTTAAGGAATTACATCACAGATAATCCGTCTTGCTTAATGCATCAGTGTTTGCAAAGCTGTACAACATCCACAGTCACGGTTGGTATGTATGTCTTGCAGTTCTTCCAGATCACAACTTTAGACATTGCTGGGATACATGGTAAGGGAAGCCATCTGGTGAAGAATAATATAGACAACATTATATGGTCTGTATGGTTTGTGAGTCTGCTTGAATTTGGATATGTTAAAAGTATGTGTATGAGCGGGTATGAGCTGCTAAAATCTGCTATATAGAGATTTGGTCTATGAATACACTCCAGGGTACTTACTTTTTCTGTCTTTTTATAGCTCAGATTGAGACTTAAATAGCTGACTGTTGAACTTTGTGAGGTTTTTCCGTATGAAGCAGGGTAAAAACGGACATAAAATGTGGGTCCTAGTTTGCAAGTCAACTAAAAAAAAAATATATTATACAGTAAATATAGCTGAGAAAAGAGAGAGATAGCAGACATCAGAAAGGCAAAGACATAGGGGGAGAAAGAGAGAAAGCAATGCATTGGCACTTTTAAATAGACTTCATGGAACACCAAATCCCTTCTACCAAATCAGCTGATGCCTCATCATTTGCCAAGGGGGCGAGGAAAAGACATAAGTGGGCATGAGGGAGACAGGGGTGGAGGCGAAAGATGAGCATCATTGACAGATCAGAAGCTTCACACATTCACCATGTAAGAGTGGTAACCATGTGGTAACAATTACTATTGACCTACCGTTATGTTGCCATATTTTACTTTGTGCAATTCTCATTGGGGAAATGGATTTTCCCATTTTGATTTGCGGATGGAAAGTGTTGCATGTCCAGCTCTAATCACTGAGCAGGAAGTGAGTGTGAGCACACCGAGACAACCCTTGTGAAAAAGAAGTTAACTTTTGCATACTTTTAAAACGAGACCGAAAAGAGTACATGAAAATGTATTATAGTTCAAATTTATATTCTATTCTATGAGACCCAAGTAGGACTTTAGGCACAGTATTAATGAATGACTTTAGGCTGCACAGGATTTGTCATTTTGTTTTAAGTCCACGAAATCAACAAATTTCTCTAAAGTGTGTTTTTGGTTGTGAGGGCAAGATAACCTTGTTCAGCTTCCCAAAGAACCCAGCATTAAGAAAACAGTGGATGTGCAAGTTGTGCAAGTGAATTTGTTCCCGAGATTTCGGTGACGAATGTTTTATAAACAAGGCCCAGTTCGACACAGGATTTGCAGATCGTTTGAAACTGAAAGATGGTCAACTTAACATTGCTGAAACGAACAAACTGGGCAGTGGATCTGTAGTTCCCAGCATGCTTGGGAACTGTGTTTCGGCTGTGGCCACTCATTTATTGGATGGACTTCCTGTTCTCAATTAAGTTATTTTTGAATTTTGTTTCTAAAAATATGGTTCTTGTTATATTTAACAGTTTTCCACTTACACTTGTAGAGCAAGTAGTTAATTTAATATGGTAAATTAAATCAATAAATGTGTTCACCTAACATAATACACTTTTAAAGAAATTTTGTCAGCTTTACTTGACTTTCTTTTGTTCATATAACTAAATTGTTATTTGTAAAAATGACTCAATATAGTTGTGTGGAACCACTTGACGCTGCTTTTTTAAGTAAATTCAACAAATTATTTTTTTGAGTGCGTATCTGTCTTTTATAAATATGATAAAACTAAAGACTCTTTGGAGATATGAAGGATGCAATACTACTCTATAGGTACTCTGTGTGTTATGTACTCTTTAAGTGTGTTAAGAAACATTTAAGTACACTTAAGTGGCCTTTCATTAATAACGTATTCTCTGCACGTTTCTTTTAATGCTTATAAGATTAGAAGTACTGTAAAAGTGCATATTTTATACAATTAAGCATACTTCTTTTGTACAAGGGAATGAAAAAGTGTGAAATACAGAAACAAATCCCTAGCATACTGCACAAATTCTCTCACAGTTTCCTAGAATTCATGTGTTTATGAGGGAAGCAGGCCCTGAAGCAGCATTTCTCAGAACCCCTACCTTTTAAACGTGTGTGTGTGTGTGTGTGTGTGTGTGTGTGTGTGTGTGTGTGTGTGTGTGTGTGTGTGTGTGTGAGAGAGAGAGAGAGAGAGAGAGAGAGAGAGCGCTCCTCTGTGTGTATAACTCAGTATTTAGATTCCTGAAATGTTCTAAATGCTCGTCGCCTCACTTCCTCCTGACTGATTCTGGTGGTGTGTGTGTGTGTTATGATGAAAGAATCAAAAACAAGCCTCTTTGCATTTCAAAAACTACACACAAGCAGAAACAAATGAATTAAACCCCCACAAACATGATGGCTATGTTTGGAATGAGAAAAAAAAAACACACACTTGCTAAATATAGCACAGTATACACTGCATAGTGTTTACACATTATACATTGTTGCATGATCTCACGCTACAAAAATAACTTACTTAAGTCTTTTATTTATTTTTTATTAAAATGATCCGTAACATCTTTAAAACTATATTACTTTACATGAGAAGCAAAACCGTGTACGATAAAACTTTAGCCATTCATTTCTTGTGCTCCCATGCAGTGTTTCTCCGAAAGTAAGAAGACTTCCAAACATCCAACAGTAAATCTCTGCTCACAGGGCTCAGCTTACCATCAGGATGTGCTTCTGCTTTCTGGATCGCTCCATCTCTCCTCTCTTCTCATTTTCTGCACTCCATCATTATACCTCTCTCTCTCTTGTTTGAGCCCGCTCTAACAGCGCAGTGGTGCGGGTGCTTTAGTTTTGAAGGTGTTATGGAGCTTCATGACCCTGCAAAATTGCCATAATTACATCAACTATTAATTCTACATTCCTTCATTCTCTGAAAAAAGGTTGAAGCTGAATCCTAAGTGGGCCAATTAACATCATAATGGAAAATACACAAACCAATGACTCAGGAGAAAGAAATGGAGGAGTTTGGAAATTGTGGGGAAACGGGCAAAATTTCTCTTACGCCTGTATGAAATCCTAAAACATTTGTCTAATCCTATAGGCCAAAATCTGAAGTGATCGATAGCTAATTTGGCATGTTCACCGACAGCTGAATAATGATTATTATGATAAAATTTTACCTCCAACAAACAAACAGAGTTGCTAACTCTCTTACAATGACAGCTGTCAGTGTGAAAACCTTCACCCAAGACGTTTTGGGACACCACCTCTCGTTGAAGAGCATTCAAGTGGGACTTAAATATGCCATGGAGAGATATATAAAAGATTTTAAACTAAATATGGTGGGTAACAAGATTAATTTGGAAATGAGGATTTAAATATCACAATGCAAGCGGGAGAAGCCTCATGTTACGGTCGTCACGATCTCAGATGACAACATCCAGAATCAACACTGTTCATGTAACGCATGGTAATATTAAATTAATTTACATTTCACTAGTTTCACATAGAGAGGCATTGAAATTTAGACCTTTGTTTATGTGTTTTTGACCTGCACTGTTACATGACGTGAGAACAGTTAGCTATTTAGGTTTGTATGTTAACATGGACTCTTTAATCGTAACTCAGAGTGTGACAACCAGAAAATCCTGGAATCAGTGCCCCAGGCACATAGTTTTACCTTCTTTTTTTTGCATAAACACCATTAAACCGATGAGAGCTTCGGATCTTTCATTGTTTCTCTATGGTGCTAAAACCTAAAGATGTCCGAGTTCCGGTCCCTGTGCAACTGATACTCAACTGCCATTGGCTCATTTGCGTTCGAGGGGAGGGGCTTACCGATATTAGTGAGTATCATCAATTAGTGAGACAACAACAAACCACCACTTGCTCCACACACATCATCTTCGTTTTTTTTTCTTTTCAAGACAAGCCATGATCAATGCTAGAGATTGTTTTTGTTTGCTAGCCACCATTTTAATCCCACATGTAATGCAGCTCACTGAACGTGTCACAGATTGATGATGTAAAACTCTGGTCTTCTTTCATGCGTCCTTTTTTAACGCGTCTTGACTGCCGTACAGTCTGACATGAATGGCTGAGATCCTACAGTGGGACATGGCTGTACAGTCTGGCATATTCAACAAGCTTTTTTTGTTTCAAATACATTTGGCATTATTTTACTTCCATATCAAGGACTATTATAAAGCATGCATTGTTCACCCTAAGAGACTGATACACAATTATAGGAAACTATTTCTCCCAGCTACTACTTATTTTGTATTGGCTACTTATATCTGAACTTTTTTTTTCTAAATAAAACATTATATCTTTGATGAACAAAACATTTTAAAATCAAATTTGCATTGTTATTTGTTAAATTATGTTATCACCTTCACTCATTAATACTGTCCAAATCAAGTTCCAGAAGGTTATTGCTGTACCACAATAGATATATAAGAAATAACTATTTGTACACTTAAAATGGCACATTTGCATAGCTGCAAACAATGTGAAACTGCACAAACTAAGCAAAATAAGTTAAAAATAACAGTTAGTGCAAATGGAGTAATATTGAATAAAATAATGAAATAAATGATAAAATACAATAAAGTAAAATGAATTAATTCATTTAAAGCTGCAGTCCGTAACTTTTTTGGGTTAAAATTTATCCAAAATAAAATTTTGAGCAAGTACATAACCAGCAGCTAGTGTTCAATACTATCTGCTTACCTTAGCTCGATTAACAACAGTAAGCTTGTAATGTTTTAAATTCCAGTGGTACTGGTGGATTTCCGCAGGAAATTACGTCACATCTGTCCACATAAAGAAGGAGTCCCGGCTAGTAGGCTATATTGCGTGTGAGGATGTTGGAGGTGGAGATTTATTGCCTTTTCTCACAGCACTTGATATATAATTAAACTTATCCATTTGATGGCGGATCCAGAATGGTTCAAACGACAATCACCAGTGACAACTGGAGATTCACCCGTTGTAAAATGCAAAAGACTTCGGACTTTCGGGGTGGGTCTCAAGCAGCTCCCTTGTTCAGTAGTCAGGACACTTATCAGGACATAAGTCAATGGGCTGACTCCCTAACAACTGAGCTAGGGGGCTGATTGAGACGCACCCTCGGAAGGTGGCGTGAACTCTGTGTTTTAAAGGGGTTCAAAACGGACGCAGAGACAAGACATTTTTCTGCTGGACAAGACATTTCAATGGTTCAATTGTGTAATAGAAGCACACTTGTTCGCTTAATTCATACAGTTTACAGAGTTTTCTATGTTGTGCCTTTCTTGTTTTGCTATGTGCATTATGGTAAATATCAATGATTTTGCGCTAACTATGAGAGGGAGCAATTCACCTCTACTCCACATTAATTTGTTGGTAGGCCTATATGACAGAAATATGACTGCACAGAAATGGAAACTAAACTACAGGTAGCCCTAATACACATTAAATGTAGTCACGCTATACTGATGTTGTTAACATTAACAATTTGAAAACAAAGTATAATTTGCACGATTTGACGTGATATGACAAGCGATCGTTAGATTTAATCATCGCGATTTACTGCAATGTTTTTTTCCCCTTAGTTGGTCAGAACAAAAGTGGATACTTGTTCAGATTACATTTTCCGGTGAAAATTATTATGTTCGTCAAACTTTCAAAAAGTATAATCTGTGATTCTGAATGACAGTATCCACACCGGCGCGGTGACTGACAGCCGCACATTCTCCTCAAAACATTGGATTCCTCCGCGCTGTGCCGTGCCGAGGTAGCCTGGTCCTACCAGACTCTCGTACATTTAATTTGTAATGTACAGAGAGTCTGGTCACTCTCCATTGACAAGCGTTTACTTCCTTGAGGGCGGGTTCTCTGTTGAAGTTTAAAACTATTGGATCTGCCCAGTGCCACTCTGGATCTGCCATAACCAATCGCTAACGTTTGGTCGTGACGTATGTCGTGCGCCGTTCGCCTTTTTTTCTCACGTGAAAATCCGTAAAAATAACTGTGCAGATTGTGCAGCCAGCCACCTCAGTGATAAAACCTTGTGCATTCGGATTGTGATTTATTCACGGTGGAGGGGAGAGTTTTGTGTTCGGGAACACGCTGCTCACGTGGTTCATAACATACTGTAAATAAAATATCATATGCTTGGTATGACAAGAATAAATGCTGCTGTAAATAACGGCCCAATTCAAATGTTAACGTGCTTTTCTTCCTTTTATTTTTGAGCATGATGAAATATATTGCTCTTGAAAATACTTGCAAATATTTAAAGAAATACAAGTCTAGAAATGCATCGAAATGACAGCGAAGTGCGGCCGTACGGTGCTCTGCAGTGGTCAAAAAGGATATAAACAATGAATTTTGAAGTGATATATTCTTGAAAACTCAGAGATGTGGATTCGGGCAGCAATTAAATGACCACACGACCTTGGCGTTTGTCTAAAACAGTAGGTAATTCGGCCGGGGAATTTTATGCTGGTGGTGGGAGACGGACGGCAAAAAAAAATCACTGACTAGCCCCTGTAAATGATGACAATGCCTTACGACCGCACGCAAAACCAATTACCGGGGCTTCAGCCAACTCCTTCACCACTAACGGCGTGAGCTGGAAATCAAACTTTTCAGCAAAGAGTGTTCTTACTCTGGCTTTAACTTCTGGATATTCGGCAGCGGTGCCACTATGGACCGAATGGCTTCGCTTGCATCTTTCTCCGCCGCCATTACTGAACTACAACTCAAACTAGTGCAAGACATCAACGCCACCGTTCTCAGCCGCTCCCTCTGTTCGCTAATTGGACCGGTAAAAATTTGTTCGGAGAAAACCTAAGACTATACAGCAGTCCCAGACGGAGTACCGAAGGAAAATGAAAATTGCGCGGAAGTACGTAGGAGGGCGAAGCCAGGCTAGCGCCGAGGCACATTTCACGTAAAGTTGATAATTCCGCGAATAACTGCAATTGCAGATTTCGAACAGAGATGGCGACAAAGAGGAAAAACTATGCACTGCAGCTTTAACAAAATGGAGGGTAAAATCAGGGGGAAAAAAGTGTAGAAAAATACTGTTTTTTACCTAAAAACTGTTCAATTCAATTCAATTCAAGTTTATTTGTATAGCACTTTTCACTATACATAGCCCATTGTTTCAAAGCAGCTTCACAGAAAATACTTATTACAGAAAATGTTTCAATGTTACAAACAGGAAGTATTCTGTTATCGGTCAGTGGTAGTAATGTACAGTTATACGATAATACAGGTTATGTGGTATGCAGGTAAACATCATATAGGCTATTCAGTTCAGTAGACATAATGAACATGCAAGGCAACGACTACAGTTTGTGATCATAATGATTACAATATTAGGGTAATATTTGACATAGAAAAGTTGCAATATTTGTGTTCCTGAAAGTTGTGTGAAGTAAAAATAAAAAAATGTCAGCGTTATTTAACTGAGCCCAGTTTAAGAATCATTTCATATAGTCTACTGAAACCTCATGAATCATAATATCATAAATCACGCTGAGGAGGGTCTTGATATATATGGTAAAGTGAGATGCTATTAAGGTTTGTCCCATGACACTCAATCGGTCTGCGTGACATTTCACTGTTTTAAACAGCCATCTGCAGTATGTAGCAGCTCTACTGTCTGGTAGCCAGATATCCACAGTTTATTAGAGTCAGCATTTTCAAAAGTCAAGGTTAGGTTTGCGCGTATGCGACAGAGAGACGGCACGAGAGTGAGGTCAGAGGGAGAATGTGTTCAGAGTTCAAAGGTCAAGGGTGAGTAGTAAAGCTTTCATTGCCCACTTTAGGGAATGATGTACAAACACAAACTTTAATGACCTCGCACAAACATACAGTACTCTCACATGACATTTCCTCAGGTGCTATAGATGCGCGTGTTTGTACGTAAGCAAATCCTCTTATAAAGCCGGCGATAGAAATCCTCATTTGAGCGTTTAATCTCAGGTCTGACGTCTAAGTGTTTTATTTGGTCGTCCAATGACGTGACTTCAATGGGAGCTTTGAATAGTTATTGGAACAAATTCCTTCCACAAATGGGTTGTGAAAATATATAGGGCATGTATTCTTGTTTGGTGTGTATGAATGCATACGCATATATAACACATATACATAACAGAGATGCTCTTTACACGTACATTAGTTCTCAATGAACAGCCATGCAAATTTGCAACCAGCGGAGGGAAATTGCATCAGCATTGAGCATAGTGCACACTCACCCCGACCTTTTCCTCACACTTTCCATGTTATATTAGTGTACACAAGAAGTTCACTAGCATATCCTTACAAAAAAAGAAATATACTTCAAGTTCATTTTATGAAGTATACTTAAGTAATGTTCAAGTATATTTTAAGGATACTTTATGTAGTAAGTACAGTATACTAATATCAATGTACTAGTAGTAAACTTGTAAGTGCACTATTTCAATGCTGATTGGGACTTATAATTGGCCCACTTTTTACTATATAAAAGTATACATTTAAGTGTACTAAGTGTAACAGTAGTAAACGTTATGTGCACAACTACGTTTCTCATTTGTACTGCATCTATAATACAAGTGAATTTAAAAGTATACTAGTAGCTTATTATTTTAATACTTGTAGTACATTGTTTTAGTTTATGAAAGTACACGTTGAAGTGTACTCTCAGTAAACTACTAGTTTAGTAGTTTTATACTGCTTATATACTTATACGTTTTCTTTAAGTGAACATGACATCAATATATTAAATATAAATTTTGTAATACTTGAAATATACCTTTAGCTGTTTCCATTTTAAAAACATTTTATTCTAGCTTTTTTTATGAACACTTGAATGTGGGTAAGTTTCATTTAAAAAAGTAACATTTTAAACAAAAAATCAAACATACCATTTCATCGTTAAAGAATGATTAACTTTTGCATACGGCAGGTGACCTGTAAATGCGGAAAAACATTGCAGTTTTGCGAAAATATTCCCTTTTCAAATTGCATGAAGAACTACCTTATGCGAGTGTAAAAACTTTTCTGTTTCCATTTGACGTATTTTCAATTCGCATTTGCGCAATTTGAAGGGTAATGGAAGGTTGCCACCTGTGCAATAAGTCCATTCGTGAAATTTCCTTACTACTAAATATTCTACGGTCAACTGTTAGTGGTATTATAACAAAGTGGAAGCAATTGGGAGTAACAGCAACTCAGCCACGAAGTGGTAGGCCACGTAAAATCACAGAGTGTGAATGCTCATGCGCACAGTGCACAGAAGTCGCCAACTTAGACCTCTAAACTTTGTGTGGCCTTCAGATTAGCTCAAGAACAGTGCGTAGAGAGCTTCATGGAATGGCTGAGCAGCTGCATCCAAGCCTTACATCACCAAGTGCGTCTTATGACAATGTCACAAAGCGTCGGATGCAGTGGTGTAAAGCACACCGCCACTGGACTCTAGAGGAGTGGAGACGTGTTCCCTTGAGTGACGAATCACGCTTCTCTGTCTGGCAATCTGATGGACGAGTCTGGGTTTGGCGGTTGCCAGGAGAACGGTACTTGCCTGACTGCATTGTGTCAAGTGTAAAGTTTGGTGGAGGGGGGATTATGGTGTGGGGTTGTTTTTCATGGGTTGGGCTTGGTCCCTTAGTTCCAGTAAAAGGAACTCTTAATGCTTCAGCATACCAAGACATTTTGGACAATTTCATACTCCCAAATTTGTGGGAACAGTTTAGAGGTGGCCCCTTCCAGTTCCAACTTGACTGCGCACCAGAGCACAAAGCAAGGTCCATACATGGATGAGTGAGTTTGTTGTGGAGGAACTTGGCAGTCCTGACCTCAACCCAATAGAACACCTTTGGGATGAATTGGAGCGGAGACTGCAGGTCAGGCCTTTTCGTCCAACATCAGTGCGTGACCTCACAACTGCACTTCTAGAAGAATGGTCAAAAATTCCCATAAACACACTCCTAAACCTTGTGGAAGCTGCAAAGGGTGGGCCAACTCCATATTAAACCCTACGGATTAAGAATGGGATGTCATCCAAGTTTCTGTGCATGTAAAGGCAGGCTTCCCAAAACTTTTGGCAATATAGTGTGTATGTTCTCTTTAGAAATCAATATTTTCAAACAATGTAAGTTTATAAGACAGTATGTAATAGTGTGTAATAGGCTACTCAATCTAAACATTAAACACAACTACAAGCCAAGTATACTCAGAATACTTAATTATACTTTTAAGTATATCTCAATCAAGTACATGTATTGGCCAAATAGTAGACCTTTCTGTCAGTATAGGCGAAGTCAAGTATACTTAAGTGCAATTTTAAGTAGCTTATTTCTGAGAAGTACATAAAAAGTAGACTGAAAGCATACTTTCTTATTTTAGTTTAAAAGAAGTATACTAATAGCACACTTGAATAATGAGGGGGGCATATTCCTAGTTAGCATCACTATGACCTACTCACTTCGATGGGAAGAGCCCTCTAAGTGCACAGTCTCACTGTACGGAGCATTTGATTGGACAGAATCAGTGTGAACAAGTGTCATCAAGATTTTTTGAGACAAAATAGTATTTTAATATTTCATGAAGGTTTTGTTATCAGGATATCAACAAATTACTTCTTTTTTTTTTAAACGTACATGTTTTAAGGTAAGAGATTGGCTCAGACAATGAGACTCAAATTGCCCCCCCCCCCAAAAAAAGGTGTAATGTTGCAGCAAATGCCAGTTTAATATGTCATTCTGTTAAAGGAAAGAGCAACATAACAGAGTGAAAGGTGGTTTGTGTGTGTCTGTGTGTGTGTGTGTGTGTGTGTGTGTGTGCATGTGTGCGTGCGTGTGTGTGTGTGCATACAATTATTTAACCCCTGTAGCATCACTATGGGGGAGGAACGTCACCATTACTTTCGCCACAGCGCGCTGACTGACAGATTGCATCCGTTTTATTCAAGTCCCTCTGATTGGACGATCCGATCTCCTGATACCTGTGGACTGCAGGACCTATGTCACACCATATGACGTGTCAAAATCGCACATGCAATTACAAGCACATACACATTAGCAATATGATCAATAGTAGTATGAATAATAGCTATGAAAGTCAATGCCAGCAGCATTTGGGAAGCTAAATAAATATTCATTGTTGAAATGAAATGTAATTAATAAAAATTGTATTAATAGAATCTGAGAGGAATCCGAATCCTTCAAATGTGGACTAGGGCATAATTGATTTGAATCTCGGTGATGAAAATCCCGTAAAAAAAAGTAGCTTTCTGAAACCCAACATGCTGATTTTCTTTCAGTACTGCAGTTCTATCCAGTCTCTTTCAAGTAACCCTAATATGATGGTGGAAATGTTATTTGTCCAAATTCTCTGCTTTTTATGGCACTGGCAATAAGTGTGTTTGTGTGTCTGTGCCGGCAATCCCATTTGAATTTGTGCTGGCCAGTGGACTGGCATATGTGTGTGCGTTTGCCCTAAAGTCGTTGTGGTTGGACTCCGTCCTTTTAACTTAATGAGAGTATGTTCTGTATGTCTCACTGGGGCACAAATACACGTTGTACAGACAGAGCAGCATATCATTACAAATCGCTTCAGAAAAGCCCAAACCAGACCCAGACGTGCACACCCACGCTCCTTAACTCTACACACACCACAGGCTGTCTCTTCCACTCGTACGTAGATACTTGCCCTCAGATACACACCCTGCCATTTTTAATAGACACACGGACACACATACATGCTATTAACTCAATGGCTTTCATATGCACTTCTTAGGTACTGGCTTTTTGTAAGGATGTAACCATTTCAACAGGAAGTTGGTCTTGAGCGGTGTTGCTCTAGCTGTACCGCCTTGGGATTTCTCACCTTTGCTTTTCTCTTTTTATTTTTGCCTGAAAAAGCCATTTGATCATGCTGTGAATGTCAACAGTTCTGAGTGGGATAGTTCCGCTAAAAATGTAGTTCTATTATTTATTTAAAAAGGTGTCCAAATTTCCAAGCTGAATTTTCAGCATCATTACTCCAGTCTTCAGTGTCACATGATCCTTCAGAAATCATATTAATATGATGATTTGGGGCTCAAGAAACATTTCTTATTATAATTAATGTTGAAAAGCGTTGCTTAAAGGGTTAGTTCACCCAAAAATGAAAATACTGTCACCTCATGCCGTTCCACACCCGTAAGACCTCCGTTCATCTTCGGAACACAAATTAAGATATTTTTGTTGAAATCCGATGGCTCAGTGACGCCTACATAGCCATCAATGACATTTCATCTCTCAAGATCCATTAATGCACTGAAAACATATTTAAATCAGTTCAGTGGTTCAGTGGTTCAATATTAATCTCATAAAGCGATGAGAATATTTTTGGTGCGCCAAAAATACTAAATAACGACTTACATAGTGATGGCCGATTTTAAAACACTGCTTCATGAAGCTTTGGAGCGTTATGAATCAGTGTGTTGAATCATGATTCGGATCACGTGCCAAACTCCTGAAATCACGTGACTTTGGTGCTTCGGTTTGCTGATTCGATACGCTGATTCATAATGCTCCGAAGCTTCATGAACTGATTTAAATATGTTTTTAGTACATTAATGGATCTTGAGAGAGGAAATGTCATTGCTGGCTATGCAGGCGTCACTGAGCCATCGGATTTCAACAAAAATATCTTAATTTGTGTTCCGAAGATGAACAGCGGTCATATGGGTGTGGAACGGCATGAGGGTGAGTAATAAATTACATTATTTTCATTTTTGGGTGAACTAACTCTTTAATATTTTTGTGGAAATCATGAAACAGGATTTTTTTTTTTTTTTTCAGGATTCAAAGGAAAATCATTTCTTTGAAATAGAACACTTTTGTAACATTATAAATATCTTTACTGTCCCTTTTGATCAATTTAATTGGAAAGTTAATTTGATCGTTAATTTAATCGTGTTAATTTCTTAAAAAAAAAAAAAAACGTATTGACCCAAACCCTTTGAATGTTATCGTATAAAAAGAGCATAATGAACATTCTTCAAAACATCTTCTTTTGTGTTCCACGGAAAAACGAGGTTTGGAACGACGTGACATTGATTTAAATAATGACAG
This sequence comes from Gobio gobio, assembly GCF_949357685.1. Taxonomy (NCBI): domain Eukaryota; kingdom Metazoa; phylum Chordata; class Actinopteri; order Cypriniformes; family Gobionidae; genus Gobio; species Gobio gobio. The sequence goes on along the minus strand of NC_137105.1, from coordinate 39,599,683 downwards.
TTTCAGGTGAACTATCACTTTAATTCTAAGTCCAAATGTATGTGCATGTCTGCTCGCGTGCATGTCCATTAATCATGTTTAGTATTTGCTTAGGGTTAATAAATTCAGGTTTAGCCAGGAGTGTGAAATATTTGCATGCTGAAAAAGAGAACGAAAAATAAGGCAAAATAAGCGGCCCTGACCGCTTGCTGTGTGACTACATCCCCTCACTTCGGATAACAAACACACTGGTTGTTCGCAACCATGGCTGAATTACCATCTAACAAGATGGAAAATCTTTTCTATGGGCTTTTGTTGCTGATGTGCTGGATTTAGGAAGAATGTGTTACCGACATGCAGCGTATCTCTATAGCCGCATATTACCACATTTTGATGAATCTCACTGAAGATCCTCCTCCGCCCTTAATGCTTCTAATGAACAGATCGAATAAATCATGCGTTAGAAGTTTTCCTAGTGGAATGCATTTTAATAAAAAAAAAGAAAAATCTAATAAAAAGTAATCAAGTTTTTATGGCCCCCAGATGAGTCGTCCTTCTCCACTCGATCATTAGATCCAGCTTTCCACAGCGATTAATATGTGTTTGCATTTAGCTGCTTTTATTGTGGCCAAATTGTTTTGATTTCACAAATAGCAGTCGATGGTTACAAATAATTATCAAGAATTTAGCAAGTTCTGATCCAATACTGATAAAATCAAAATGTCCTAGCCAATTTTGTCACACATGCACGCAGCACAATGACGAGTTAGCATTTCTCCAGCATTTATTTGAAGCCGAAACACTCTAGTTCCAAGATTTTGACATGACATGGACACGGGTAGGTGGTGACAAGGTCATTGGTGTTGCTAGAAACTGTCTTTTAATAGCCTATATTTAGTAGCATAGTGCATTTAGAATTCAATTATATCTTTGGTGCTTTTTACAGCATCTTCATATTTTGCAATGATTTTGAGGGACTGAGAATGGATTTAAGGAATGGTAAAATGTGGTAAACAGTGCTCTAAGTAAACTATACTACACCATTATTGGTAGCTGAGGATAATTTGTGGAACTTTACACTGATTAACAAACTAGTCAAGTCACCTTTATTTCTATAGTGCTTTATATTATACAGTTTCAAAACAGCTTCACAATAATAAACAGAATCAGTGATGCAAACGTCATCAAATATGACACAAATTCTTCTGTAAAGTAACTCTACAGAAGAAAATAGCATCATTTATTCAGTCATTTTCGAAGTCAATTTCGTGTTGATTCAGCTCAGTTTAAAGGGATAGTTCACCCAAAAATGAAAATTAGCCCATGATTTACTCACCCTCAAGTCATCCTAGGTGTATATGACATTCTTCTTTCAGACGTATAAAATCTAAATTATATTACAAAAGTCCAGGCTAATCCAAGCATTAGAATTCGATTCATAGTTGCTCTGTTTTTGAAGTCCATAAAAAGTGCATCTGTCCGTCAAATAACGTGCTCCACGTGGCTCTGGGGTGTTAATAAAGGCCTTCTGAAGCGAATCGATGCGTTTGTGTATGAAAAATATCCATATTTAAAACTTTATCAAGTAAAGTTCCAGCCTTCCGTGGAAAAGTGTTGAAAGTTGAAAGTGAAACTCAAGATGCGTACGTGACGTCATGACAAGCGTACCTGGTCACGTTAGTCTTTCGATCGGCAGAGGCACTTTCAACACTTTTTCCATAGATTGAACACGGAAGGCGGTCGGCCGAAACTTTACTTTATAAAGTTTTAAATATGGATATTTTTCTTACACAAACGCCTCAATTCACTTCAGAAGGCCTTTATTAACACCCTGGAGCCGTGTGGAGCACGTTATTTGACGGACAGATGCATTTTTTTATGGACTTCAAAAACAGAGCAACTATTACTGCCATTATAATGCTTGGATTAGCCTGGACTTTTGTAATATAACTCAGATTTTATTCGTCTGAAAGAAGAATGTCATATACACCTATGATTTGAGGGTGAGTAAATCCTGGGCTAATTTTCATTTTTGGGTGAACTATCCCTTTAATATCAGTGTCGATGTTGCAAAATTAATCAATTATGAAACTAATTTGATTCACCTATAAAGCAGCTCTACAGAAGGCAATAGTTTTCTCGATTCAGCTCAAGTTTTGTTCTCATCCGATAGTGTCAGTGCAGTCAAACCAATAATATTACTGAATATTAAAGGGGTACTTCAGCGCTGGGAAGATGAATGTGTATTTAAACTGTGTCATTTATGTAGCAGAAATGTGAAATTATTTTTGAATTTGGTGCCTTCTAGACCGAGAAAAGACAGAAAATGTATTTTTGTCTCATGTGGATGAAAGACAACAACTCCCAGAATGCACTTGCTTCGCTGCCCTACGAGGCCACTCCCAAAGCCACGGCTACTGGTTATCACTTGCCCACCACGGCTCCACCCCACCGTCGTTTTGATATTCATAGTAAAATAATTTTGTTCAGTTAGAGAACAGACACTACATTTACTGAACGTGTCTTTTCAATAAAGTGTGAGTGAGCCGAACGAAAGTCATGACACAAATGCAGCAGGAGTCAGATTTCATTCATCACGAGATCGAAGAGCTGAGCAAAGCTGAGGTAAGCGCGGCAGTAATTCTCGCCGCGTGTCCAGTCTGACGCGTTATCCGATCATGCCTATGGAAGCTTAACTTTCGTAGGAATTCATTGAAAAGTTGAAACACTCACTTTGCTCCGTACCGCTCCGTTATGAATGCCCGAGCCGAGCCGCAGCAGCCGTGCGTATTTATATTCTGTGAGTGAGAACCCACCCCTATGGGCGGGTTGAAAACATGCGGAACTAGCTCCTTCTACTGGCTGTAGTCTATAGCCTCTGGCCAAAAAAAAAATTGGATTTGGATTTTTGGATCTGGATTTTTTCCAGAAATAAAATGCATAATTCTCTCGTCTGGGGGACATGAGGGAGGAAAGTATGATAATTTGAATATACTACCGGGTTTATACAAAGCTTAATGCTAAATCGCTGAAGTAACCCTATAAGTGTCTTTTTAAATCCCAACTTACCAAGTCAAAGGCGACAGTGGCAAGGAACACAAACTCCAGTGACCAGAAGTGGAGTTAAAAAAGAAAAGAAATCAGGCTCAGTCAGGGGGCCAGTTCTCCTCTGGCCTGAACGATTACTAAATTAATAAAGAGGATGAATGCATGAATGAATGAATGAACGCATGAATGAATGAATGCATAAATGAATGCATGAATGAATGCATGCACTTTCAGTTTTCAACCACACTAAAATATTCTTTCTTTTTTGCACTGAATAATACTGAAGCCCATCAGCTCTTGAGCCGTGTTTCAGGTGCCTGAATGTTCCATTGAAAGCAAAGAACATGTCGTTCAATGAGGATCCTTCCATTGTTATAGTTGACAGCAGAACAGTATGTCCTCCATATCTTTTCCAGGAACACCCCCCCCCCCCCCCACCCCCACCCCCACCAAAAACATCCCCACAGCCAGGACCTGTTGCTGCACTGGCCTCTGAAGGATATATATTCGTATGGTGGAAAGTCAAGTGGGTTTGATTGAATCAATTCCAGAGGCGGCTGAACGCACATAAGACAAGGTGTATCTTAACATTCTTATACAGCCTATACTTTTACACATTTTTCATTTTGTTCAGTTTAAACATCAGCTACATTTTTATGATCACCACTGTTTATTACCATCACCTTCACTTTTTATTACTGATGTGCGATAGGTATGGCTTAGGTGTAAAAACAGAATGTACAGTACAGTCATATGTTCATTAACGCAACATAAACAGACCAGGACCTTGGGGTCTTGTAGGGTTTGTTTTGAAAAAGGCTGACATTATCTCTACAGTGAAAGTCTTTGTTTTTCAAAATGATGTTTTCCATCAAATAGTTAAATCTAGTAACATTTTATTTTACGGTAATATTCCAGAAACATTGTGTGCTGAAGATGACAGTGACAAACCACTTTGCAAAATGTTTGCGTTTCCCCAAGAAATTTTGCGTTCGATTTGCAGTTGAACGCAAAGTTTCTTGGGGCAACGATAAACATTTGCGAGAGAACACAGCGTTAACATATCTTTTTTCCTCCAACATATAATTGTCTTATGACAATTTTTCATGACAATGTCCCTTTAGGGGCTCTGTATATTATTGTAAAATCAAATAACTTCTATTTGAAGTGTAATTTTTCCTGTGATGACAAAGCTTTATTTTTTCCTCCAGTCTTCTGTCACATGATCCTTCAGAAATTATGTAAACCTTAACGCTCAAGTAATTAATTTTTTTGAGTAGGGCAAACTCAAATTAAACAAATTGTTCATTCAAATGAACTTTTTTTGAGTATTTAGAACTTTCTTTTTCTTTTGAGTTCACTAAACTGACACATTTAAAGTAATTTTAATGTTTTTTATTGTTTTGAGTTCTATGAACTTGTTTCTTTTAATTTAGGCAAACTTATATTTACCTAAAACTGGGCTACTTCCCAGCTTTCTTTGCCATGGCACTCGAAAGGGAGATTAAAGGGTAACTAAACCCTAAACCAACTTTTTTTAGTTAATGATCTGTAATACTGGGGCTTTATTTATGCTGTTCATTGATTCGAGTAAATGTTTTGACATTTGAGTATAAAGTGTTTTAATTCTATAAAATATGGTGTAAAACCGCCAAAGTGCTTCCCTCTTAAGGTTGAACGGTGGCTACTGCAGTTGAATTTTCCTATTGGACGTTGTGGTACATCGTGACGTAGGATGGTACCTCCAATGGCTCACTATCCGCGCCCCTGGCACGAGCTCACCACGCCCTCAGAAATGTTTCCCCCAATCACATGATGAGAACGGCTTCACTCCAGTATAAACTGTCATGTTACATGAAGTAGAAACATTATGAATGAAACTGACTTGAGGCTTGCTTTAACATTGTATTGAAGAAAATACGGTTAAATAATGCAGTTGTCAGAACACGTCAGGCTTTTCTTGCGATATTATTGCCGCCCGTCATGTGTACAGATAATTTTCATACATGAGACGCGCTTTCAAACCCTGACACGCAAGTGGTTGCTGCGGACGCAGATAGATTAGATCAGTTCTCTTGCGCTGCTGCTTCACTATTATCGTCGGCATCGGGAGTTAACGCAGTTTGAGCCACCGGCTCGCATTGATGAGGCTCCGGGTTTGTGTCTGTAACAGACAATCCACCCTCCTCCACTTCAGGTGAAGGTAGGAGAATGACCGCTCTGTTGCAAAGCTGGCGTCACTCCAGTCATTCTCCATCTTTGCGACTCGCGAGTCTGACTGCTGTCAATCAATCCGTCACTGCGAGTCTCAGGTGCACGCCCTCCGCTCAGCCCCGCCCTCGGTTCGTCCCCTCTGTGTCCGCCGGGCTCTGCCCACTTTTCCAGCATTTTTTGAAAATTGCCAGTGGGTGGAGTAAAATATATGAATACAACAATGAAATCTGCCAGTTCTGCTTTCTTAAATGATTAGTTCACTTTTAAATAAACTTTTGCTGATAATTTACTCACCCCCATGTCATCCAAGATGTCCATGTCTTTCTTTCTAAAGTCGAAAAGAAATTAAGATTTTTGATGAAAACATTCCAGGATTGTTCTCCATATAATGGACTTCAATGGGCTCCAAACGGTTCACGATCCAAATGACAGTTTCAGTACAGCTTCAAAGGGCTTTAGGCGATACCAGACAATGAATAAGGGTCTTATCTAGCGAAACGATCAGTTTCTGCGAGAAACCGAGCAGTATTTATGCTATTATTTTACCTCTTATCAGACGAACGTGATCATCTCTGAGCTCCGCCATAACTTCGGCTAAGTGAGGTCAAAATACGAGCCTGGTTATAGATGTATACGTAGATGCCTCATTAGCGCTTGCACGGATCAGTAGAATGAGGCATCTACGATCTATATATATATGACCAGGCTCGTATTTTGACCTCACTTAGCGGAAGTTATGGCTGAGCTCAGAGATGATCACGTCCGTCTGATAAGAGGTAAAAGAATAGCATAAATACTGCTTGATTTCTCGCAGAAACTGATCGTTTCGCTAGATAAGACTGTAACGAGGTATGCAGGTTCAGGGAAGAAGGAGGCGGGAACCGGCGAACAATAAACAACAAACTTTAATCAAATTAACAAACAAAGTGAAAGTAAAAGCGGCAGCCCCTCAAGGACGGCTGCCGCACACATACATAAACAAAACGTAAATAAAACACAACTTAAAGTCCAGGCCTGGTCCTCTCTCGTCCTTCACTGTCGTCGCTCCTCCTTTATACTCCCGTCACTCCTCCGTGAGACACGTTCTCACGGTCCCTCAGCCTCGCTGCTCGCCACAAAGACCCTTATTCATTGTTTGGTATCGCTTAAAGCCCTTTGAAGCTGCACTGAAACTGTCATTTGGACCTTGAAGCGTTTGGAGCCCAATGAAGTCCATTATATGGAGAAAAATCCTAGAAAGTTTTCATCAAAAATTTAATTTCTTTTCGACTGCAGAAAGAAAGTCATGGACATCATGGATGACATGGGGGTGAGTAAATTATCAGCAAAAGTTTATATAAAAGTGAACTAATCCTTTAAACTTTGAATTTCTTGACTTAAAATGTTTGATGTAATTGATTACCTACATTACCTACGAGTTTTGCCAACTTATTCAGGTTTATAGTGTATGCTTATTTGCTCCTCAAGAGACATTTCTTATTATCATCAATATTAAAAATATTTGTGCTGCTTAATATTTTGGGGGAAACGGTGATACATTTTATTGCAGGATTCTTTGATAAATAGAAAGTTCAAAAGAACAGCATTTATTTAAATCTTTTGTAACACTACAATACAATTGTCACTTTTGATCAATTTCAAATCATCATTGTTCAAATAAAAGTATACATTTCTTTTTAAAAAAACTATAGTGCCCCTGGTGGCTGAGAATGCAACATCTTCTAGTGTTGCATTATTCATTTGCACGTTAGCTTGATTTCACACTTCATAAAACCATTTGAATTCACACTTGCATTGAGTCTGTTTTAGGCCCAACATTACCGCAAGATGCCCCCTACCAAATCCCATCCTCCTCCCTTCTGCCTTTGTTTTTTCCATCCTGCACCCTTTCATTTTGCCCCATTGGTCTCTTTCTCTCCCTCCCTCTCTTTCTCTCTCTAAGATAAAAGGTGGAGGGATGTGCTTCCCGCTGGCTCTGAAATGGCCAAAACCTCATTTGAGTGTTTCATGGAATTTAGCTCCAGATGTTTCCCAAGAAACTCTCTTTACACACTAACCCACAGCATCCCTCATGGATGAACCCTTGCCATAGATTTATTGACAGGCATTGTTCCAGTTTGTTCCTGAAAAGCAGCTGCTCTCTGAGAACAAGTAGGCAAAAGTTTGTGTTACGCAGATGTGAAAACTTTAAAAGACTTTATAAAGTTGTATTATAATGAATTACAGTAACAAACTAAAATTTTATGAAGTCAAATGAGGTCTTTTGATCTCTTAATGTCTCCTCTCACTCCTTCATTATAAATGTATGGATTTTATTTATATATATTTTTTTGGCATTTTATCATTCACAGTCTGATAACAATACAAAGTAATAGCACACCTCTAAAGAAACTGCATTATTTGATATATTCATGTCCGTAGCACAAGATTTTAGTTGCAAGTTACAAGGCAAAGTTTAGTATGTAGGTTTAGGGGTTTTGAAAAAGCCATAACAAGAACCACTAATGACACTAGAGCACACAAACGGCCAAATTCACATTGCGTAAACTCGGATTTTTGGTTTTACAGTAGAGAGGGGTGATACACACTCATGGTGTGACTTTAACCATAAATGGGAAACCCTGGGAAAGGGTGAATGCCCTCCGAAGTGAAACACAATCATTCTCCGTCCAAGAAAACAGCAACAAAAATACCAGGCTCAGATGGTGACTTGGAAAAATATGTTTTATGGAGTGGCAAGAAGGAAAAATAAAATAAAAGCAAACAAAAGCTGGCGAGTTGAAGAGCTTAACGACCTGGTTCCCATTTATAACGCTGCTGCAGAAAAGACAATCAAGTCTTTTAGAAATTAAGATGTTGGTTACCTCATACATAGGACCTCCAGCAGAAAACTTGAGGAGCATCTCCCATAAAGTACTTTATATAGACATACAGTATTTCTTATTGTCAAGCTAGCATGTCACCCCACTTTAACTGTTACCGTCCCACCGTCCCGCTTGGCGCTCTTTTTTTGATTGCCTTTTTTTTCACATCATATATTTTAGTATCATGCAAAAGCTTACGAACTCAAAACTAATCCTGTGAAAACCATTTTGAAATCGGACGTTGCGTTACCATGGACACGGTACTCAAAATTCTTCGGGCTCCTCCCCTAGTGGGCGATGTCAGGTTTCATATTACAGAATTTACTTTAACTACTTTATAATAAAAACCTTTTCTAATCTTGAAAAAACACATATCGTCGGAAAAGTTCTGAGTCTCAAGGTTCCATATTTGGTGACTTTTTTTTGATAGAAGTGATATTTGGACAGAAACGTAATAATTTGTTACAGGAGAATACATTTAAAAAAATCATGGGGATGACACCCGGTGGCTATTTTTGGTACAGCGCCTAAACAAAATCTCATGGGAACTTTAATATTTGTGATATCAACTTCAAATTTGGAACACAACTTGGTTAGACATATGGCTTTGATTTTATAGTAATTTTAGAGAAAAATTTGTTTATAAAATAAAAAATATTTAGTACAGTATGTTTAATTTACACAAAATGTAAACTTCCATAACTTTTTCATACTTTCATTTTTTGAAGAGCTTTCACTTCAGCAGTAAATCTGCCGAGTGTTGTCATCAAAACGAGACCATTAGGGAATGAAAATATAAGGTCTATATTCCAAAGCATTCTTGAATTAGAGCCATTTAAGTTTGGATAGTGCATTTTCGTGTCTATTCCCAAAAAGGGGGGTGACAGGTAAGAGGTTAATCCAATTGTAATCAGACTGTTAGCGCAATCGGAATAAAAAAAAGTCACATGCAACTACACCTATTGGAATGAATTGGCAAAATCCGTTTGGATTGTAAAGGGTGGTTTAAACCAGTGGTGTGGTGCGAGGAGGCAAAGTCCTCACATTTTTTATGTACTGTATATAGCAAATGTAAATGTATGTCCGTTACACTTAATTTTCCTGGTTAAATAAATATTACATAAAAAAGAAAGAACAAATACAATTCTATTTTGTATTTTTTGTTAGAATGTAAATTTCTATTTATTAAAACCAAGTATAATGTATTTTATGCATTTTTACATGCATTACAAAATAATAACTAAAGGCAGTAACAATTTATATTATTTGTGAACTAATGTTCAGCTTTTCTTTTTTATAGTCAACTTATTTTAGGCAGTCATCAAGCTTGTACACACTGGTCACACACACACACAAGATGTACCTTCATTTACCCCAAGTTGATCGCTCACTAAAACCCCCGCAGTCATCAAGTTTTCAGCCCATTTCAAGTTTGATTTTGACATGACATAAAGCCAGTTAATGGCATCATTATTTTCAGGCCAATGAGAATGTGCACGAAAACAAGAGGCGGGATTTATTGCACAAACCAATCATATTGATGGAGACATTGCCTCCTCTCACATGACTTTCCCCCATTCATTCTCAATTACTCCCTACTAAACCCACGCATGCCTCTGTAACTTTACCTACGGGTGTCGCTGTTAGACACTGTTACTTTATAAAAACGCTTTTTTACAATTTTTAATGTCACGTTTTGTAATATTTGTTTCATCGATTATTTTCTCATCCAGTTTTTTTTTATGAGACACTGCCTCCCTTGCCTCCTCCACGGAGGAAACGGCCCTGGTTTAAGCCTTTTCTAATTCATTTGATAGGACATGTAAACACTTAATCTGACTCAAAACTGGAACATTCTGTGCATGTGCAATGACTTAGAAATGGCATAATGGCGTGTGATGCACAGAACAAGCTGTTGTTATTGTTCAATATAAGCTATGTTCCAATTCAGAGAATGCATCCTTCGAAGGATGCTGACTTCAAATGCCATGCCTTCAAAGTCCGAAGGTCGAACCGAGCATTGTTAAATGGGATGGAATGTTTGTGCTGGACTTATTTAAAAGTTATAGGCTATTCAACAGTCTGAAAACCAAACAGGGTTCACAACTTGTTTAAATATGTTCGCGTTAGTCCATTTACTGTATGTACATACCCAGCAAGCAATTTTACAAGCAAAATTTTGGCTGTCAGTGAAAATGTAATAGACATCTAACCATATCCCAAGAACATACTAGTCATACCCATAGAACATACCAAAGAAATGAAACCAGACACCTTGTAATCACTGTTGACATTGCTTACATGATGGAATATCATACATCTAGCAAAGTTATTTTGGCTAATATCGGTTATATCGGATCTATAGTTAACCTAGACGGTGAAATGACGGCTATTGCTTGCTGGGTAACAAAGAGTATAAATTATATAAAACTGCATAGTGAGATATGTCAACATTCAAACCGCTTTAGAGTTTTATTTATTTATTTTATGTTTTATTTTTAGATTTGTATCATATTAGATATTCGAGTAAGCTGAAATCCAATACTTACATTTAAAAGTGTAATCCGGCATTTTATTTTAAAAAATCCTGATCCTGAGCAAGCAATGGATCTTGGGATAGGCTAGACCGCGAATGATCCACTCATTGTGAAGGATGCATTTGTAGGCTACATTTGAAGGCTTCGAATTGGGACAGCCTTCTTCGCGCCGCTTTGAGGCATTCAGCCTTCGAATAAAGCCTTCGAAGAATGCAGCCTCTGAATTGGGACACAGCTATAGTGTCATAAATTACTTTTTCTTTTTTAAAAACTCGATACTGGTTACTATTCACTGCCATTATATGGACAAGCATGAGCGGGACATTTTTTAAAAATAAAAGAAAGAAGGTCATACGGCATTAGAACAACACCAGGGTGAGTAAATGATGACTTATTTTCATTTTAGGGTGAACTATCCCTTCAGTTCAAGCTGTTCATATTCCTTTTAAGCTCCCAATGCTTGCATCTACAAGTGAAATACAGGGAAGAATTTGCAGATCTTGCTGAGGTGGCTTTTTTTTTGCTCACCACCCCAGCATCCTGGAGACTGCTTGGGCCCGCTTATTCTCAAGTGCATTTCTCCAGTGTCCCATAGCTAATGTGCGACCCCAACCCCATCCCTTCCCTTCCTCCCTGCACATTCCTGTCATGATTGGCTTGCTGTCAGCCTGTAAATGATAGAGACTGTCGGTTCTGTCATCATGGAGAGTGAGTTAGAGGATAAAAGTGACTGGCGTGGGAGTGTTATTTACACTGTTCCAGCACAACAACACTGCCAAACAATACTTAAACACACACACTCGCAAATTTACAGATACCCTCCACATCATCAGCCACTTCAGTGGGGAAAACCAGGACGTGTTCTGGGAATAAACATTTCAGGAGGCACGAGGCAGCATCACATGTAACTTCTGTGAAAAGGAAATCCCAGAATGCACCGAGACAGTTTCGGTAAACATCATTCTAAGATGGCTGAAGAGAAGAAAGAAATGGTGACTATGAAAAGTACTTCATGTCTAATATTTGGGTATGCTATGTGTTTTTATGCTAAGGCCAAACTAGTCTCCTGAGCATTTAGGGCCCTATCATACACCCGTGTTTTTTGCTAGTTTCATGGGCGTGCTGGTCTGAAAACAAGTTGTGTTCAGGCGCATTGTTGGTGGGTTGCTATTTTGAGGCAACTAAAAAATAGACTGCACCATTGACCAACTGAAACCTGGTCTAAAGTCAATAGCGCAGTATTTTTTTGTGTTATTTAAAGGGCGCGTTAGTAATATGCGCCTATAAGCAGGTGCACAACACGCGTACAATCTACTTATTACACACACAGGGGAAAAAAATAAAAGGATTACTATTTAAAAGATTATTATCATGTACATAAAGATAAAAAATACCTACATGTCATAATGGATAGTCATTGCATGTATCAGACTGACCTATTTTCAGTAATGATGAATGAAATTGGCTACTTATTTAACCAATCGTGGCAATACAGTCATGTACAGTATTTAAACTGACTCCTCAGGTTGATGTCTATATTGTCTATATTCCGCCATGTAAACTGGCAACTGGCTTTCAAAGGGAATGGGAGATGAGACTCTGAGATGAGAATTGTTTTATTGCATGTTACGCCCAAAACACACCCATTACTCATTAAGAGAATAGGAACAACCCTTTTAGACCATGGGCCGGGCACGCCGACCTTTTTTCCTGTCGTTAAACTAGTGCACTTAAAGTGCACTTGCGCCGTGCGCTTTAGACCATGCGCTTAGATCGTCAAAATAGGGCCATTAGTGTTGCTGCCCATGTAGTGTTCCAAATTGGTTCTGTTAGGCCGCGAAGCATTTTTAGCCAGCTGACAACGCTAGGCACTCTGCTTGAAACTCCTAGCTGTGAGCGCTTGAGAGCGTTTTGGTAGCGCAGCAGGGGTTTTTTTCAGTTGAGATTTGTTTCTCTATTGTTTTTATACAAATTAGTCCAGAGACGTGGGACTGCGCGCGACTATTGCTCCCAGTCAGCGACGGACAGTAATAATTTTTGTGCGATGCTGTCTGCAACAATAACAAGTATGGAGGAGATGCAAACATAGTATTGGTTTACTAAAGATGGAAAGACAGCGGAAAAGAGACGAGCACTTATACTAAAGCGTATTCTGAAAGCTCATAAAGCTAGATTTAAAATAAGACATTGTATGTTATTATCAGCTATTACGGACATTGACCTTGAGATGGCTGAGATGCCATCGGACAGAAAGAGCAAGACTGATATTTACTGAACGCAGAACGAACCTCGCAAGACTTTTAAAAATGCTGATTGAAATAAAATGCTGCATGAGCTCAACCAATCAGCATGTTCAGCGCCCAAGTCCCACCCCCGAAAGTTCCTGAACTTTGAAAAAGTACTACCTCGCGAGCTGGGCCGTTCGGAGGGGGAAATATTTACCCGGAACTTCATTTAGACCCTGGTTCCTGCGGTCGAAACACACCGAGTACCCCCCCAAAGTTCCTAGTTCCTGGGGAAAGTTCCTGCGGTGGCTAGTGATGAGTTTTACCCAAAGTTGAATATTCTTCAACTCTCGGCGACCAGAAAAAAACGCTGAGCGCTCAGCATGAAATAGACACTCAGCGCCTCGTTACATTCTAAAAACACGTCGCTCCCATTGAAAAACAATTGGAAAAAACAGCCGCGTGAAAAAAAAACGCTTTGGTGGACACACAGCCTTACAGTGTGAATAAATAAGAATGGTGCGTAAAGTTGGGTGTACGAATTTGTTCACAGTAGCCTTAAAGCTACACTATGTAACTTTTCCGTCCACTAGAGGTCGCCTGTTCAAAACAAAGGCGTAGTTTGATGACGGCACGTTTGAGCGCAGAATCTCGGGACATGTGGTCTTCACCTCACAGCCAGTGGGAAACAGTCAGGATAGGACTCGGGCAGAAATCATGTTCATGGATGCGTTTATTAACATTACTGTAGTGAAGCAGAGCAGGACGAGTGTTGTGGAGCTGAGCAAGGCCGCAGGAGCGATTGAAGAGCGGGACTGTTATTATGGCATAGTCGCTGGCGGGACTTTTATTATGACACGGTTGCCGGCGCCACTTCCTCTTTTCCAGTCATGAGTTTGAGGTAACGCAACTCTGTTTATCGTATTAGATATATCTGAGTGTGTTGAAAAGGAAGTTATGACGTTCGCTCGGCGGCTGATGACACTTGTTCACACTGCTGTGAGAGTAAAGTGTTTCACTGAATAAAACCGGAAACCGAGGGTAACGCAGATATGACGCAATCGACAGGCGACTCCCTCACACGCATAGCTCACACGTCCCGGTTCCTTGGTTAAAATAGCAATTTTCTCACGATTTACAAATAGTTGAAAACATTTGGGATATTCTAAGTACTCAACTGAACAAAATATATAACACTGGCCTAGTGGTTTCTGGATATTTTACTGCAAAAATCCTACATAGTTCACCTTTAACCAATGAAATTAAATGAAAAAAATCACGCTGAAGCACCATCGAGGGACGCAATTCTTTAGTCCAAGAGTGTGAGTGTGCGAGCTGTTAATATGATTAATTTCGGGGTTTGAGGATGCCGTGTTTAGCCCTTGGTGTGTGCCCTTAAGATTGTGGGTTATGGGCCAGTGACTCTGCTTCTTTCTCTTCCCACAGGCCTGGTATAACCTGTACTATTTTAAGTGGTGGGTTGTGATTTTAATATTTTGGCATACGGTCTAGATCTTCAAAATCGGATGTTTAAACATTTAAGTGAAAGTTAAATCGTCTATTTATCCTAATCTACAATTGATGGTTGTTTTGTTCTTAAAGGTCACATCATGTTCTCTTTTGCTATTGGCTGTTGAACTTGCTGCAAGTTGTTAAACAAAATTATTTCCGTGGGCATAAATCTCTGATGGCTTAGTCGGGAGTTAAGTGTGACCTTTTGATACAGCTCGGTTACAGTTCCATGACCTTTCTTAGAAGGGAACATCCTATGTAGGCCGTAGGCAACAAGGCCGCTGGAGCTATAGTGAACTTAGTACTTGCAAGGTGTGTGGGTGTGTGTGTGAGCATGTGGTGAATGGGGACAGTGTTGGGCTAAACCTTTATTGGGTCAGTTCCATCTGTTTTGGCTCATACTCAAACCATGCAGTGCGAAGTCATGCTCGGATCTCACACATTCCTTCAGCTTTATACGCTCAACTGTGCGCTCACTATTTCCATCTTCAGAATTGCTCTCACGGAAAAGCTTTTCCAAAAATAGAGCGCAGCTTATCGCAAAAAACACAAAATGATTATGTTTAGCCTGCTTTGCTTCTAGGATATTTCTCACAGTGACAAACCACCTGTGCGTCACGCCTGCTTTCTCTAAATCGGTCTGAGCTCCCTTGATTTCCATTCTGATCTTGCTCTGTAACCTAGCAAAAGCAAATCTTTTCTGCTGCCCCCCACCTATTAGCTTCACTCTCTCTCTTTTTTTTTTTTTGCTGCTGCAATAGCCGAACAGCGAGTGATTATAACACGGTGGAATTTGATCTCTGCGCTGTTAAATCACATGCTGTGACTGTAATTATTCGTTCCTGAAGAGAGAGAGAGAGAGAGAGAGAGAGAGAGAGAGAGTTGGGCACAACAGAAGAACAGAGCACAGAAACATTCAGGACACATTCAGCTCTGGCCTGCGAGCGCAGTGCGCATTTGGTTTCCTTCCTGGTTGAAGTACATGCTATCGAATTCTGGAGAGGCTTTGGGAAATGTGCCATGGAAAGATGATGTTGTTCTTCACAGGCAATGAGTTTGTTTGAGTCACATCTGAAAAATAATGTCTTTGTGAGTTTAGATTCAATGAGGCCATTTATCTGATAATGTTGTTTACATTTTTTAGCTTGCAAATGGGCACAGAGACCTCACATTCAACGGTTTCTTGGCTCAGAGTGTGCGAGAGGCATGGTCGTAGATTTGGCCATGTGCAATGTAAAACAACTATTCAATGTACAGTATAAGAGTTGTATGTTTCTATGCAGTATTTATGTTTTATATCCCTTTCAGTTTCTTTGACGCTGTCTAAAACAAGTTGTTTATTCTTGGCACATTCGATCTGGCTTGAACAACTGCAGATCTAGACCGGCGGTGTCACTGAGTCCAAGCTGCGTTTTTACGGTTTACATTTTAAAGTCACATAATGTTTAATTTTGCATTTAAAATCATTTTATGAAATCAAATTTAAAAACACTCACTTTATTTATTTTACTGTACTGTTTAAATTAAATCATGTAACTCGGTTGTTCGGTTTAAACATTTCAATTAATGTAAAATAGAATGTTTTATATAAATAGAAATGTCTACACAGCACACTTAACGTTTTTAAAAGTATTTAATCTATAAATAAAATATATTTTATGGAAAATATGTGTAAAATAATGTCTACTTTAAGGACTTTTAAGATTTTTCAGGGCAATTTACCTCATTTTACCCCTCAATTCTCATTGCTGTAACATGATGAAAAAAGATGTATGCAATTCATTAAAATAAAATATAAATTATTTATTAAATACATTGATGTATTTCTACATAATGGTAGCATTTGTGGTACTGCCTTTTATTAATGAAAAATGTATTCAAAGTGAGAAAGAAAATTGCTTAATTGTCCTGAAAATAATGGAACATTGTAAAATATACATTTTCTATGTTTTTCCTCTCGGTTTTGGGGTTTCAAATACAATTAAATTCAATTAACTTCATTGTCCCCTTTATTGTTAAATTTGTCTTGGACTCAAAGACATTATACACACAAACCATACACATACAAAATAAAAAAAAAAAAACATTACTTGTATAAAAATACATACTTATTCGACGTTGGTACAACGGATTTCTTAAAACAATTGTATTTGCACATAGGCAACCTGTATCGTCTGCCAGAAGGCAACAACTCGTATTCTGAATTTAAATTATGCAATCTTGCTATCCTGATGCCTGACTGCTCATATGAATATTCCAATGATTGGTATTTCCTTTTCCCCATAATTTTCATAGCCATCTATACCAGACGAGCAAGTTTAGCTATGGACTGAACTGTAATGTTACCAAACCATACACTCTAAAAAATGCTGGGTTAAAAACAACCCAAGTTGGGTTGAAAATGAACAAACCCAGCAATTGGGTTGTTTTAACCCAGTGAATGGGTTGTTTTAACTCAGCGATTGGGTTAAATGTTTGCTTTTTGTCCATTTTCAACCCAACTTGGGTTGTTTTTAACCCAGCATTTTTTAGAGTGTATGGTTTGGTAACATTACAGTTCATTGCTAAGTACAGCATAGTACATTGACCTCGGATCAAAAATCATTAACAAAAGCATACTGTGAGATTCACTCAAATACTTAAATAATACACTAAAATTCTTAAATAAGAACAACTGCTCATCTGCAGAGGCGTTTTTTTTTTTTGGGGGGGGGGGGGGGGGGCTGTTAGATGAGAGAGTGTTGTGCATGTGTTTTAGGCAAATTTGTGATGTGTTAAGGAGGAAATTGAATTCTGAAACCAAGGCATCATGAAAATATTTTTAACATTTATTTGTCACAACATCAAGATTGGCACCAAATCAAAATCTTATTAGAATCACATGGTGATAAGTGAAATTCACTTTCAGAAAATGTGTGTCCCAGCTTTTCAACACAGTGAACAGAAACAGACTAAGAAAATCTTTCAAAATACATCAATTTCTGTGCATATGTGTACCTCTGCATCCGTATAGTTTGACCAGGTTTAAAATGTTCTCATGTTAGATCTTCGTAAGACCTTTGTAAGAGATGCACATATGCTTGCAAGACACAACCTGACACACAAACTCGTGAGCCAATATGTTTAATGTGACAGAAATCCTCCATGCCAGTGATAAATCATGCAAAGTGTGTGTGTGTTTAGTGCATTAATGCATATTTGTGTGTGACCAGACAGATCCATAATATGGAGTGGCAGTGCCATCAGGGATGAGCTGTTTTCTATAAAATCCCCTTGGAGGAACAAAACAAATAAATCAATTTCTCCACCCCCTTCTCTCATTCCCTCCGTCCCCCTCCAGAAACCACAGATGAAACCAGTATTAAATAAGTGTCACACTGACGGCTGTCATATGTGACACTCAGCAGGGCAGGAAGGACAATTAATGATTTACCATCCGACACCGAGATCAGCCAGAGGAATGTGAATGAGAGACAATGTTGAGTAAATGTTGGAGACGCGCTGACACTTAAATAAAGAGTGTGAGATTCAGATAGATTATAGAGGATATTAAGACTAAGAGACGCTTAAAATGTAGGCCCGCAGTTTGGCGTCCGTCTTTTGGAGTGCAGCGTTTTCAATAAACATTCAGCCAGCTGCAATAATATTCACAGAAATAAACACTCAGACTCACCCACACACACCGGCCAACAGGCGCTTCTAAATGCAATCGAACGGTTTTGTTATACAAGTTTACTTGCTCGCGCTGATAAGGAATCGGCGATACGATCTAGGTCGATAACTCATTGTCATGGATGACACCATCAATCGCTATCTTATCCGATCGTACGATCAGGGCGCAGTTTGATTTTCATGTACACACTGGGCAAGCGCTTTGTCCCTCTGTACAGGCGCTCCAAGCATTCCATTCCCAGAATGCTCCTGGAGACCAGAGGAGAGCCCTCGCGTTCAGAATCCCAAAACGGGAGGAATTCCTGAGGTATACAGACAGACAGACGATAAGAAGTCAAGAGTGGGAGACCGAGGGAGAAATATGCAGAGTCATAAGAAAACTAATCTTAGTAACAGAGGGTGCTGTTAGTGGGGTTGTGTGTGCTGGGGGGTATTTCCTTACCCCCTCTGCTTGTTTTCAGTGGGCCAGTCTCAACACTGGGGTCTGCAGGCAGGCCTGTAGGGCTTTATTTTCCCAAAGCTGGAGCCACCGAGCTGTACAGCCTGTACAGACTTTGTGTTATTACAGAGCAGAGGCAGGAGGGGTGTTCAGCGCTGAAGCAGCACAATCCAACATCCAACCCACACTCTAATCATCTCTTACCACCCAGTGAGAAGGAGAGATAGACAGAAAAAGTGAAAGAAGGGTGGACGGATGCAGGCCTGTCGCGAAAATTCACAGGTCAGAATTTAGCTCCCCCAGGCGCGACGAGTAGGCACAGGGGTCAAGGTTCCAGTTGTCCCCCCGATGGCGGTCCTGAATGGATGGATGTATGGTGAAAAGTTGCAAATGGTCATTGAAGATTCTGTATGGATGAATGGACTGATCTTGGTACAGCAGGTGTCATGAGACTGCTAATGCCCGACCACCCAACGTGCATTTTCCGCATTATTCTGCAGTGTTCCTCAAATATTCAGGTGAACATTGGTCTAGACTGCTTTTTAAGTGTTTTGGATGTTTAGATTGGAACAAACCTTACAATAAGTCACTAACGCTGTTGTATTAGGTTTCGATGGTATTTTTTTTAGTAATAGATAAATATATACGCCAGGCCATTTAATCAGCCTATATTTGACTTTTTTGAGGCAGGTCCAAAATTTACCAAGTATTTCTCAGAGCATAATTTTTAATATATATATTAGGGCTGTCAAAAGATTAATCGCGATTAATCGCATCCAAAATAAAAGTTTGTGTTTACATAATATATGTGTGTGTACTCTGTTAATTATTATTTATATATAAATACACACACATTCATGTATATTTAAGAAATATTTGCATGTATATACTGTATATACATTTATATAATCTATAATATATATAAATATAAATGTTTTATATATAAAAATAATATTTTTGTCTTAAATATATACATGCTTGTGTGTGTATTCATATATATAAATAATAACTAACAGAGTACACACACATATATTATGTAAACACAAACTTTTATTTTGGATGCGATTAATCGCGATTAATCTTTTGACAGCCCTAATATATATATATATATATATATATATTAGTCATTTTAAATATATATTGTGTAATTAAGTTTAAAACGTTTTCAAACATTTTGCAAACATCTTATTTGCTTGTCTTTTTCGCCCACAAATATTGAGTAGATATTTCTATTGCTCTATTGTTAACAAATAGGAGTGTGTTTATGGGAATTTTTGACCATTCTTCTAGAACCGCATTTGTGAGGTCAGCCACTGATGTTGGACGAGAAGGCCAGTCTCCACTGTAATCATCCCAAAGGTGTTCTATCGGATTGAGGTCAGGACTCTGTGAAGGCCAGTCAAGTTCCTCCACACCAAACTCACACATCCATGTCTTTATGGACCTTGCTTTGTGCACTGGTGCGCAGTCATGTTGGAACAGGACTGTTCCCACAAAGTTGGGAGCATTAAATTGTCCAAAATGTCTTGGTATGCTGAAGCATTAAGAGTTCCTTTCACTGGAACTAAGGGGCCAAACCCAACCCCTGAAAAACAACCCCACACCATAACCCCCCCTCCACCAAACTTTACACTTGGCAAAATGCAGTTCGGCAAGTACAGTTCTCCTGGATGCAGCTGCTCTGCCATTGGAAACCAATTCCATGAAGCTCTGTTATTGAGCTAATCTGAAGGCCACACAAAGTTTGGAGGTCTGTAGCTATTGACTCTACAGAAAGTTGGCCTGAAAAACAACCCCCCACACCATAATCCCCCTTCCACCAAACTTTACACTTGGTACAATGCAGTCAAGCAAGTACCATTCTCCTAGCAACCGCCAAACCCAGACTCGTCCATCGGATTGCCAGACAGAGAAGCGTGATTCGTCACTCCATAGAACACTTCTCCACTGCTCTACAGTCCAGTGGCGGTGTGCTTTACACCACTGCACCCAACGCTTTGCATTGCACTTGGTGATGTAAGGCTTTGATGCAGCTGCTTGGATATGAAAACCCATTCCATTAAGCTCTCTACGCACTGTTCTTGAGCTAATCTTGACCATTGACTCTGCAGAAAGTTGGCGACTTCTACGCACTGTGCGCCTCAGCATGCGCTGACCCCACTCTGTGATTTTACGTGGCCTACCCATTCATGTCTTCGTTGCTATTGTTCCCAATTGCTTCCACTTTGTTATAATACCACTAACCGTTGACCATAAAATATTTAGTAGTGAGGCAATTTCACAAATGGACTTATTGCACAGGTATCACGGTAACACTCTTGAATTCACTGAGCTCCTGAGAACGGCCCATTCTTTCACAATTGTTTGTAGAAGCGTCTGCATGCCTAGGTGTTTGATTTTATAGACCTTTGGCCATGCAGTGATTGCAACACCTGAATTCAATGATATGGAGGGGTGTCCCAACACTTTTGGCAATAATGTAGGCCTATCTAATGTAAATTTTTACATTTTACATGAACTCACACTTTTAATATTATCATAATATATTTAATGTTGAGCTATTTTAGACACTGATTCACCAGTAACTGTGACCAGAAATAAAACGCACACTTTCATAAAACTCCGCATAGTTTATTTATTTATGTTTGACATTTAAGCAATAGAATGTTCTAATTTTTAGCTGGTAAAAGGGATTCAATAAATGAAATGTCTTATGATGTCCGTGATCATTTAGTTGCATTACCTTTGCGGCGTAAACGGGTCTTTGTAGGCTACAGCAATGCGCGACTTTTTTTGAGCTTTCCAAATCCCAGAAAGATTCCCTGTTGCCTACTTCACCCATGTCTCTTGTGTTGAAGGATTTCATTAAGGATGCGCGCGGTCCCTTAAGACCGAGACCGGTGACTACATAATTCATACCGGGGGGAGTGACTTAGTGCCCGTGCTTTTCCTGCCTGTATAAAACCTGAAGTTCCACTTAAACTCACTTACAGATGGAGAGACCCAGCCGCTTAGTTCCCAGTCTAGTCAACCCGACGTGACAGCAGCATAACCCAAAGCGTCGCTACTTTCCTAATGCATATGCTGAGAGCTCAGGCTTTAGAGTAATAATATATCCAGGTGAGGTGATCTGACGCGCGGTTTTTTCTCTCCCACGCATCTACCCCCGTGCGCGCGTTCAGCCCTTCGGCTCCATGACGGGACTGTGTGCGCTCTGCCTGACCGCGCTGCTCGCAGCATTCGCCCGGCTGGCTGAAAGCGTCAGCCCTGTGGTCCGATGCGAGCCGTGCGACGACGGGGCGATGGTGCTGTGCAAACCGTTGCCTCGGGACTGCGCCGAGCCGGTAAAGGAGCCGGGCTGCGGGTGCTGCATGACTTGCCCGCTGACCGAGGGCCAGGCGTGCGGAGTGTACACGGGGCGCTGCGGTACCGGGCTGAGCTGTCAACATCGCCCCGGGGAGAGCAAACCTCTGCAAGCTCTGCTGGAGGGACGGGGCGTGTGTGCGAAGGCACCGGACAAAAAGCAAAGCGGCAATCCAACGCATGGACACGGTAAGCGCTCAGTCTATGTGTGAATAATGTACAGCACTCACTCTCCGCGTGACACTGTCAGTGCGCAGTTTTGTATTCATTCAACGGGGTCGGGATTTCTGTCAGTATAGTTTACCACAATAAAGACAACAAAACTTTTTGTAATATATACTTACGTTTTTTTTTTTACATGTTTAATAAAATGATAAATTATGACAGGACGTCGATGTAGCGTCCGATAAGCGCTCGAGCAGCCTACTGTTGCTATGGTTACCTCTCAGGCGAAGACAATACGTCTATTTAAGTGCATTCTCACTTGTGATCTAACTTTTTTGGTTGCTGAAATGTTGCTTGTAAACATTTATACATTCAACTAAGTAAACCCACATGTATTTGAATACTTTGTGAGAGTTAATAATAATAATAGTAATCAAAACTAAGATGGTTTGCTGGTCTTAGCTAGTCACAGAGCTTGGTCAGACTTAGATATACCCAGCTTTGGCCAGAATGGGAGACCGGGTTAGACTGTAACTATCTTAGGATATTTTTTTCCGAAGTGAAGCTTTAATTAGTGGGGTCAGACACCCAAACCCCCCATAATTCACAGCCTGTTTATGTGTTGTGTCTTATACATCCCAACAAGCATTGTCCACACTGTTGGGGTGAATGGCTTCTGTGCCCAGTTACATATCAGTGCGAGTTTACTCTGCTGTACGTAACATGGTTAATATGTTCAGGGATTGGGAATGCTGCTGCGCTCATAGTCTGCCTTTTTCTCACTGTAGGGGTTGGGGAGCTTTCTCATTTCTCATCATAAGATGTAGCACAACTTCACTGCACCCGTGCCACTAAATGCCTATTCTTTAGACATTAGCACTTTCATAGTCTAAAAATCTGACAGTTTAATGGTTGTGGGTTACTCCAGACAAACAATAGCCTTGTTGACAATCCCGATATGTATTTTCTGTAGTGTTTTTAACACATTACGCTGGTAATACATCCCAACAGGTTATTTTCTGCCTGACGAGATATTGTAATTTTAAACATGACCAGTGTTTTAACCACTGGTAGGTCATCCTGAGCAGGTTTCAGAACACCGGCGTGACGCAGCGACCTCCTTTAACAGGCAGTCGTCGTGAAGTCCAGCCACCGTGAGGCGGCCCCACACTACCGCCGTTGTTCTCGAGGTTCAGCGCTACAGCAGCTTCTCTATGCTGTTTTATGTGTGTGGTGTGTATGTGTGTGTGTGTGTGTGCGAGAGAGAGCCAGAGATGGAGAGAGAAACAGCTCTGTGTATCTTTGTGTGTGCACTAAAATTTGGCTTCACCAACCCAATCGTTAAGAATGCCACATTCGTTTATATATAGGCCCTGCAGAAGAGCGGAGATCACCGTTTTGTGAATGATGCTCTCTGGCTGTTTACTGGCTCAGGGACTCCTGAGCTCTCCATTGAGAGCTTCAGGATACAAGTGAAATGGAAATCTGACAAAGCGTTCCTGGGGGTTTTCAGAATTTCTAGCAAATTCTTTTCTTGGAGAGCGAGATGAGTACCTACCTGTGTCAAAGCTTTTATCGTGCCATGCATTTATCAGCTTACGCATAGCCAAGCGCGTTCATCCATGTGAATTCCTTGAGAGAGGGAAGGCTGCGGACCCGCACAACCAAAATAAGTGGCGTTCTTGGTCATAACTGACGTCAAGCTACCCGACCGAATTTGTTTTTACCCTCTCTAGTTATTTGTCCGAGCCGCAGTGGTGTGTTGAAGCAATCAACCATGACATTGTCACACACACAAAGGCTATTGTTAGGACCCAGAGTCACTTTTAAAAAGCAGTTTGGGGGCGCCAACTGTTTTACAGTAGTGCCTTACCTCATGTTTTCTCCCTCCGCTGCCCTTTCATTTGAGCCCATGCTGCTTTTCAGTGCTCCTTTCCCATCATACCACACTTTATGGTAATTACACACTTTGGCCAACCAGAGAGCAGGGCTCCATTGCCATGGTGTGCGTGGCTCCACCCCATGGCTCTGCCACACATGAATTATGATATTTTTGCAGGGCTTGATTGGTCTGGTAGCAGTGTGGCCCAGGGTGATTCTGGGTGGGAACAGTGGCGGAGCAAGAGGAATAACAGATTATGAGGTTATGAGTTCTGACGTGGTTGGTGCGTGTGCAGTTATATACTTAATCATGCGGATTTCTCCGAAGAGGCGTATCCGGACTCGACAGTGAAGTTTACCTGCCGTGTGCCCAGTCGCACTCAATTCTACTTTCAAGAAAGAAAAAAAACCCTGCGTCTCATTCACGCTCTGCCCATTTCGCCAGAGTGATAAATTGTTTGCTCATTTGGGATTGAACAAATACATGAGGTTGAGTGACTCAAAACGGGCCACTAGGTGCTGGGAAAAGTCATAAAAAGTTCTAAAAGTTTACATTTGGGTTAAATATTGATGTTTTCCAAGTTCCTGAATTAGATGGCCCTCCATTCTCTTCCTCTGTCCTGGATTTGTTTATGTGAGAGGTATGGTGGGTCATGCAAGGGAAGCAGGCTGCAACTTGTTGCACATGTTGTTTGCTGTCATTATATGTGGTCATTACAATTACTTACCTTGTTCGAGTTATGTTGAAGAAGTTGCTGTTATTGTTGATGTTGTTGTTGTTGTTGTTATGTCATCGTCAGCGAAGACATAGCTTAATTCTGGTTTGGAGTGCAGCTTCCATGGCTACATTGGAGTGTTTGGTGTGCCACAAGTGCGCACATACACACACAGAAAATCTGTTTTCACTTAACTCTTCCTCTCTGCTGAACTCTGTCCACTATCTCTACAGCTCTTCAAAATATTCAAATCTTTCTGACTCGTGCAGTGCACCTTCATCTATCTCCCGATGGCAGTCCTCTCTCCCAGTTTTTCTCTCTCACTTTCCATATTTAATGGCCCGTTTTGTCTTTCTTTCTAAATATCTCTTTCTCTTCTGCTCCAGCTGTTTATTAGTCTCTCGTTCCTGCGAG
Source organism: Gobio gobio (assembly GCF_949357685.1). NCBI lineage: Eukaryota > Metazoa > Chordata > Actinopteri > Cypriniformes > Gobionidae > Gobio > Gobio gobio. The sequence continues at coordinate 39,574,654 of NC_137105.1, read as the reverse complement.
AGCTCTGCTTTGTTTTGTACGGCCAGAGACTGAATATTTATTCAACAGACAAGAGCTGTAAAACCCCAAGAGGACAGCATGTTTAAACAATGCCATAATTCATCTTCGCCCAGCACTCTCGCCAGACATTTGTGGAAGCTGACAAATGCACTCCTCGTCGGACCCTTTACTGGTCAACCGCTTTTGCTTGCATTTGAGAAATTACAGCGCAGTTAGTGAAAACAGAGATTAGAGTGCAATTTGGGACATCGTGCTCACATTTTGTCCACTATAAATGGTTGCTCAGAGGCACATACGAAAGAGTGATGAAGTTGTCCTGCAAAATCAGTGTCCGGCGGCTAGCTCTCTACATTTAGCTTATTGGCAGATGTTTTCTTATCAAAGTGACATACAAGTGCAAATATTTTGTCTGGGAGAATTCGAGGTCATGTTTTAAAAAGGCGCAATAAAAGTAGTCTATACGACTTGTGTGCATAAAAAGGCATATATACATTTTCTAGGAGGAACAGAAATCAAGCATTCCGCGTTAGTTCAGGCAGGCCATGTAGTCAGCTGATTGGAAAAATTCCAACCCCGCCCATATCAGCTGATCCGATTCCTATGCACTCAATTGGCAACTCTCAAACAGGGCACCCTACTTAAGCGTAGCTTCAGTTCAGTCTGCCTGCTTGGCTGCTTCTGCTACACGCTGCTTTGCAACCCACCTCCTCCCCAGCTCCTCCTTAAACTGTGTTTAACTTAGTATCATTCTGTTGTCATTGATGCATACTCTGTTTTAAATGGGGATTTCGCTGCCCTCCCAGTTTAAAAATGGAAGGTTGTCCCAAGAATCTGCTGCTGTTCCCTGTCTTGGCTTTTCACGGGGCTCATGAAAAGGATGGGGAATTTAGAACAGAGCCATATCGCCAAATGTACATTTTTGCAAAATATGACTGAACCACATTTATCTTGCTATTTGCTTTAACAAACCTTTCAAATCCTGTTCATGTTTCCACACGTTCCAACTTTGCAACTTCATGATACTGTACATGTAAGGACCGGTGGAAATTGTCCTTTTATCCGCTTCTTATGTGGTGTAAAGTGTGCTATGCTTTCGACTGTACACAAGCAAAGAAGATCTTCTATGCTGTCTAAACCTACTGAAACATCACACAAAGTGTGATCACGTTTTTAGTTTGACAGTCACTGGTCACCATCCCATCCACTTTCATTGTATGGAAAAGAGCCGCCTGAACATTGTCCTCAATTTGTGTTCCATGGAAAAAATTCATGACGCGAGGATGAGTAGATGATGACAGAGCTTGAGCTAACTTTTCTTGTAATGGATCTTGTAGTTAAGAGTAAATAATAATTAAGTGAAATTGGGATGTTGATGCAAATGCACTAAAAATACATCTCTAATGTTATTTAGTAGGATAAGTATAGGGTTCGCAAATTGAGGAATGGTGTGGGATTAGAGAAAAGGACATTTAAACCACAACGAAACCACGTTTGCATTGAATAGATTTTGTGAGCACCCACAGCAAAGCTTCAGCTGGGAACAGAGAGGAAAGCATGTGATGTTTGTTGGTTAGACCATCCTACCAGACCATGTTAGTGAAGGCAGGCAAACGTTCTGTCCTGCAGCCGTATTTGGTTTCTGGGTTTCGGGTCAGGTGGTCTGTCCTCCGCCTATAACGATTGTAACTTAGGGCACTATAAATACTCTCACTCCTTCACTTCCCCATCCCCCTTTCTATATCTCTTTCTCTTCTACTGCTTTTTTCTCTGTGTCTCTCTGTTCTCTGTGACTGTGTATATGAGCTTTTACACTTTTAGTTGGTGAGGCGTCCTCTTATATCTCATGTTTGCTTGTAAAAGCGCGTTGAAAGCCTATTCTGAAGGGAAGAATCTTGGAATAGAGCTGTTCGGTCTGTAGTCCTAAAACCTGGAAGAGAATTTGCATTTTCTTGCCATGGGTTTTCCAATGGATTTTTAGAATTGCGGTTCTTCGATTTATGAGTGAAATAAGGTCTGTGGTAAACGTTACTTGAAGAAACTTTCACATTTTGTTCCACAACATAAATTATACAGTCATAGCTCAAATAAAAATTTTGAAGCTTCTCTGCTTTTTTCAATTTAAAAAATGTAGTTAAATAAGTACCACAGGTTTGACAAATCAGATAACTGTTGTAGCCTTATATGTTGCAAATAAAATGTTAAGCTTTTAGGTATGACTCAATAAGTCATAGTTAGTAGTGTTAGCCACATTACTCATAAATCAAACCTTATTTATAACTCGAACACCGCTATGCTAAAAACACAATCTATAGGAAATATAGATGTTTATGGTTCGTGCTATTCCAAGAGTGTCAAATCCTGTTCTGGAGGGCCACTATCTTGCAGAAGTTTAGAGCCAATCCTCATTAAACACATTTGAATCCGCTGATCAAGGTCTTCAAGATTACTAGAAACTTCCAGTTAAGTGTGTTCGGGCAGGTTGAAGCTAAACTCTGCAGGATGTTGGTCCTCCAGGAGCGGGATTGGACCCCCCCTGTGCTATTCTGTTTCATTTGAAAAGATGCAGTTGTATGAATGCTTCTTTTGATAATTGTCCGATCTTACATGCATATTAATACACTTCTGTTTTGATTCAGATAACCCTAAAGAGGAAGGAGAGGAACATATCTCCAACGGTACCAGGGCAACAGGCGTCGGGGGGGCTGAGATGATGCAGCACACGACAGTTGTTTCCGGGGACACGCAGGGAGGTCTGAGGACGCCATTAGAGCCCAAAGATCCTGCGCTACACCCCAATAAACTGGCGGTGATGCAAAATGATAAAATCAAGAAAACCCAGAGCTATAAAGTGGATGAAATATCCAGCGAGGTCCACACAGATATTCACAACTTCAGTCTGGAGTCGAAGAGAGAGACTGAATATGTAAGCACTTGCTGCACTTCCATCAGAATGCATTTCTAAGACAAAGCATGTGTTGGAGTAGAGTGCATTCTATTCCCATTCTCCTTGTTTGTATCTCCAATCTCCTGATGTGTTCGTAAGTAGGATATTTCCTGTAACTCTGTGTTCTCTGTGTGTGTTTGTTCAGGGTCCGTGTCGTCGGGAGATGGAGAGTGTTATAAAGATATTTAAGATCACAGATGTGCTGAACGCAAGAGGCTTCCGCATTCCAAACTGTGACCAAAAGGGGTTCTACAAGAAAAAACAGGTAATTACTTTTTACCCAAGTGCCTTGACTTCTCTTCTGCAGATGCTTTTTGTTTAAAGTCACTTACATTGCACCAATTACAGGGCCTATCCCATATGTAGCTAAGTGCCTTGCTCAAAGGGGAAGTAGGGATTCTATTTTTAGAACATCCTTACCTGGGATCAAACATGCAACCTTTGTGTAATCAGCCCAGATTCTCAAACTATTATTCTACCACCATCCCTGTACATGATGATAAGTAACTGTCATGGCAACTTACACAACAGTATTGGAAACTTGGGTGGGGGCCTATTTTTATGTGCATGCTGGTTCTTGAAAGTGTGTGTTGTTTCTTCAGTTGACGGGGTGCATCAGTGAGTATGAACAAGAGAAGGTAGTTGGTGGGGGCAAATGCAATTCTCGGAAATTTGTGAGTCACCCGCAACTCCCCTATTAAGAGCATGAGTCAAAGGGCCTTGTCTGAATGGCCCTAATGAGTTTGGGTGAAATTGGGGCAAACAGATTATTTGTTGGTTTTTCAAAATGGAAAACCTCTCTGGCGGATACCACAGTGACCATGAAGGTCTAGTGACAACACTGTGGCCACTGTACAAGGTATAGATAAAGAAGGAAAGGTTTCGAAAAGAGGATGAGTTTTAGAATTTAAAATCGAATGTAAAGCACGTGTTGTTAAGGAGCTGCTTCATGCTGAAACTGCAGGGTATGGAATCTACCTCTGTAGGAGTGCCCTGGTATGCACACATACACCTGCACATATGCTTAGTGGGAGGGGGTTCAGTTGAACATGTGACCCATTGAAAGGACCCTGGGTTTTTTGGGGTGGGAAAAACGGCTAAGCTCTATGGCTGGAATCTCAGAAAGTAGAAAAAGTGATAACAGGTTCAGGTTGAATATCTCAAGAAACATGTTCAGCAAACCCTCAAGGTGAGAGACAAGGATCTTGCAGATGGTTTGCATGAGTATCTAAGAGAGGTTCATCGTGGCACCTGCAACAAATAAAAGTTTTGGAGACCGTGTAAGTGCAAATCTGGCTTGTGACATTTTCCAATCTGGTTCCTGCCCTCTGTATTCTGTGAGCATTTCAAATTTATGTTTGAAAGAAAGGAGAATGACAGGTTAACAAATCAAGTAATCGATGTCCATCAGTTGGTTTTACAGCGCCAGCAGGAGACATAACAAACCAGCAAAAGACAAACCGTATACTTGAGCACAAACAACATAATAAATCTAAACCATGCCACATCCTATGCTGTATCTGGCATGCATAAATATAGCCTAGTTTATTTGGTGAGATCAAACCCCTTCGCTTGGATCTCTGGTAATAACAGAGGAACATCTGCATGACAGGCTGCGTCCACGCACGAGACTGTGCCTGATGAAGATCAAGCTGATCAGATTGCCCTCCTATTGACTCCAACTGAAATTGCTTTGCTACCATCATGGTGGTTTGAGCCGAAGCCTGAGTCTCGGTCAACCCTGAGATCGCAGTCATTAATTTTTATTTCGGCACCAAAAACAAACATGCACATACCCCTGTGCATACATACTCACACAAGTGAACTGTAGATGTCCTGGGTGCCTAGGGGTCCCTGCACTCCCCGGAATAAGATCTGTAATGGGAGCGTTTGTGTATGTATGTGGGGGTATGTGTCTGAAGGCCGTTCTCGTGGAGGGCAGAGTCCAATCCATGCTAATTTTAGCCTTGATTATATGAATTGGCTCAGTGTGTTAGCGGAGGCCAGGCATGCCGGCCCCAGTGCCACCAACCTCACCCCCCTCCACTCTTCCCAATCCAGACGCATCTCTCACCCATGGTACTGTACTGAAGCTTTGCTCGGCCCCCTGATTTGCTGGCTCTCCTGGCTCTCCCAGGGCCAGGCAGTCCACTTAAGCTCTCACGCTGAATATGATCTCAGTGATGCGGGGTGAGAGACTAGAAGAGAATGCCAGGCATGCTGGGAATGATCCAGAGTGCACACGCTCTCACTCAAATACCAATACACAGATACGGTCACCCATACACCAAATACAAACACAATAATTTACCTTTCGCAAAGACGTAGGCTTTTCCAAGATAGGCCTATCAATTCACTCTCATTCTTACTTGAGGCTGCATCGATATATATTCATACTTGCTATTTGTCTAGTTTCTATGCTTGCAGTTGCACCAAAATGACTATATAATGATCATGTACTCCAGTGGCAGCGTCTGTCCCAAACGACATACTACCTAACAGACACAAACACACTGCACATAGTCTGGCAAAGAAAACAACCACCGTTCTTATTCACATGCAGTTGTTGCATTCACATATTGTGTGTGTGTGTGTGTGTGTGTGTGTGTGTGTGTGTGTGTGTGTGTGTGTGTGTGTGTTTGTGTGTGTGTTTTATGAGTCTGTGTTTACCCTGTGGCTGCTTTTAATGCCCTTCCGCCTTCCTGCTGCCCATAAGGGCATCATTATGGGCCAGCGCTGACTGAGGCTTGCTTTGTGACACACACACACACACACACACACACACACACACACACACATTATATATATATATATATATATATATATATATATATATATATATATATATATATATATATATATATATATATATATATATATATATATATATATATATATATATATATATATATATATATATATATATGCATACGCAGTCAGACAAACACACATGCTCTCTTTCTCCCTCTCTCACATACACACTCACACAGGTCTGTTGTGTTGCAACCTCCAAAAATCACCACGCTGACAGGGGTGTGCTCCACGCCCCCTAAATATACCTCTGTCTTTCTCTGATACAAACACATACACACACACACATCTGTAGACATACAGAAATCAATCATCAATAAAGCCGATGTGTGTTTTGAGTGTATTGGAATGACTTTTGGGTCTAATGAGATGCCGGTTAGAGTATTACATCATGTCTTAATTAGGCGTGAAGTTTCCAACATTTCTTTCCTGTTGCTCAAACAGTAGAGCATGGCGCTAGCAACGCCAAGGTCATGGGTTCGATTCCCAGGGAAAGCAAGAACTGACAAAATGTAAAATGTGTACCTTCAATGCAATGTAAGTCGCTTTGGATAAAAGCATCTGCCAAATGCATAAATGTAAATGCAAATTTAAGTTCACATTGAAATTAAAAATGTGACATGACGCAATCACAGCCAATCAGAATATATTTCATTATTATGTTTATGTAGACAGAGATTTGGGACTAAAGATATTTCACTCGGGGTGGGGCCAGCAAATAAATACAAACTGAGTGCCCAACAAATTGTCTGGTTTGGACAAAAACATTGATTTACATTGAAGATATCACTTTTATTGCCTGGTTAGGACACTGCGGTACAATGGAATACATTGCTAGTCATTGTTAGTCCCTCTTACATTAGACAGAATGCATCTCATGTGCCTGTATAGTCTGAATGGAACATTCCCATAATTCATAGCAGCTCAGCAAAGAGTAGTTTCCTGCAGGGCTTAATTTGTGCCGGAACAAGCAGGATCCGGATCCACCTCCTCTGGAATTGGATCCAGCACCTATTTTAGTGAATCCCCCCACCACATACGCCCCTGCAAAAAATTGATGTAATGACCATATGTTTAATGAATAATCGTGGTAGATATAAAAAACAATATATGTGCAATTAGTTATTATGTGTTTATTAGTTATTAGTCAATTTGCCTTATACCCAATATACATTTATAAGCAAGGGTTATGCACTTTTTTAATTTGTATTCCGTGAGCACAGCCCCTCAAACATGTCAGATCCATCACCGGTTTTTGTTCCGGGACTTCATAATTTTCAAATTAAGCACCGGTTTCCTGTACACTCATTCTTCCTATTTCGCTCAGACGCAGACATAAACTCATAACTAAACAATTAAAAAGTCTTTTGAAAGTGATATGTTACTTATTTAGGAAAATACAAATATTTGTTATAGCAAAACCATGAAGTGGTTGCAGAGAGCAGTGAAATTGAAAGGATGAGTGTAACATTTGAAGCAGCCCCTTGTAGAGGCCAGGTTTCATTCCCAGACTTCTCTTGTTCTGCTTGAGGTATTTTAATTTGGTACTCTTTCAATAAAAAACGCTTTTGATCTCTCTTTCACTCTTTCTCTCTCTCTCTTTCTTTCTCTCTCTCTCTCTCTCTCTCTCTCTCTCTCTCTCTCTCTCTCTCTCTCTCTCTCTCTCTCTCTCTCTCTCTCTCTCTCTCTCTCTTTCTCTCTCTCTCTCTCTCTCTCTCTCTCTCTTTCTTTCTGACTCATCCACTCCTTTCTTGTCTTTTTATCTGTCTTTCCATAGTTCTTTCTTTATTTCGTTCTTTCTTGTTTGTCACCTCCTTTTTTCCCCTCATGTCTGAAAGAATAGATTTTTACTGATGAATGTACCACCCGAGGACGTGTGTGTGTGTGTGTGTGTTTGTTTGTGTGTGTATGTGTGTATTTGTTTTGCCTGTGTAGTATAATAAGCTCCAGATGACTTTGAGTCGATGCCAGTTTCCTAAAATAGTCCTAGCAGCTCTTTAACGGTCCATGGCAAATATTTTAGCTTGGTCAAATTTACCTTCTCACTTTCAACTGTTTTTTAAACACAAAATCACAGTTCCATCAGCAGTAGGCTGACAGAGGCATTTAAGCCTTTCATAAAAGCAAAACTGGGTCGTGTGTGTATCTTTATGTTTATGAATTTCGATATTCACAAGTTGTCAAAACTTGCATGCAAATAATCAGCAAATGCAAACAAGGGAAGTACACACTGCGGAAAATTTTTCATTACTGTACGTGTGTGTGTATACACCTCACTGTGTCCATTAAATACCCCTGAAACACAGAAGACTTTTTTGGATACATTGATTTTTCTATTTCTCATAAACACACACTCACTGTGAATGGCAGGCGTGCATTCTTCCAACTTAGATGTGATGTTTGACTTGCACATGTCTCCAAATCACTGCCAAAGCAGAGAAAGACAGCAAGAGAGAGACAGAGACATAACTATATTCACTCATAGGATGAGCATGTTTTCATTTTCAACGGGATATGCATTGTTAGTTATTGTAATTGTAAAACCTTTAATGGTTATACCCTATTAATCGAAGTTACATTTAGTTAAAAATGTTATAATATTTTAGTTACGTTTAGGGAACACTTTTTTTGAAAATAGGCTCATTTTCCAACTCCCCTAGAGTTGAGTTTTACCGTTTTCGAATCCATTCAGCCGATCTCCGGGTCTGGCGGTAGAACTTTTAGCATAGCTTAGCATAGATCATTGAATCTGATTAGAACATTAGCATCTCGCTCAAAAATGACCAAAGAGTTTAGATATTTTTCAAGTGCTCATCACAACTAACAAAAATCTTTAGTTTTTTGTTTAAAATGTCTTGAAGAGATTTGACAGTAAGCTAACTGTGTTAGGCTCAAATCTCCACGGCTGATCAAAAATATAGCGTGTTATCAGGATATCTTATTGTATCTAATCAAAAGATCTTTTCTTAACTAGTTATTGATATGCTAAGTATTGCTATGCTAACCCAAAGTATACTTTGATGCAAACTCTTAGCATATAAAATATATACAGCCGAACACATTGGCTGCATCCGGAACCACATACTTCCATACTATATAGTAGGCGAAAAACAGTATGTGACAAAAGAAGTATGTCCGAATTCACAGTACTCATAAAAGAGTGGGCAAAAAGTACCCAGATGACCTACTACTTCCGGCTAGACTCTGAAGTGTGCATTCAATGGACACTTTACTATCCAATGAGGGCACATTAGAGGATTTATGAATGGCAGTGAAGGGACATAACTGACGCTGGTAGGTCACATGATAATGACAACTTGGCGAATGTAGTGCGTCCGGATTACACTCATACTACATACATTCATACTATAGAACGTACTTTTTTAGTGGTCGTGAAGTAATTACTTATTCAAGCCTTTCAAAGTGTACTCCATTTGATATTGTGCGTGAACACAGGAGCTCAAGAAAGCTTCATCCTTGCCATTGTCTGTTATTTTTCTCAAGAAGTTATGAGCGAAAAAATAAATGTCTTTGTACTTGCAACTATAGTTGCAATGGCAGGTTCTGTCTCTTGTTCCGCCTGAGATCAAGTTCGTTCTAATTTACATTGCACACCCTAGTATACGCATAAATACCGAAAAATACTTTGAGCTTAAGCTGGTAGCTTGATAACCAAAGGCAAACTGAAAACTTCATTAAAGCTTCTTTAATGTAATATGAGTTAAAAATGTATTATCCTCAGATTAAATACAGCAAATGACATTTGAGTTTCAAGAAAAAAAAATTCAAGTCCTTAAATAATTTGCACACTGCAATATAAATGTAATGCGATTCATCAGTGCAGGATAAATGGCAAAAAAATAATAATCAGTGCACTTGATTATTACAGTAAATTACAAAAGAGAATGAAATATTTCAAAAGATTTCACTTGCTCTGTCTCTCTACTCCTTATATACTTCCCCTTGAATCCCCTCTGGCATTCTTTTACCACAATCTCTCTCCCCCTTTCTCTCTCTGGCTCTAGTATTCGTGTTACTCTCTCTCACCTAAGTGTGATGCAATGAGAAATGTGTGTTTATGCCACTGTCTCTTCCATTTGGAGCATGTTGTCTGTTTTGCATATACCCGTCCAAATATCATATGGTTATGCATTTCTCTTCCTGTCTCACCCACTCTCTCCGCAGTGCCGTCCATCCAAAGGGCGCAGAAGAGGTCACTGCTGGTGCGTGGACAAGTACGGACAGTCTATACCCGGCTATGAAGGAAAGGAGAAAGTCCACTGCCAAAACATGGAGTCGAAGTGAAGGGGAGAGAGAGGCCGAGCGGTGGAAACAGGGAGACAAAGAGGGATATCTCCCCTGAAGAACTACATGAATACAGATTCAAAAGTGCTGTCCCAAAGCTGACCTCCCACTTGTATGCTGAGGCATGGACTCACGTGACCAGCAGCTCACTTTACACTTCAGGAGAGTGGGGAGAACGAGAGGAGGAGACAGAGAGAGTGTCATGTCTTCTGTTTTGGACTGTATCCCGAGAGGGAAGTGTGAAAATAATCAAGCAAATTTCAGTAACGCACGCTAAGCCTGAACATATGTACTCTTGTGTGTGTGAGGGACGTTGTGTACTTGTTCCGTGTGCATAGCTAGTCTCTCTCTTCTGCTATAGCGTGTATTGATCTCTGCCATGACTATCAGCGACTCTCTCTTAGTCCCACTTCCTGTTTCCGCCCTCCTGGTGTAGCGTCGTTTAAACTGGGCATGCTCAGTGGCACTAGGCGGCTCTAGCCATAGACTCCATCTGAAGCACAAGCACTTCATGCACTTTGGCCCCTCCTGAACACGTACTCCAGCCTGTTAGTATGGCCAACAGTTTGATTATACGTTTAAAAAAATGTTTGACCAATTGTAAACGATTCTATACCAGGACATACTTAGATGAATGCCCTATTGAAATGATCTTACATGGGACGCAGAGCTGTTAGCTTGTGTCGTCAGGACAGCATTGATATGCCCCTAAAATGTATCGACACGGGCATTATCTCACTTTCAAAACATCATGAAGCACTTTGAATATAAGATTGTTGCTCCAAACGCTGACTATCATTGTCTTTCACATTTCTAGGCATTTGCTGAAAGCATGTATCTTGCGCGACGTATTTTCTTACGGGTTTGAATGTAACCGTAACGCTACAGTGCCCTGAATTACCGAAATCGCTGTAGCTATGGCAGTTTTTGAAAATCAATGCCTTAACGAAACCCGTGCGGAAATGTGTTGCTTTATGGTGCGGGTTGTTTCGCTCTCTGTCTCTCTAAATATCGATACTCAACCCCAGTAGGAAAGCTACAGGCTAACATGGCGGCCATGTTAGACAACCAGGGCTTGTGTTGTTGTCTCAAAACTGACCTCCTGAGAAAAGACTTGAAAGGTGGAGGGTGCCAGAGAGGTAGCCCACACGTTAGCTTATTAGCATAGCGTCGGAAGAAAGCTCACCCCCCTGACAAAAAGCTAAACAAAAGACAAACAAAAAAGTTTGGTGCTACACCTTATCTGACTTGATTACGGGGAAAGAGCATACGAGTATGCTAAGCTATTAGCCCTTCCTTAACTTGTAATTGTGTCTTGTCATTTTTTTTATATGAATATATATTTTGTTTCAGGCCAGCTAAATGTCTAAAAGGCATGTGAACTTTATGCTAAAAAGATTATTTATCCAAAAAAGAAGTATAAGCTGATCCAAACTATATGTCTTTGAGAACAACTCAGTGACCCGTTGATTGCACAGTAGTGAAAACATAGAACTCAGCATATTTTTGGGAATATAATCACTAAAGTCTTTGATTTTTGTTTTAGATTTGTTGTTTATCTACAGTTCGGAGTAACCGGTGTCTTTTGTTAGCTAAGCAAAGACGCTGCCGTTTTCTGTACAACTCTTTAGTTTAAATCTTCAGGTTATGTGTAGGCCTTCTATGGTATGAATTAAGCTAAATCTAAGCTTAGCTTTAGCGAACATAAGCTAAACTAAAGTAAAGTGAACGCTAAGGTTAAGTAAAGCTGAGGCCAAGCTTGTGTTTCAAAGAACATCAAGGTCAATGTTCAAGCAAGTTGATCTTCAAGAAAGCTTGCCACCCTCATTCTGTGCAATGCCAGGGTCATTCACCCGCAAGTCACTTTTAAAGATCCCTCCGTTCACGGGTATTTGCTTTTTTTTTTTCATTTTTTTTTTTTCATTTGAAATAATTTTGATCCTTTAAAAAGCTTTTTATGTTACTAAACTAGAAATTATACAGCTATCACTTTCTTCAAGAAAGGAAATGTTTTTGTTCAAATATAATTTGTATTTAATGCCTTCTTTTTTGAATAAAAAATGTAAACACTATTTTTATTTACACGATGACAGATTGTAGTTTCCGAGCTTCTACAAAACCAAAGGGATTGTTCAGCCTAAAATGAAAATTCTGTCATATTCTTTTAGTTTATCCATTGAGATCCAGTGAGGACACAAAAGAATCTTCTTTTGTGTTCCACAGAATATACAGATTTGGAACGCCATGAGGGTGAGTAAATTACAGGAGTTTTATTTTTGGGTGAACTAAACCTTTAAGATTCCAACCAGGAAAGAGCATATTGCTTATTATTCATTCATTTAGATACGGTGGCTAGTGTCACCGAGTTTCAAAACAATGGTTCTTTCACATTAGCTACAGTAATTTTGTCATTAGTATAGCAGAGTGCCGGGGGCAATGGAGATTTCAAATCTCATGTGTGTAACAGGGTCAACATCTTTGAACCGCTTCATTTCACACTCTAGCTTGAGCCCCACACAGGTCATTACTCCTCAAATCTACACACAGAGACCCCATTCACATTAGCATAGTTATTCGCTTGTCTGAGCCATGTCAGCGCAGCCAATTCTCAAAAAAGAAGTTGCGATGCCACAATTCATGAAATGAAATTGCTCAAAGACGGTACTTTTTTTTTTTTTTTTTACTAATTTAATTTACGATGCCCATAATGAATTCTAGCATTCTTGATACCATGAAAACACTGTAACCACAAGCAAGGTGTCGCAATGCAGCATTACTTGCACATTGTGTTTGTTTGGTGCCAGTCAACACATTTAGTCAAGTGGGGTTGTGTGTTTCCAATGGAGCAACAAAATGCTGTCTCCAGTGGTTTACAAAAAATGAGATAAAGGTGTAAAGGTGCCACAGAGGCTGGTCATAAGGCAAAAGGGGAGGGCGTACCGCTGGCCGCCCAGCACAAACACAGCACAGGTCAAAGGCACCGTACAGAGTGAAGCCCGGTTCCCCAAAATACAAAGCTAAAGTTAGTCTGCTCCGTTTGAGATTACCATGATAAGGACACACATACACGGTTCTGTCTCCAGGCAGTTTTAAATATAGACAAGACTGAACATAATCAAGCTTGGCATGAGAAATCGAGAGCTTTTTTGCACTTTGTGGTTTGTTAACAGGTTTCCCATTATATTCAGGTGTTGTTGTTTTGTCCTGACTTTGCTAATTGAGTTTGATTAAGGTTTGCTTCCTAGTTCACCGCAGCTTCTCGTCTGACCCGAGGGCTAGTTTAAATGACAGACACTGTGGTGCTTGTAAAGATGATTTATTAAATAGTTGTTTTTTTTTACCCACAATGACTTACAATTACAAACCATGAAAAATATGTTATACACACAAGAGCAAATGCTTTGGAGTGAAGCAATGTCTGAATCTCTTTTCCTCAGTGTAGACATTGCATCGCAAGGAAAATAAAAAATAAATGGACCACAGTATGTAGACAACACAAATATGATTGACAAATACAATAAGACTGCTATATCACTTTGATCATACAGGCAAGTATTTTACAAACATAAAAATAGCCCACTTCACTTTTAAAAAAGCAAGAAAAAGAGCTCTTAACTTAAAAGCCGGAGGTAGGAACAGGCAGTTACCCGTTTCAAAAGCTGTGAAGTTCAATACTTTTGAATGTATAAAACACAGAATCCTGGGGGGGAAAGCTTCCCACTTTCATGCCCATCTAATCTCAACCATTTTAAACAAAAACAATGACAATTCATTAGTAAAATATAATAATAATAAAAAAAAAACACAGTATAAAAATATGGCAATGTATGGTTTGGTCATGCAGTGCTTTTTTCCATTTCATTCCTTTCCATCAAAGCAAGCCTGAAGGAAGTTTAAGACAAGAGACACAGTAATCTATATACATCAAATATACAGATTTACACCATACAAAAATATGTATAAGGCATAAGGAATAAATATTCTTATCCAGATATCGAAATGAATACATTCAGTTTAAATAAATAAGTATGGGTACTTCATGTAAAATACATATTTTCTTTACAGAAAAATAGATTTTCTTTTCTTTTCATTTTTTTTTTTTTTTAGAGAGTTCAGGGAATTTACCAATCAAAAACAGTGTACCTGAATTAAATATCACCACTAACAATAAATAAATACTACGATATTTTTTAAAAAATATAATGATAAAATTCAGTGGTATTACATGTGTGTGTATGTGTGTGAGAGAGAGATCAGTGGTTGAGCTCTTCAGATCCCCCAGTGCGTGCGTGTGTGTATGTGTTTGTGTGTGTCAGATCAGTGGTTGAGTTCCTCAGGGCACTCGGCATCTGCTGGCAGGTCACTTGATCCAGGAATCTTCTTCCCATTCCAGGATGACACACACCAACACTTCCCCCTCTGACCATCCAGAGACGATTCACACTGCAGGGAAAACGAGACAGAGGGAGAGAGAGTGAGACGGGTCATTTCATTCTCTAGAAACACAAGCTTGCATGCACAGCCTAGTTCTCAGCCGAGTGTGGTTCTAACACTCAGCCCTCACACGCATATCATCGTGTTGCTGAATATCACACATTAAGCTTTATATACCACCACACAAACTCGCAATGTGAAATCAGGACTCGCTGGCTGTTTTCTGTAATACTTGCACTCAAGACTCCGCTTACCTGTTTGATTTTGTATAGGCCATGTTTGTCACAGTTTGGAAGGTAGAATCTGGTCATTTTGTCTCCCAGTTTCTGCTGTGATTTAGTGATCTTGTCAAGGGCTGTCTGCAGTTCAATATGACAAGGACCCTAGGGAGATAAAATAAGGTTATTTAGAGACATTTTTCAAGTAAAATTGTGTTTTTGTTATATTTCTAAACTTTTATTTGGTTATTATTCCTATTTTACAACAACATTTTTTCACATATATAAGCAATTATTATTATTACTACTACTACTTATAATACGTGTTTTCCCTCCTCAATTTTTTTATATTAACTCTGAATGCATCAAGCCATGCACCCCAAATATACAGACTCAGGTTCTTGCCCCATGTAACGTTAGCCTATAAGAAGTTCAAGAAACCTTCTACTGCCCTCTTGTGGCCGCACATGGTAGGCTACCTGAGTCTCATTTTTGTATCTAGCAAACTATTCTAAACCTTCACGCATTTATTTAGGACATGTACAACTGAGGTGCCTGAAGCTCACCTGCTCCACCAGTTTCTTGCGTATTGCGTTGACTTTGGCCTTCATGCTCTCTTTAGCCGTGATGACCCTCGGGTCGAAGGGCTTGCCGTGCCCGGACACGAAGACCGCTGAGCCGCCTTCATTCACTGCCGTTGCCCCGTTGTGAGACTCAGGATGATCTGAAGGGGAAAGCATGGTGAGAATTATTGGTGTGGTATTTGGTAAAAGTATTTCAATTGTTTCTACAGGTACATTCATGTTTTAACTGGGGTTGTCAAACGTTTCGATAATGATAAAAGCGGATAAATTAGACAGAGCGCATATTTTCACCTGTCTCCAAAATAGGCGCTAAAGGAACAGAAGTCGCTGACTCGCGTTCGCCAGAGCAGAGGAGGTAACCATAACAACGGAACGTCGCTCACGAGCTTGCTTTCTATTCAGATTAGATTCGGGCGGCAAGTCAATAGGCTACAAGTCTTGTCATGATTTGTAGCCTTATCATTTTCTTTCATAAAAAATAAAAACTTATATAGTGTGTATATATATATATATATATATATATATATATATATATATATATATATATATATATATATATATATATATATATATATATATATATAGGCCTAATTGAGAATTGCTCGACAGATCGCGCGCCTTATATTTATTATGTTGCAGAAATTGTAGCTTACAAAAAAAAATCCTACAATAGTCGACCTCTTGAAAGCAGCTGTGTATTCGCTGAAATAATATTTAATGCATATCTACATATCTGAAACGTCCAACTGATTTGTTAGCGCTGATGAAATCTCGTCACATGGCTGCATCATCGAGGTGGAATGTGATCGACAGCTGCAATTATGAGCTACTATTTGGATGGCGATAGTGCAGTCTTAGACGCCGGTAGCCTACCTTGCGTTGGGTCGCTTTGGCTCTGATCAGGCTCGGGGTTCTCAGTGCACACCGCCTGTCCTCGGGTGAGTGCGTGCAGGGGTCGGGCTTCTCCGGGTTTCGGCAAGCAGCGGAGCCCCGAGCCGCAGGGCGCAGTGTAGATCCCGCACGGGTCACTTCTCTTCAACGCGCAGGCGAGGCAGCAGCCGCAGCCTGGCTCTCTAAGCACCTCCTCACAGCCGGCATCCACCGCAGGACACTCGGCCAGCCGCTCCGGGGAGCACGGGGCGCAGCGGATAGGTTCCTGCCCAACCACTGGAGAAGCCCGGAGCCCCGGCGCCGAAAGGAGTGCGCTGAATGCTGCCACCCAGAAAAAGTTCAGAAGCAGTCTGTTCATCCCAAAGCAAGGCTCAGAATAAATAGATAAATAAATAAATATCGATTGAAGTGTAATGAGGAGTTCCTCGCTGTCTTTGCGCTCTTCAAAATGACTAGCTCTCTCCGGGTCGCCTCGCGGTATTTATACGCGCACCGGGTCCCGCTGACACGCTCGTGTTTGACGCATTGGCAATATCAATGATTTCTTAAATGATCCCCCTCTACTCCGATTGGCTGGTGGAGATCCAGTCCGAGGTGTTTCCTTGAACACAGCGCGTAAAATGCGTCACTGTTTATATCAGAACATAGCCTAATGAGTGTAATGGTGGAAAAACGTGTGCTTACTACCCCAGAAGAATCATATCTGAATGAACAATAATAATTAAATCAAGCAACTCAGCAGGAATGTACATAAGCGAAATAAACGTTATTTTGAAATGATCACCCTGAAACGTTTTGTATTTACAATACTATATATATATATATATATATATATATATATATATATATATATATATATATATATATATATATATATATATATATATATATATATATATATATATATATAGGCCTATATATAAAATATTGTTATTGTTGTAAATATATGGTCTTAGAGAGTTAAACCCAGTATAGGCTACTACATTGACAGTATTTAGCTAGTTTGAACTCATTTGAACTATATTCTGCAACTTCATTCTGGATCGTGTGCCATTCATTCACTTCAATAAAAAGTGCCTATTTGTAGCTCTCTCTCCAAATCTAATTTTCCTTGCAGTTTTTAATTGACTAAACGTCATGTTAGGATATAGGTTTGTAATTTGTGATTTATTTTAGGACGGGGCGAACAAAGCTCCTCATTCATTAAGTTCCCCCTTGAAAACTCTTGCACAACCAATTTAGGATGCCAAATTGTCGCGTCCTAGTCCTTTGGTCTGGCGTTCATTTGACGCGTTTATTTGGCGCCCATAATGAGGTGAGAGAGAGAGAGATCGCGCGCTGCTCCATCTCTGTGGCACCGCGTGCACTCGCACTGTGGTACGTGACCTCACTCAGGTCAGGGCGGGACCCCGTTTTGGAAAGCTTGCGACTGCCGCTATTGTCATTGGCCATTTCCCTGGATAATAATAGCCGCGCGGGAAAACGACATTATCACCTACACGTCTCCTCCTCTCCTCGACGCGCGTCGCGAGGCCTTTTGTCGTGGCCTAGCCGCGGAGTTTATGAATGGGCTACAGGATGTGACACTCAGCTGGGGAAGGGCGCTTTAATAATGTGTCAACCGCTGAGCTCTCCAATGTCTCTGGAGGGAGTTTTGTGAGATCACATGATCCACGCAATTGTCTTACGGTGTTGCATCATTTTTTTTTCTTCAGCTCGTGGAGTTTCTCCTCGTGTCACGTGATAGAGTTGTCCGTTCACGCGCGTGTGAAAGCTTGAGGATCTGCTGACGGAGAGAAAGCGGCACGAGCGTCATACCGGTAACAGTACTCTGCTCCTCTATCCTCAGACATGAATGCCAAAACATTGCAATTTGGGATTAATAATATTAAAGTCTAAATGTTGGAGAATGTGTTACAGTGACTTACACCCCCCCCCCCACACACACACACACACACATGTTGGGGCAACTACATTATGAGGACATTCCATAGGCGTAATGGTTTTTATACTGTACATTCTATCCCCCTACCCCTAAACCTACCCATCACCATCACAGAAAACATTCTGCATTTTTACATTTTTAATAAAACATGTTTAGTATGTTTTTAAAGCTATTTTAATTATGAGGACATTTGAAATGTCCTCATAAACCACGTTTACGTTGTAATACCAGCGTAATACCCATGTCATTATACAAATGTGTGTCCTCATAAATCACATAAACAAGCACACACGTTGGATTTCCATGTTTTATGGGCACTTTCCATAGACATAATGTTTTTTCATACTGTACAAATTCTATCCTCTAACCTAGGGTGACCACCATCAAACAAACCAAATGTTGGATGATTTGTTTGTGTGGGACAATGTGGGACATGTTACCAACACTAAAACATAACATGAAACTGTTGTATAACCTTTTTTGTTATTTAAATTCAACATCACTGAGCCCAAAGGCAGCAGGCATCATGCAGATAACTATTTTCAAAACAATTCTGACCAAGTCCAAATAAAATCCCCAAAAAATAATAATGAACAAATAAAATATAAAACAACATGAAATTAGTTAATTGGCAGTCTTATATATTAACTTATATTATATATTAAGAATATAACCAATTTACCGAATTATCCAATAGTTTTCTGTCAGGGAATACATGGAACGAATCACCGCTCCACATTTTGATTGACAGCCGTCACAACCTACTGACCGTGTTTACTCCTTTCTTTTCAACCATTGGTCTTGGATAGGACTTTAAAAACGGAAGATGCATTTGTGTAAGGCGTGATGTTACTTCTGACGAATACGATCTAAACGATGCCGCAAAAAGAATAAATAAAATGCTTTCCTTAAAAGGCAAAGGAACGCTTGCATGTTTTCTTAATATCATAATTAAAACCAACAGACTGATGAAAATGCGGGACTTTTTCTCAATATGCGACGTGCGGGACAAGGGGAGAAAATGCTGTGCGGTACAACGCAAAGTGGGACGGGTGGTCACCCTACTCTAACCCTAAACCTACCCATCACACTAAATTGTCACTTTTTCAAATTTTCAAAAAAGATAATTCTGTTTGATTTACATGCTTGTTTCCTCATAGGGACCAAAAAATGTCTCCCACAATGTTGCCCACAAGGTCAACATTTACTGGTATTACTATACTTGTGGGGGCATTTGGTCCTCATAAGGTAGGGAATACCAGGACACACACAGTATTGTGCTGATCGATTGATGAGCAAATGTGTTTTTACTTAAATCTTGGACTCTCTTAAGGAAAATAGCTCTATGTCTATCAGGCTAAGACTTTATCATTGTAGACATTTATGATTGTAACCGCCAACATTCGAAAGGAAGGAAACAAAAATGAGTTTTTAGATATCGGGGTGATATTATTTTATTAAGTTGGATTTGAAAAAAGGAGATACTAGCTGTTTATTCAGTATTCAGTATGTGTACAGGTTTATATTACATTGTGGGGACCAGCCAGCGGTCCACATGAGGGAAATGGGTTAAATGTTTTTTTTGAAAATGTAAAAATGCAGAAAGTTTTGTGTGATGGGTAGGTCAACAAAAAATACAGTCAAGATCTCGTAAAAAGATAATAATAGTTGATCAAATTTCAATGCAAGACCTCTTAGGACTTCCATATACGTAAGTTAGAAGTATTTACACCCCATTTTTTTTGTTCACAATTCTTGTTACTATTCACAGTTTTAGCACACTGGTGTTTTAAAAGGTCACGATATGAGAATTTTCATTGAAGTATTACTTATTTCGTAAATGATTTGATATACCTTAGCTAACCCACACAGTAAACATCCCTATATTCTAAAATGCTAAGAAAAAGACATTTCTAGTCACTGGATAGAGCTGGGGTCATGTTTACATTGCGTGTGACTTAAACAAGGACTTGTCCATGTCACTAAATAGCAAGTGGTGTTTCTGCTGTAGTATGACAGGTGCTAGTTTTATTGTCCAGAGAAGCCATGTGCATCTATGTTTCCATTCACAGAGGGGCTTCTGTGTTTGTGTTTTCAGCTCAATTAGACTAAAACAAACCAGTCGGACATTTAACTTTAAAAAATGTAACCTCTTTGAGGCAAAACAATGATGAAAACATCATGTCCTTAAATAATCATCTACCCCCACTCCACCCCCGACAAGCCCATCTTTATTAGCAACCTAACCAAATGACCTCGAATAAAGGAATGTGGAAGTGCATTAAGCCTTGTGGGAGTGAGTGCTGACTGAATATCCTCAGACTCTTGAATATATTTTCTCCTTACAAGCTTAATGAAGTAAATCCGATGTTAAGGAGAGCCATTTAGACAGCTTGTCTCGAGGATCTGGGGAGGCTGATATCATTGACACGTTCTCAACTTTAACATCAAAGAGACTGAAAAAAACAGAAAAAGAGTCATCAAAACAGTGTCATTTAGGGTCAGGGCCAGACCCACTTTGAAAGAAGCAGAAACAACATGCACAGCCGCAATGACATCAGCAGAAACAACATAAATAGCAGGACATAAAAGGTCATGTACATTGCAAAACTCTTATGTTTAACTCCAAAAAAAGCCATCAAAGAAGATGAAACAAAAATGGACATGCACCCTCGTGTTATGTTGCGGGTCAGTTCACCCTTCGCCAGGAGTTTGATTGACAGGTGATCTGACCAATCATTTTGTCCGACAAAGTAATCAAGAAAGTTTGTAGATTAACGTCGGTGGACTTGAACTTGAAAAACGGTGTGTACTGACGTCTTTCCGCGGTTGAAACAGCATTCCTTCTGAAGTTCATTCAGGTTTATTTGATTCTATAAATTAACCAGAAGGAAGAAATGATCGGTTCACGAGCAGATTTAACTGAGGCGCTACAGCGACCTGTCACCATACATTAAAGGCATTGAAGTTTTTTAGCTTTTAGTATGGCTATGTTAGCCTTAAGGCCTGTACACACCGGGACGAATATCGCGCGCGCTTATCGCCAGCGTTTTTCGTGCCGTTTTTCGGCGCGTCTTGAGTGTTCACACCCAAGCGCCAAGTGAACGTGCACATTCAGTCGATGCGCTCGCGGTACACAAGGTGGTGCTGCGGCACTTTAAGCCTCTGACACTCGCTTGTCACACAGAAGGAGAAGAGAGACAGTATTTACGTGCTTGCCAAAAAAACCATTCTCACACTTTTTGCTAACTGGCAAGCAGCATTAGCAGTTCATCTTCTTCTTTGTCTACTTACTACTTCTTCGTCGTATCAATGTGTGACCGTTTTGTGCTTGAGCGTCACCAAGTCCTGTTTTACTGTCACTTCAGCAGCTCCAGGCATGTGAACAAAAGCGCCGATCTCATTGGTCGGACAGTTTTTTACGCGCCGCGTCAAAATAAAAAAACGAACCCGAGGCGTTTTTTTTAAAATGACGCTTTTACGCCTGGCGTTTTGCGTCGGTGTGAACACTCACATTGGCGCCCATTGTTTAGTCCCGAGGCGTTAAACGTCGGCGATAAACGCGTGCGAAATTCGTCCCGGTGTGAACAGGCCTTTAAGGTTAGGAATAAGCTGGTGTGCTCCAAAACAATGACAACATTCGCATTTAGGAGATATGAGCATTCAAAACTTACAGTCACTCACTTCCGTTAAAATGGATCACAGAATTTGATGACATCATCGCAGACTTCATCTTCTCATCACATCTTCTGTCCAATCAAATGCTCTCTAGAATCTTAAGTGCCCGCCCCCTACATTATAAATAGACGCTGAAGCAGTGGCTGAAATCAGTCAGCTGTTCACACATTTACTATTTTCTACATGGTGAATGGCACATTGCGCACTTGCGATACATGTGATAGGGAACGATTCAGAAATATGCTTTCAGTTGAGGCGAATGAAGTCTGGTTTCACGTTACTTTCACGCGCACCGCCGCAGCGCACACACATAGGCAGTGTGTCCACCAAAGCGCTTTTTCACGCAGCTGGCTGGCATATTCAATTGCTTTCAATGGGAGTGCCAAGTTTTTAGAACGCCATGAGCGTAATGGGGCTTTCTCACAGGATGCGGAAAAGTGCTTTGCTGGCCGCTGGGTTCAGCGTAGCCCTTCATATACAAAGCGATTTGCGCTACACTAGCCAGAGCAAGGTAGGCAGAGTTTTCAAAACTGTTCATCCATATCTTCCTATTGTCCGCACAGGTAATCGTCACAGAGCGCAGTGGCAAAAGTTGAAATATTTTTGCGCTTTGGTCGACGCAGCAACAAACCGTCCTTGCGCAGCACAAGCCATTGAAATGAATGGATTTCTTAGCGCAGCGGTGCTGTTGCCGCATTCTGTGTAAAAGGCCTTTAATGAGGCGCTCAGCGAGTATTTCACGCTCAATCGCTGAGCACTCTGGGTTTTTTTTTACTGGTCGCCGAGAGTTGAAGAATGCTCAACTTTGAGCAAAACGCAGCGCTCATCACTGTCTCTTTTCACCCAGCTGTCCAATCACAGTGGAGGAGGGGCGGGACAAATACAACACCAACCAACCGCCACATTCATTATGCTTGTACAACGTCAACAGATGAAAACAAGCAGCATAAAAAATTTATTTTATACAAAATTAACAAAATTATTTAAAACAAGAGCCAGAGCGAATACTTTACATTGTCTCAGCACTTTTATATCATTTATATCGTCATTTTATAATCAACACAGAAACAAACTATCTGTGAAATGAGATACTAGTAACACTTCCGCGGATATTCCGTATCATAACAAGCAAAGAGTCTCAACTGAAAAAAACTCTGGGCTGCCAAAACGCTCTCAAGCGCCCACAGCTCAGCAGAGCGCCTAGCGTTTTCAGCTGGATAAAAACGCTTTGGTGGACAGGACACGCGGCCATAGTCTAGAAAAGAGCCGTTGACTAGAGACTCAAGAGCGAGCGGATCATATGCGCGAGTCGGTGCATACAACAAAACATATCGGACCCATTTAAATGCTGCACAGAATGCTGTATTTCAAACCGATATGGAGGAGATTATGATGATAAACGGTTAGAGATTAGGAGGAAACTCTGGCTTTACCAAACAGAAAGGCTCTAGTCAAACTGTAGTATTAACGAAACGCTATTGGCTGTTTCAAAAAAGGGGAGGAGCTGCTAACAGCTGGAGCCGTTTCGGGGGAAATTACGTCAACACATTGAATAATTCTGTGCGTTTCAAGGCACTTCAGTGGGCCTTTAAAGAGCCACAAAACGGTATTTATTGTTTAAATTTTTTTTTTAAATTACAAAATTTTAGAGTTGAGACTTTGTTTCATATTAAAAGTAACCTGCTCAGTCCTGTCTGTCAGTGTGTTGTCAGTAGTATCCTCTTTGCTCTGCCATGTGTTTTTCACTGCGTGAGAACGTGTGTGGTATAAGAGAGCAACTAAAGGGGGCGGGTCTTTGCGAACGGTCAATTTGAACGGTCAATTTCTCATTTAGGGTCACGAACATGCTTGCAAAGTTTCAAAACGCTGATGTGTTTCGATAGCCTAGAAATCTAGACGCACCCTAGCGGCAGAACATTTATTTTGCCGCGAGTGTAGTCTAGCAACTCTCGGTAGACCTGAGAGCTGGAAAAACCAAACTCTGGTCAGGCCAATCACAGCGTGTGTAGAGTCGGTGGGCGGGCTTAACAATAACGGCACGTCGTGGCAGAGTAGCGGAGGTTCTGCGTGCTACTTGTAAACAAAGCTGACGAACAGCAGTCTTTTCGGCTTTGGCCGCGACTTGGAGTTAAGCTTTTCTTTGAGAAAAGAACAAAGAACGGCACTGAAGTCAAGATATGTTCAAAGTTTTGCCTACCGGATACGGCGAAAGTCTATCAACTAACGTTAGCTCGGCTTCACCTTCTTCTTCGCTCAGGTTGGTTGTGGCGCTCATGCCGCTATCCAATTGCATGCAGAGGGAATTTGAAAGACAACCGTTTATCCTGCCCCTCGGATTGAGCCCTGTCAATGATGAGTTTCCAGACCCAACATCTTGATGTGGGTCTGGCTTGTCAGGCTAGTGTTTTGACATATAAACACAAAATTACTGTTACATTCGTGATGTTCGCGGGTCAATTTGACCTGCACATTTTAATGTTCAAAGGCAACTGTAGACCCAAAATAATATACATTTCTTGGTTATATTTTGTTATTTGAGTTTTTTTACTAATGAAGCTAAAATGAATGATTTGTTGTATGCCACAAATGGTAAAAATGAGCTATAATTTCTCTTTTGAATCTATCTGAAATACTACATTATTTGTCCTGAAATTTTGTGACTTTTTCTCATTTAAGGTCATGAACATGCATGCAAAGTTTCAACATGCTGATGCGCTGTAAAATGTGCTTACAGAAATTGTATACACTCTTGCTGTTTGTGGGTCAGACGCGTATGACTCATATAGACCGCTATTTAAAAGCAACTGTACAGAGAGAATTTTTTTTATTTTCAAAGTTTGTGAAAATAAAAAGTTGTTTTACCTGTTAACTGTCTGTCCCACTTTTTGAATGAGTGACTTCAATTGTTAAAAATCTTGAATACTTCAGAGCACAGACTTAATTTTGGTATCTTTTTAAAGGGAACACTTCACAGAAAAAAGTAAAGTTTAAAAAAAGTTATAGAAGTTTAAGTTTATGAAAATGTACAATATATCAAATATATATTGTTATATTTTATTTAAAATACACATTTACATTTACAATTTACATTTACATTTACAAAATAGTTCAATTCTAAAACTTCAAGAAAATCAAAGCTAAATATCTGTATCAATATGCACCACTGCCAAATTCTCTATATATTATATTCATTATGATCAAAAAAGATAATTGTTTCTGCCTATGTGATGTTAGCAACTAACCCTAAACCAAACCCTTATCCTAACCCTAACCCTAGTATATGTACTTAAATGTAATACACTGTAACAAAGACACCTTAAAATAAAGTGTACCCCTTCTTCTATTGGTTGCACATCTTCACGTTGCTTCATAATTTGCTGGTCAGAATTCACCAAAACTAAACTCAGAGACATTTCACTGAGCTTGAGTTTCTGGTCTGCCACATTGAGAGAACGGAAAAGCGTAGCGCCAAACAATAGTCCCAACCAGATGAATGAACAAACTCCTTGCAGTGTGGAGATCCAAAAGTAACTCAAATATCCAAAAATGACAAAAGAAGAACGGCACATGAAAAATGGTTAAAAAAACTCACATGATTTTATTGTCCAGAGGCCATCAAATGGCCCTGATGAAGGGTTGAAACAGAAGACATTTTTGGAGATATTAGGAAATAAATGTTTTTTTATCCAATGCATGTTGGCCACAATTATTGGCACCCCTAGAAATTCTTATGAATAAAATATATCTGAAGTACATTCCCATTCATATTTTTCAGCACACCAGGGTGACTAGTAGCATGAAATTGTCCAGCCATGACTTATATATTTTTACATGAAGTATATATATATACTTCAAAAATGACCTGGTTCTATGGACAGATGAAACAAAAAAAAAAGAGCTTTTTGGCAGCAAACCCACCAGATTTTGGTGCAAACAGGGATAAAAAGTACCCCATGCCCACGGTTAAATATACTGCTGGATCTTTAATGTTGTGGGTCTATTTTTTTTGCTGGAGGTCCTGGACATCTTGTTCAGATACATAGTATTATGGATTCTATCAAATACCAACAGATAAAAAAAAATCCAAACCTGACCGCTTCTGCTAGAAATCTTATAATGGGCTGTGGTTTGGATCTTCCATCAGGACAATGATCCAAAACAAACATCAAAATCAATACAAAAATGTGTCACTGACCGTCCCAGTTCCCTGACCTGAACCCTATAGAAAATTAGTGGTGTGAACTGAAGAGAAGAAGCTCCAACATGGAGCTGTGAATCTGAAGGATCTGGAGAGATAGGAATGGTCTCTGATCTCTTGTCAGGTGTTCTTCAAACTCATCAGGCATTATAGAAGAAGACTCAGAGCTGTTATCTTGGGAAAAAGATGTTGCAGTAATTGGCTGTCAATAATTGTGACCAACATGCATTGGAGAATTAATTTTTTCCCCACTTTCAATTGTTTTACTTCAATGAAAGGTTAGAATTTTTTTTTTGAATGAAAGATCAAAAGGATAAACAATGCAGATTTATTTTTACAGCCACCTTTGCTTATATTAACCAAGGGTGACAATATTAGCGGAGGGCATATAGGCCTCCACTCATGTTGATTGGATAGATCATTTGAATGCATTCCTCCTGAAATGTGTTAATAAAGCATCATATGATTGAAGTAACTTAACGAAATGTGCCACCCCTTTACTGTCCAGAATTTTAACGTCTCAAAACCTTGATTTGACACAGAAAGTACACTTGGATGCAGTGCATACATTTCAAGTTTTTTTTTCTATCTTAGCTTTTAGTCTGTGCCTCTGTATTTGCCATAATTCTCTCTTTTGTGAAAAATGGGTGAAGGTTAAACTTGTTAGCATGGCAGGTTAGCCCCTAGTGGTGGATGTTGTAATTACAACACGAAAAAGCATCTTTCTCATTTGACAGCCATACAAATTTGCTGTGTATTATAATATACCAATATGCACTATATATTAAAGGGGACATATGTCACTTTTTACAAGATATAAGTCTCAGGTGTCCCCAGAATGTTTCTGTGAAGTTTCAGCATAAAATACCCCACAGATCCTTTATTATACCATGTTGTAAATGCACATTTTTGAGTGGAAGGAAAAAAACACTGTTTTGTGCATGTATCTTTAAATGCAAATGAGCGTTTTGGACACTTTGAAAGTGAAATGTCCAGTGTGATGCTAAAGGTGCATTTAGTTTTATCCGAAGCAGATGAACATGAAGCAAGAATTTATTGAAATTAAATGAAATTCTGTGAGTGGCGCTATATATGCTAATACGCTATTGCATTTGAAAATAACGTACCACCCTACCTTAAACGTAACCGACAGTGTTAACAAAAACAAACGCGAGATAAAAACACATTTGGTGAAGCACAATCATGCATTTTAGCTTGCTTCCACA
This sequence comes from Gobio gobio, assembly GCF_949357685.1. Lineage (NCBI taxonomy): Eukaryota > Metazoa > Chordata > Actinopteri > Cypriniformes > Gobionidae > Gobio > Gobio gobio. Next base: position 39,547,420 of record NC_137105.1, on the reverse strand, counting down.
AGTCTTTAAGCTCATTTATCATGACCCGTGTTTCATGGGACCCGAGCCTTCTACATCGTAATTGCAACACTGTACCAGGTGAGCTACCGAGCAAGTTTACTGGTTACGTGGTGCAAAATGTATTGTATTCGTTTATAAATCATGCACTAAAAGTAAAAGGAACTGCACAAATATAAGTCTTTATTCATTTATAATCTGGCCATGTAATCATATTGATTAAAAGTTATTGGTGCTTCTTTTTAGCTGGAAACTCCAGTGAATTGTATATATTGGTAAATGTTTAGAGTTTTGCAAAAAATGTAGGTAGAAGCATGTTTATCCAATGAGTCTGTGTTTGTCTCTTTGGTTGCTGTGCATCACAATGGTATTAAAAAACATCAGGATAATAGAGTATTAAATAATAAACAGAACCTCCATCAATATGCCATGTTCCCAAAAATGGCGCTAAATAGTACTAAAAGTGTTTCATTGGCTTCTAATCTTTAAAGGGGCTATACAGAACCTTTGTCAAATGATGCTATGTAGAACCAAAAGAGGTACATTCATTCAAAGACTACAGCTAATCACCATGTCTTATCTTTCTCTCGTCCTCTAATTGTATTCCTCTTTCCACATAATTTTAACTGCAACTGACAGCTCTCCGTATCCAAACTGTCTTGTTGCATTCCTCCACCACCCGATTCTCCCTCCTTAGAGTTTAGATATGTTACTCCACTCTCATATGTTTGCTATGAAAAGGAATTTACAACAATAGCAAAAGCTGTTTTGAATCATTTCTATGCTTTTTTGAGGTCAAAAAGTCTTGTGTAGGGTCCCTGGAATATTTCCTTATAGGGGGGCCTTCGGGGCAAAAAGGTGGAGAACCACATTATCTTCAGGAAAATCACTTTATTTTAATGTTGTTTTAATCCTTTCCCCAACTAAACTAAGAGAGAGTTAGAGAACCTTTAAAGAACTATACAGGGGCTATTTAGCACCTCAGCCACCCCAACGAACCTCTGAAGAACCACATTGGGCTTAACAGGTTCTTTAAACGGTAGCGGTGCATGCTATATAGCACCTTAACCACCTCAAAGAACCGCTGAAGAACCACACTGGGCTCAACAGGTTCTTTAAATGGTAGCGGTGCATGCTATATAGCACCTTAACCACCCGAAAGAACCGCTGAAGAACCACACTGGGCTTAACAGGTTCTTTAAACGGTAGCGGTGCATGCTATATAGCACCTTAACCACCCCAAAGAACTGCTGAAGAACCACACTGGGCTCAACAGGTTCTTTAAACGGTAGCGGTGCATGCTATATAGCACCTTAACCACCCCAAAGAACCGCTGAAGAACCACACTGGGCTTAACAGGTTCTTTATACGATAGTGGTGCTATATAGCACCTCAGCCACCCCAAAGAACCGCTGAAGAACCACACTGGGCTTAACAGGTTCTTTATACGGTAGCGGTGCTATATAGCACCTTAACCACCCCAAAGAACTGCTGAAGAACCACACTGGGCTTAACAGGTTCTTTAAACGGTAGCGGTGCATGCTATATAGCACCTTAACCACCCCAAAGAACCGCTGAAGAACCACACTGGGCTTAACAGGTTCTTTATACGATAGCGGTGCTATATAGCACCTCAGCCACCCCAAAGAACCGCTGAAGAACCACACTGGGCTTAACAGGTTCTTTATACGGTAGCGGTGCTATATAGCACCTCAGCCTCCCCAAAGAACCACTGAAGAACCACACTGGGCTTAACAGGTTCTTTATATGGTAGCACTGCTATATAGCACCTCAGCCACCCTAAAGAACCGCTGAAGAACCACGCTGGGCTTAACAGGTTCTTTATACAGTAGCGGTGCTATATAGCACCTCAGCCACCCCAAAGAACCCCTGAAGAACCACACTGGGCTTAACAGGTTCTTTATACGGTAGAGGTGCTACATAGCACCTCAGCCACCCCAAAGAACCGCTGAAGAACCTCACTGGGCTTAACAGGTTCTTTATACGGTAGCGGTGCTATATAGCACCTCAGCCACCCCAAGGAACCACTGAAGAACCACACTGGGCTTAACAGGTTCTTTATACGGTAGCGGTGCTACATAGCACCTCAGCCACCCCAAAGAACCGCTGAAGAACCACACTGGGCTTAACAGGTTCTTTATACGGTAGAGGTGCTACATAGCACCTCAGCCACCCCAAAGAACCGCTGAAGAACCATACTGGGCTTAACAGGTTCTTTATACGGTAGAGGTGCTACATAGCACCTCAGCCACCCCAAAGAACCGCTGAAGAACCACACTGGGCTTAACAGGTTCTTTATACAGTAGTGGTGCTATATAGCACCTCAGCCACCCCAAGGAACCACTGAAGAACCACACTGGGCTTAACAGGTTCTTTATACGGTAGCGGTGCTATATAGCACCTCAGCCACCCTAAAGAACTGCTGAAGAACCACGCTGGGCTTAACAGGTTCTTTATACGGTAGCAGTGCTATATAGCACCTCAGCCACCCCAAAGAACCCCTGAAGAACCACGCTGGGCTTAACAGGTTCTTTATACGGTAGCAGTGCTATATAGCACCTCAGCCACCCCAAAGAACCACTGAAGAACCACGCTGGGCTTAACAGGTTCTTTATACGGTAGCGGTGCTATATAGCACCTCAGCCACCCCAAAGAACCCCTGAAGAACCACACTGGGCTTAACAGGTTCTTTATACGGTAGCAGTGCTATATAGCACCTCAGCCACCCCAAAGAACCCCTGAAGAACCACGCTGGGCTTAACAGGTTCTTTATACGGTAGCAGTGCTATATAGCACCTCAGCCACCCCAAAGAACCCCTGAAGAACCACGCTGGGCTTAACAGGTTCTTTATACGGTAGCGGTGCTATATAGCACCTCAGCCACCCCAAAGAACCCCTGAAGAACCACACTGGGCTTAACAGGTTCTTTATACGGTAGCGATGCTTCATAGCACCTCAGCCACCCCAAAGAACCCCTGAAGAACCACACTGGGCTTAACAGGTTCTTTATACGGTAGCGGTGCTATATAGCACCTCAGCCACCCCAAAGAACCACTGAAGAACCACACTGGGCTTAATAGGTTCTTTATACGGTAGCGATGCTATATAGCACCTCAGCCACCCTAAAGAACCGCTGAAGAACCACACTGGGCTTAACAGGTTCTTTATACAGTAGCGGTGCTATATAGCAACTCAGCCACCCCAAAGAACCCCTGAAGAACCACACTGGGCTTAACAGGTTCTTTATACAGTAGCGGTGCTATATAGCACCTCAGCCACCCTAAAGAACCGCTGAAGAACCACGCTGGGCTTAACAGGTTCTTTATACGGTAGCGGTGCTATATAGCACCTCAGCCACCCCAAAAAACTGCTGAAGAACCACACTGGGCTTAACAGGTTCTTTATACGGTAGCAGTGCTATATAGCACCTCAGCCTCCCCAAAGAACCCCTGAAGAACCACACTGGGCTTAACAGGTTCTTTATACGGTAGCGGTGCTATATAGCACCTCAGCCACCCTAAAGAACCGCTGAAGAACCACGCTGGGCTTAACAGGTTCTTTATACGGTAGCGGTGCTATATAGCACCTCAGCCACCCCAAAAAACTGCTGAAGAACCACACTGGGCTTAACAGGTTCTTTATACGGTAGCGGTGCTATATAGCACCTCAGCCACCCTAAAGAACCGCTGAAGAACCACGCTGGGCTTAACAGGTTCTTTATACTATAGCGGTGCTATATAGAACCTGAAGAACTTTTTTTTTTGTGTACCAGAGATCCTAAGTAAGGTAACATGAGTGAAAACTCTCAAAACATTTTCCCATTCCTGCTGCTGGAAAGCATGATTGTGGAATGTTCTTCAGAGTCAGTCATGGCTAATGATAATCTAGTGATTAGTGTATCTTAAATCCTTTCAGATGTCTGTGCAACACACACATTCACAGAGATCAATCAGTTTAGTCAGAGACCTCTGAGCTTCCCGCTGCACATATCATTTGAACTGAAATGTGAGATGAAAGAAATGACATACACAATCTTGTACGCACACACTTTGTCATATGCGCCACCTTTTACCCACATTGTCCACCAAGAGTTGAATGAAATGTTCGCTGGTTATGAATACATAACTTTGGATCAGAAATATCATAGATGATTGTGGGTGTGACCACACATGTTTGTTGTTTAAAGAAGCAGCTGCTCCCGGTGCCAGAACTCCTGTCACAGCGTGCATTTCCATCAATTCTCATGCAAGCCTTTATTCCCGAGATGTACACACACATATAGGATGACTCTTACCTCGCTGGACCTGAAGGATTTCCTTCTTCCTTGGTGGTTAATGTTACGTACACTATGTACTTCTGGAAATTGTTGTGGTCTGTAAATGAACAGCTGTAGTTTGACTCCATTATTGGTTTGGATGTAGTGTGTACTTGTGGTTACGTGTACGTAATGCAAAGAAGTCAGTGTGTCAAAATTATTTTATGTGTGTGTGTGTGTGTGTGTGTGTGTGTGTGTGTGTGTATGCTAGTGTGTCTGGGAAAACTTTCTTGTATGCGCTCTCATGCGCAGGCCTCCATTGTGTGTGGCTTCCTCTGGCCCGTCTCTCCAGCCAGCATTGGAATGGCCAAACGAGAGGTGTTTATTTGGCCAACGGTAAAGTCCAGGCATATCTTACACTCATTTATATACATACACTGACACACACACACTCTCACTTGCAGGAGCTTGTCTATGTCAGTACACGCTGGGCAAACCCACATGTAATTGTGTCTTCACCAGAGATGTTGTAATGTTTGACTTTTGACTTCATTACCATGTTACAAATCACTCATTATAACTGACAGAATTTAAATAACCTGCAGTGCAATACAATTATGTAGACACGTCAGAGTCGTGCCACTCCTGTGGAATGTAAGCTCCATGACGCAGAACGAACATATTCGTTACCATTCAAAAGATATTCATATTCTTTACCATTTAAAAGTTTGGGGTTGGTACGTTTTTTGTTTTTTTTCATGTTAATGAAAGAAGTCTCTTATGCTCATCAAGACTGTTTTCTATTTTAATATATTTTAAAATATATCTTCAGTGTCACATGATCCTTCAGAAATCATTCTAAAATGCTAATTTGTTGCTCAAGAAGCATTTCTTGTTTTCCTATTCACCTATTTTTATGCGCATTTTGGGATATCGCATCAATGAATGCTGAGTGGAAACGCCAAGTAAGCATTAATTCTAAAAATGCGCATAAAAACGTATCCGCCTGTTTGAGTCGGATACATTTTCTATACGATACTAAAAAATGTGCATAAACTACGATGGAAATGCATTTGCCGAATAAGTTCCTTGATGCGCGATGTAACAGAATAACTGTACTAACCAGCAGAAAAAACTTGTTTGCAAAGCATTCACTCTAAAAAAAATGGTGCTATATGCCACTAAAAGTGGTTCTTGGTCGTAATCATAGAGGAACCACTTTTGGTGCTATACAGCACCATATCTTTACATGTTCTGAATATGGTAGCGGTGCTATATAGCACCTCAGCCAAAGAACTGCTGAAGAACCACTGAAGCACCACTGAAGCACCAAGATTGGTGCTATACAGCAGGGGTTTTCAAATTGGGGTCCCGGGACCCCCAGGGGTCCTCCATAAAGTTCTAAGGGGTCCCCATAAAATTTTAGGGAATAAAAACAAAACAAAAATGTATAAAGTCTACTGAATATTCTAACTGTTTCATTTCTGTTACATGTTTCTCTCCTTTCTTGCGGTAAACACTCACCTAAAGGATTATTAGGAACACCATACTAATACTGTGTTTGACCCCCTTTCGCCTTCAGAACTGCCTTAATTATACGTGGCATTGATTCAACAAGGTGCTGAAAGCATTCTTTAGAAATGTTGGCCCATATTGATAGGATAGCATCTTGCAGTTGATGGAGATTTGTGGGATGCACATCCAGGGCACGAAGCTCCCGTTCCACCACATCCCAAAGATGCTCTATTGGGTTGAGATCTGGTGACTGTGGGGGCCATTTTAGTACAGTGAGCTCATTGTCATGTTCAAGAAACCAATTTGAAATGATTCGAGCTTTGTGACATGGTGCATTATCCTGCTGGAAGTAGCCATTAGAAGATGGGTACATGGTGGTCATAAAGGGATGGACATGGTCAGAAACAATGCTCAGGTAGGCCGTGGCATTTAAACGATGCCCAATTGGCACTAAGGGGCCTAAAGTGTGCCAAGGAACATCCCCCACACCATTACACCACCACCATTCTGCACAGTGGTAAAAAGGCATGATGGATACATGTTCTCATTCTGTTTACGCCAAATTCTGACTCTACCATCTGAATGTCTCAACAGAAATCGAGACTCATCAGACCAGGCAAAATTTTTCCAGTCTTCAACTGTCCAATTTTGGTGAGCTCGTGCAAATTGTAGCCTCTTTTTCCTATTTGTAGTGGAGATGAGTGGTACCCGGTGGGGTCTTCTGCTGTTGTAGCCCATCCGCCTCAAGGTTGTGCGTGTTGTGGCTTCACAAATGCTTTGCTGCATACCTCGGTTGTAACGAGTGGTTATTTCAGTCAAAGTTGCTCTTCTATCAGCTTGAATCATTCGGCCCATTCTCCTCTGACCTCTAACATCAACAAGGCATTTTCACCCACAGGACTGCCGCATACTGGATGTTTTTCCCTTTTCACACCATTCTTTGTAAACCCTAGAAATGGTTGTGCATGAAAATCCCAGTAACTGAGCAGATTGTGAAATACTAAGACCGGCCCATCTGGCACCAACAACCATGCCACGCTCAAAATTGCTTAAATCACCTTTCTTTCCCATTCTGACATTCAGTTTGGAGTTCAGGAGATTGTCTTGACCAGGACCACACCCCTAAATGCATTGAAGCAACGGCCATGTGATTGGTTGATTAGATAATTGCATTAATGAGAAATTGAACAGGTGTTCCTAATAATCCTTTAGGTGAGTGTACAGAAATATATGTTTGTTTTATATCTTTAGTGAGTTTTTCTCACCATAGTCCCCTTTATCTCGCTCACTGGCAGTTTTCTTAACACAGTACGTAAGCTTCTTACACTCTAAAAAATGCTGGGTTAAAAATAACCCAAGTTGGGTTGAAAATGGACTAACCCAGCAATTGGGTTGTTTTAACCCAGCGATGGATTGTTTTAAGCAAACATTTAACCCAGCATTTTTTACAGTGTACATACATTTATTGTGAAAGTTGCTCATACAAATTATTTTTAATTGAAAATGTTCTTCTTCAGGTTAATACATCCAACATCAATAGCCAATTTAAGTTGGGAAACAATACACTCTTAAAAATGCTGGGTTAAAAATAACCCAAGTTGGGTTGAAAATGGACTAACCCAGCAATTGGGCTGTTTTAAGCAAACATTTAACCCAACCGCTGGGTTAAAACAACCCAATTGCTGGGTTAGTCCATTTTCAACCCAACTTGGGTTATTTTAAACCCAGAGTGTATGTTGTATTTATAATGTCACAACTTGCTATTTATCTGATAGCTTAAATGTTTTTTCGTACATTAATAGATGGATTTTAGGAAGGGGGTCCCTCATAAAGATTCATCATATTTGGGGGTCCTTGGCATCATAAAGTTAGAAAACCCCTGCTATACAGCACTTAAAGAGGTTCCCCTATGATTACGAGCCAAGAACCACTTTTAGTGCCATATAGCGGAATTTTTTTTATAGTGTTGGTCATTCAGGAGTCTGTTGTCAAAGATGCTCTGTATATTTCCCTCCTAGAACTGTCTTACACGACTGCGTTCCCAAACAGCAGCATCTGCCTCTGAAAGCAAGACAACAAGTTTATTGAGACACACAAGTTTCTCTGAGACGCAAATCACTTATTCTACACGAAAATGATTATATGGTGGCTTCTCCTATGTTTCTTAGTGATTTTTTAGCGGTAGTTTATCAGGAAGTGACGATTATGTTCTGACTCCAAGTTTTTGTACTGCGCTATATGTGTCTATAGCATTTTCTGCAGTGATTTCTTTAGGAAAATTTGTGGAACTCTGTGGCATTATTAAATTTGACAAATTTGCAAGGTTAGGGATATATAAGTTGTAATATGTCAGTTGCAGCATGTCAGTTTGACAAATCATCAGTATCATACACTCCCATCACCTGCCATGAGAAGTGGCATTTGACTGTGAGCAACATTGCGGATTTTATGAGCAAAAAACTGATTTTTAGGAAAAAAATTTTTTTTATCAAGATTATTTTTTGAGTTGCAATCATTGTATTGTAGATACAATGATCTGACTTACATAACCTAAAGTACCTGTTTGCCTTGTTTAATTTGATGCTTTGGATTCATGCTTCAATCCCACATGCTTAAATAGTTAGCAGCTCATTAAAAATGTTACAACCAACCCCTTATGATGATTCCAATGAGTCCAGTTATCCAATCACATCCTCTGTGAGTTTTTTGTTGCGCATCAAGAGATTAATGTTTCCATCATAGTTTATGCACGTCTTTTTGTCGGATAAAAACATTAACTACCTCAAGTGAGCACACATGTGCATCTTGGCATTTCCATCCAGCGTTTTTTTATTTAATATCCCAAAATTCACAAAAATAGGTGGATAGCAACATAGCTATTGCTGAACCCTAATGTGAGGAATACAGTACACACAGGAACACACACACAGCAACTTTTTTGTGCAAATTACCTCATTGTTACATCTATTCCCAGCTAACAGAACTCTTTGTATTTGGCATTAACTCACATAATCTGTGATTGTGTAATTGTAATGGTGGCTGTAATGAACTAGAATAATCTTTAATACATTGGGAACACGGAGGGGGGTGCGGAGCTGGTTATGGATAGGAATGAGGAGGAGTTGGTTGAGAGAGACACCACGGTGGAGCCAATGGCAGGAGGAGCCAGGGTGGGGCTTTGGCTGAATGCCCGACTGGAACCTTGAGACCGACTGATGGAGGCATAACCAGGGTGCGTGGAGGAACCGGTGGAGCAAAGAGGCCAACGGGCCAGGGCGACCATATGGAGACCCGGAAGTCCGTGTTGGAGGTAGAGTGATGATTAACTGAGGCTGAGTCAAAGGGATAAGGGAGCCCGGAGGAGTCTGGGGGAGCCGAGAGAGCGCAGAGCCGATGGGCTGACAGGCCAAGGTGGAGATTAGGCCTGGAGGCTTGAGGTGAGGCCGGGGAATCCACATCCCCTTGCCGAGCTGTTGACCGGCAAGCCTGAGGCGAAGCCAAAGAGCTGTACATAGTTAGCGGTGGGGAGCAGGACAACATCAGTGGAGCTGACTGATCCAGGGAACTGGGCGCAACCAGTGGAGGAGATGGGACCAAGAAATTGTGCGGGAACATGGGAGAAGGAAGATCTCTGGATGGGACTGGAGCATCCAGATAGCCGGACGGGACCGGCAGAGAAGGCGAAGAATTGAGGGTAGGGACCCGAGAGGGAACTGGATCCATGAACTACAGATCTATAAGGGAGAGATCCGCTCCTGGCTCTGGGATGGACTGAGCAGTGCGTGTAGACTCCAGGACTCTGATCCGGGACAGACTTGTGGCTGTGATGGAGAATCCGCCATGCTGAAGCACCCAGCCCAAATACTTCAACAAACTCCTCTGATCAGGGAGGAGGAGGAGACGCGCTGCTGGTGAGTCCATGCTTTACCCACCCGTAAAAATACCTCCCTCATGTTATCAAGCTCTGACTTAAATATAAAGAATGACGTTTCTTCATATTTACTGCAGCAATCCTCATGAAACATTCCATTTAGATGACAATGACCTCTTGTGCCACATAGTTCTTTGATTATTCCTGATCACCTGCCTCAGTAAAATCTTATAACTAAATGTCTTATAGGTAATACTTAAATGTAATTATTATACTGGTGAGTCATGCTTTTTGTTGGTGGCAAAAAGTGTATGATGATCTGCCAAAAGCCCATTACATTGCGACCTGCTGTGCCAAACTCATCATATTGTGAAATGAATGGTGGAGTCTGTTTCGCAGCTATTTTGGTGTATTTCATGTTGCCAAGTTTGAGCTTGTTAATCCTTGCAACTGAGTTTCATTGTTTGAGAGTGTGACTGATGATGCAGATTGCATATTTTATCAAGGAGACACTGACGAAAGGCTTCATTGTGTTTCTGAGGGCAAACTGGAATGTGTGGCACTTTTCACAAAAAGGAAGTAAAAATTCTAAGTAAATAAAATATTTTTTTAACAAATGGTCTGTAAAAGGTGCTTCACTTTCATAAAAGGTTGGTCTTATTTATAAGCTGAGCTAACATTAGATACATTTTACATGATCTGCTTTATTTTTATTTTAAGGGTTAGGGTTAGGTTGTTTTTTTTGTTTTTTTAAACCCTGTTACCAAAATTTTATGTCCAAAACCTTGATTTGAGTGATAAAAAAATAAAAAAATAAAAACTTTATAGCAATAAACAAAACAAAAAAACCCAAACAAAACAAAACAAAAAATAATAAAAAGCCATTCAATTTTTTTAAAATATGCTAGAATGAGTTAACTGGGTTGAAAATGTAGGGTACATTTAAGCTGTGTTTCCACTGCAGGAACTTTCCCCAGGAACTAGGAACTTTGGGGGGGTACTCAGTGTGTTTCGACAACAGGAACCAGGGTCTAAATGAAGTTCCGGGTAAATATTTCCCCCTCCGAACGGCCCAGCTCGTGAGGTAGTACTTTTTCAAAGTTCAGAAACTTTCGGGGGTGGGACTTGGGCGGTGAACAACATGCTGATTGGTTGAGCTCACGCAGCATTTTATTTCAACCGGCATTTTTAAAAGTTTTTTGCGAGGTTCGTTCTGCGTTCAGTAAATATCAGTCTTGCTCTTTCTGTGCGTTCGTCTCAATAATTGCACGGTCAATGTCTGTAATAGCTGATAATATTTAAAACTTTATCAAGTAAACTTTCGGCCGACTGCCTTCCGTGGAAAAGTGTTGAATGTTGAAAGTGAAACTCAAGATGCGTACGTTCTCACACAAACGCGTCGATTCGCTTCAGAAGGCAGGCCTTTATTAACACACCAGAGCCGCGTGGAGCACGTTATTTGATGGACAGATGGACAGACTGATGGACAGACTTTTTATGGACATCAAAAACAGAGCAACTATTAATCCAATTCTAATGCTTGGATTAGCCTGGACTTTTGTAATATAACTCCAATTTTATTCGTCTGAAAGAAGAATGTCATATACACCTAGGATGACTTGAGGGTGAGTAAATTATGGGCGAATGTTCATTTTTGGGTGAACTATCCCTTTAAGAAAAACATTTCTTTGATTATCAGTAACTTTTGCAACAAGGTTGAAGTTTGAGTTTGAACAGGGCATAAATAAATCAAATATTGTTTCACATATTTTGGTGCAGTGTGTAGTATTTATGAGGATCTATTGACAGAAATGCAATATAATATATGTTTTCAGTGGGGGATAAAGACCTTATATAATTAACCGTTATGTTTTTATTACCTTAGAATGAGTCATTTCTATCTACATACACCGCGGGTCCCCTTACAGTGAAATCGCCTTTTTGCACAGCCATTTTTCTACAGTAGCCCTAAACGGACAAACTTCTCTACAGAGCGCTAGCTACTCCCTGCTGTCTCAGACGATGACAGACTCTTTGTGCTTCGAAAGGGAGGGGTAATCGGGGGGCGGTTGCAACTCACAAGCTCACCGCTAGATGGCGCTAAAATGTACAGTGCGCCTTTAACAATGTATTGTATTAATAGTAAAATTAATTTCAGAAGTCAAGAACCCCATTTTTAAAACAATCTACTTTTCATGCTGGGTTAGTTTTATGTTAGGTAAAAAGTTTATCAACATATCAAATAGCAACATATAAAACCCATGTATTTTGCATAGCACATGTTCAGCATTCAACAGCCATTCATCTGCACACTGATTAACACAATCAGTGCTGTGACAGTTTTTTATTATTTATTTGTGCGCTTTATGATCTAAAAAAGAGCACCCCATACGTTGTGTAAAATCAAACTATAGCACATCATCAGTGCACACAAACCATTACTAATCCAGTCTTTTGCAGCTTCGGGTCCACCGTTGGATTGTCTTATCAGATACTGAATTGCCTGTACTGTACACCGGAAATGTTTTGTCATGATTGTCCAGTTGGCTAACTTGAAGTGGAAATTGATCATTAGCGCCACGCTGATCTGAGGCCGTCTTATCCAATCAAGTAGCTGTGTAGTTGTGATCTCAACAGCAGCTGGGTTTGAAGTGTGCAAGCTGATGACCTGTTAGCGCTGCTGTTTATCTTGGTATGTCAGCCATAAAAAAAAGTCATGAGTCATTTCCTCCCCGCAGGTAATAAACACTCCTACGCCTTACTCATCAGCATGTACACAGTCCACACACACACATCTTCATTTAGCAGGAACCGTTTACAGTTTCCAGTAAAAGGGGACCGACGGTTAAAAAGGGGGAAAAAAGACAAGTTCTGGCAGGGTGTTTGATGGGAGGAAAAATGGGAGTGAGCGAGAGCATCTTCATACGAAAGTCATTGTGAGCGCTGATGTGCTGGAGGGCAGAGATCATAATTTGAGAGATGAGGAAAGGAATGGGTTTGGTTAAGTGCTGGAAAAGCAAGCCCAGGCCTGATCTGACACTGCTGCAGTATGTGAGCTACACGGCAGGTAAAGGGATAAAGACTGGAGATTTTCCATAAGCAAAGCTCCTTGTTAACTCACAATAGGTTCAATAGGCAGGGCTGATTATTCAACTGCATTCACTCCTGCGTAGTGGCAGCAGGGATGGTTCACACACACACACACACACACAAAATCAATTCTGTCATCATTTTCTCACCCTCTTGCTGTTTCAAACCTGTATGACTTTCTTTCTTCCGTTGAACACTGACGGAAACTCATGGAGAATTTGTGTGCTCTTCCATAGAATGGAAATTAATGGGGACAGATGTTGTTGAGTTAGGGTATCATGCACCAATTTATTTTAGTGAGATAAGACATGACCAAAAAGTTAATTCTTTTTTAAATAATATAATTATTTAAGTGTAAAATGTGTTAGTGTAAAAAGCTAACACTGTCTCGTAGATTGACGCTATGGGGGAACGCCATCAGCATGACCAGTGTCTGAAGTCCACGACAGTCGATGACTTCACCAGCTGAACGCCCATGCGTATAAGAGGGCGCCTGTAATACACGTCATCAGCTCATTTGTCTTCAGGAGCCGCTTGTTTGTGTGCACACATCTGACTCCCAGAGGAAGCTGGATGTGCTCATCATGATGCGTCTAGCGTTTGAACGAAGCGCATTCAAGGGAGTTGTGATGCAATCGCTGTGAGAAGCTCCACCCTTGCTTGACTCTCTCTTGAGGGATGAGAATTGAGCAGCTACACTTCGCAATTCGGGTCTGACGGGAAGTCTTTCCCCTGTCTGGCTTCCTGCTAGCTCTGATGCTTTCATGTCAGCTTGAGAAGCTATTTTGTGGCCGCTTCCAATCTGACTGATTAATGTGGTATGTCTAATTCTGAGGGATGCAGAGAGAGTTGAGGCATGTGTTGTTAATAATCCGCCTCTTCTGCTCTCCACACGAATGTGGAGGATGTACAGCTGCGCAAGCCACAGATCTAGCCATCCATGCCACAAAGCACATGACCGGTGCATTGGACATTCAATGGATACTAGTTGCCACGGAGAGGCATCTTTGATAGGAGAAAAAAAAAATTCCTTGATGCTTTCAACAGCTTCCAGGAGATATCTCTAAGAGTGTGAGCCGATGAAACCGCTCTTTTGTAGTCTAGAGCAATGCTGTTTAGCTTGCTCCTCTACATAATCATTCATGACCCCCTCCTGAGGGAGGGTTTGAGAGCAACAGGAATTGGCACAGGAATAGAGAAGGTTTTGGTTAGGCAAAACAGATATCTAAAACCGCTCTTTCTGTCGCCTGTTTTATATTGCACGCTTGATTGCTTATGTACGCGGGCATATGTCTGAGGATGGAGCAGTGGGCGGAGGTTGATTGTCTAAAAAGAAGGCATCTCTTCTGCTCCACTCTGACACCCTGAAGTTGAACTATGTTCTCCCCTATCTTAGGATTTAAGTAGAATTCTGCTCCATTGTGAATGGGTTGCTTAGTAAGTACCCCCTTAAGGGTCGATGCAGGGCAAACGGAGTTATGTAGGGCACTATAGACTCCCTCTACTTACTTACTCTCCAACTACTCTTGGGTATTAAAGAAGAGATGCTCCCTTTCTGACTGGATGCTACAAAGGCCTCTCTAGTTTGACCCATGTTTGAAACAATAGAAGGTCCTAGAAGAAGTTCCTTTATTCAAGTCAGGGTTGAGTTGCTCTCCCCCAGTGCAATAGAAGAGTTTAAGCTCCCCTGGAACCTCCTTGGGGTTAGTCTATGGTGGATGAGAGATATTCCCGACTATTACTGCAGCCTGCCTTTCTCTTGTCTGGGAGATATCTTCCCACTGGATGGCCCTAAGAGTTGATGCAAGGTGAATGGAGTTATGTAGGGCCGTATAGTTTCCCTCTACTTTGTTTACCTCCCTCCCCAACTACTGTTAGGTCTTGAAGTAGGGATATAGTTTCCCTTTTGAGAACTACTATGGCCCCGATTTGACAAAGCTAAAAAGAAAATGAAGTTCACATCACTCCTTGTTATCTGTCACATATGATGGGTAGACGAAATGCTAGCTATAGCAGGGCTTAGGTAGAGTGCCTTTTAGTCAAGGAAGGGTTGAGCTGCCTCCCCCTGTTACATTGTGGTCTTTAAATAGGACCTAAGCTCCCCCAACGCTATCTCACAACCAATTCGTACGTATTTTATGAGGTGGCTAATCCGTACGAATTTGTACCCTTGTTTAGGGGCAGGGTTTGGGGGAGGTCATTCATACGAATTTGGCAAATCGTAAATTGCCGTGAGATCGGGCTGGCTCCCCTGCAGTTCCTTAGGGTTTTTAATACCTGGGAGATGAGAGTTACTGGACAACTGCAAAATTATGTCCTGCTCTTGTTTGCCTTCCTTCATGAGTGAGTGAATGATAGGCTCCCCCTTGGAGGAGAGGCAACATCAAGGTTGCAGCTTGACGGGCTAATTACAGATGTTTTAGTGCCTTGCATGCTCCCTTTGGTGGCTGCTTTTTAGGATACCCCTTAGGGTTGAGTAAGGTGAACTAAAATATTGGACAATTTGTTTTGCCCATTTAGTTTACCTCCCTTCCAAACTATTATTGGGTCTTAAGCCTGATCAACTCATGATCAACTGCTAAATTCAAATGTGCTTTCACTCATTGACTGTGAATTGTATCATAAAATCATATTTGAGAATTGTAATATCAGGTAATTGATGACATAGCCAACAAGTTTGTGAATATTTTGAATAAAAGGAAAAACAAAACACAACTGCCATACAACACTATTACGATGTGGCATGTGACAAGCATGACGCATCGCCATGGAAACAATAAGGTGATATGTTCTAATTCGGTTTGATACGGTTTCCCTAGGGTTTGAGTTTGATGGCAAAGATCGTTGACTTATATTTTGCTACTCTCGTATTTGCATCCCTTCAGATGAAAATATGGGTTGCATTTTCCCCCTGGAAGTAGTGGTAATATCCAAGGTCATAGTTGAAAATATTCTCTCTTATGGATTCTCCCTAGGAGACATCTTTTTCCTTAGAGCTCTGCTCTTGGGGCCTCATAAGACTAACGCCTGGCTCACAAGGGAGGAAGGTTGCAAAGGCTGGGACTTTTCCTTGTTATAAGAGCATTGAAGCTTGGGTATCTAATTCTTTGAAGATAGTGGCTTAGGCAGTGATACCACTAGACAGTCTATATGAGTATTTTTGGATGCACCCCTGATTGACGCCCTGACTCCGGCTAAATAATCTGTAGAGTCAATTTATGCTTTGCCCATTATGTTTGTGCATATTTACACTTAATGAAGCAGGCATTCCCTTAGCATGGCGAAGTGGGTATTTTTTCTCCATAGTGCCAATCCAAGATGCAGTGTTGAGGTCTACTTCGAAAGAGAACGTCTCAGGTTACGACTGTAACCATGGTTCCCTGAGAAGGCGAATTAGACACTGCATCTCGTTAGCATGCCTTATTCACATGAGTGCTCCGCTAGTGACATCATGGACTGACGCCGGCCAATAAAATGTACCTGTTTGCCACATGTGCTTCAGACACCAGTCATACTGGTGGCATTACCCCATAGCATCAATCCAAAATGCAATGTCTTGTTCCCCTTCTCAGGGAACCATGGTTACAATCGCAACCGGAGACGTTTTTTAAAAGTGTATTTTTATAAAAATTCTGCCATATACATTACCATTCAAAAGTTTGGGTTCAGTAAGATTTTAATCTAGCATTGATTCATTAAATTAGATAAATATAATAAGAAATATTTCTTGAGCATCAAATCAGCATATCAGAAATTATTTCTAAAGGATTATGAGACACTAAAAACTTGAGTAAAGGCTGCTGAAAATTCAGCTTTGTGAATGTGAAAATGTGACTTGAAACTTGACAGCCAGTGACCATCAAACATTTTTGTTGTATGTAAAAGTAAATCTTTCTCTCAGCTGCAACTTTATCTCATTCATATTCATTCAAATATAGCATGTCAAGATTGTCACAGCTTATTTTTTGTTCCACAAACTCCCAGTGGGGTTCTATATTGGACCCTTCAATTTTAAAGAACCTTTTATGCTAAAAAGGAGAAATTTCTTAAAGGGTACTTCACTGCATAGACCGTAAAAAATATGGACGACGCAACTTCATTCTCTTCCGCTGAAGTAAGTGAAGCCTCCGGAGGTCCGAATATGGCGCTGACATCTTGTGCAGATTTGGGACCGAGTCTGCGCAGTAGTTATCTCGGGACCGGAGTCTGCGCAGTAGAGAACAGGAAGTAGAGGTGCGATATCAAAAGCCTGACCATACTCTCACGGATGCAGAACAATTCATTATGTTGGTGTGAAATAAACAGTTATGGAAATGTAGAAATTAAAGCTAGAGCTCCAATCTCTTCACAAAATTCAGAAAAAAGTCAGTTCGTGCCTCAGTGACAACTTCACTCAGAGAAGCAGTCAGTCTCAGCTGTCAATCATGATGTCAAATCCCTCACACTCAATTTTTCATAACTCGACTGTTTGTACGTAATAAACCAATAAAAACATTATGCGCGAAGTCACAGCGTTTGGGTTTGCGTGCTCACATGTTTTGCGGTTAGAGCCAGGGCAGACGACAGTATGAAGCGTGCAAAGAAAAGTAGTGTGTGGGACCATTTCACCAAAAAGAACGACACAGATGTAAGTGCTTAATTAGATGACACACAGTGAGTTAGACCTGCCTTGGCCGGTGCGTCTTTTACGCATTCTGAAGGTGCCTGTTTTATCCATTGGTTTTATCGTGTTGCAGTCTATTAGACAACATTCCGCATAAGATGGGCTTACAATTGGAAATATATTACATCTACATTTCAGTGGTAACACATAAGGTGTTGATCATCATCTTTCTTTATTATTGTTAGCACTACCTCGAACTAAAGCGGTGTCTCTTCAGAGCTGTCATTTTCTTAAATGAGCCGCGGCAATGTTTCAAATGAGCTTCTAACGCTAGACAAATGCCTTTATTTTCAACGCGATCCCCTTGTACCCAAACCATATCGAAACTAAGGAGCCATTTGTCCTCCGATCACAAACAAGCTCCTCGGCGCCGCGTTTGCGGGACTCATGTTTCGCGCTGTTGGGGATTTTAAAAAAGTGACGTGAGTGGAAGGCAGGCGGCGGCGCCGGGACAGTGTGTGTGTGAGAGCGGGAGGCAGAGCGGCAGAGAGATGCGACAGAGTTGCGGAACTGCAGGCGCGGCTCGCGGTTATTTCAAATAGCGCAGCATATTTTAAACTAATCGGTTAACTGGTTTCAACCGGCTAATGAGGCTCGGTGGTCGGTCAAGAAAATGTTTAGTTTTCGCCATCCCTACTCAATAAACCTGTCTCCGGCGTGATGATTCCGATTGTTCGAATATTACAATTTAATAATTCTTAAATCAATATGTCATCCTCAATAAACCCGTCTCCAGCGTGTAGCCTCCGATCTTTCGAATATTGCACTTTAATAATTAATTAATCAACACATCACCCTCAATAAACCCGTCTCCAGCGTGTAGCCTCCGATCTTTCGAATATTGCACTTTAATAATTAATTAATCAACACATCACCCTCAATAAACCCGTCTCAGGCGTGTTGCCTCTGATCCTTTGAATATTCCGGTCTATTATGACCTCTGACCTGTTAAGTTGCCAGAATAATAATCATACACTGCTTAATTGGCCAGAGGAGAACTGGCACCCCAACTGAGCCTGGTTTCTCCCAAAGTTCATTTTTCTTCCTGTCACCTGATGGGGTTTTGGTTTCCTTGCCACTGTTGCCTCTGGCTTGGCGTGCTCAGTTGGGGACACAAAATTTTATCTAATACATTTTACCAAATAAATCTAATTATTAAACTAAATCAACCATATAAACTAAATTACTGATCTAAAGCCCACACTGTCACTGTATGATAATTGAAATGAACTGATGACATAACCGTTTTCTCCAGAATGGCTATACGGCTGAATAAAATTATGTTGCATTATTTTCCTGTTTAACACTGTAAAGCTGCTTTGAAACAATCTGCATTGTTAAAAGCGCTATATAAATAAGGTTGACTTGACTTGACACTCAGGAAGGCTAATGTTTGATTTGTCATGTGTTCATGCACTCAAAGCGAATGATTTAGGAGTTTTTTTGCCGTCTCCGTGTGGTCCTGCTCGGTATCGCAGCTTGACGTCTAACATTAAAACAATCTCGTTGTTGTTGCTCTGTATACACACACACACACTACACTGTGAATTCTGTAACGTTTTTTTATGTAATCATGGGTAATAATAATTTTTCATGGGTGCTTAGGTGTGTATACATTTATTATATAATAGAATTATATGGACTCCTTTTATTTGGTTATTTGGTGTCCTCTTGGAGTCTCCAATGATCCTTGAAGCTTGCAGAAATTAAGTTTTGTGAGAATCACCCTTCAATCTGATTGTTTACTTTGGATATAGCAAATTGTGACAAAATGAATGTGTTGGCAAATGCTTAATTTCACGATAAGTGTGCGATTAATCGTATAACAAAGGTGCGAATAATCGCGATTAACAAATGTAATCTATTGACAGCCCTAATATATATAAGTGCCTGACAGAAAAGTCACACATTCCTTTTGCAATCATTCAGCATGTTGTTGGGTATGGGAGGATTGTTTTGTACTATGAAGGATGGTCAGGTTGACACTTGCAAGTTAAAAGTGATAATTTGACCTCGGCAGACCACAATAACCAGAAACTATGGCAACGAGAGTGGTTCTTTCTGTGTCATGCAGAAAAAGGTCCATCAATCCCGACACCCTGATGTGATTGTGTATGGGTTTCTAATAGTTGTTTCCGGCAGTATGATGTGCCACATCCTGTCTATTTGCTGCTTACACATGCCAGCTTGATAAGGCTCTTTTGTTTTCCCCTGTTCCCCAAAATGTTTCGGAACGGGCACATCCTGTAAATGGGAAATTGCTTTCAGTTGGAAAACTGAGGAAATATGCAGAAAAGAGAAGTGGGACAATAGGCCGGATCTACGGCAGTTCCTAAAGCCTCAATGTTCTGAATCACTGATGTTTATTTCACACAAATACCGGTATACAAGCACATCATCTAATGCAAATACCCAGACAGGAAGGCATGGACGTTTGTAGGTGAAGAAAGTGGTTTTCTAAAATAAAATACATTTTAAATTACATGAATTATAAAAAAATTGATTCAATTGACCAAATTGACTTCCTCGTTTGCCCCAGTTGTTTTTCCTGAGTTATGCAATGTCATAACTCACAGGTCGTTCACTCTCACAATCAGTCCAAAGACTGACGTCTCATTCAAGGTCAAGGCCACGGCCACGGCCACGAAAACACACCGTCGCAAACAACACACAGAAAGCCCAACGTCATCTCTCATTGTTATTTTATTCCCGAACAGTGCAAACACAAGTATAAAATATCTCAATATGAAATTTACATTCACATAGAACCATCTCAATAAATACATTGCAACCCCAAAAATAGCACAAATATTACAAATCATCAATAAAATACTCTTTTCGTTTACTCTACAATATATTTAATACGTACAATATTTTTGACCCGTATCAAATATGAAAATATCTAATCGACATGAAAATCTATTCTATGATTTTACTGTGCACACTTTATGCGTTATTAAAGTTAATATATCATTAATGTTCATAACATCAGTAAGTTAGGCCACTGTAGTCAAAATAGATCGTGTTAAGCCATATTAAATAGAACCACTTAGCTGTTTGGCTACATTTGTTGGATCATAGAATCTGAAATATTCAGCGATGCGATAAGCATTTTGGCATTTGGCATTCATATTCATTAAA
This sequence comes from Gobio gobio, assembly GCF_949357685.1. NCBI lineage: Eukaryota > Metazoa > Chordata > Actinopteri > Cypriniformes > Gobionidae > Gobio > Gobio gobio. The sequence continues at coordinate 39,526,867 of NC_137105.1, read as the reverse complement.
TAAAAAACTAAAATCTACAGATATGGAATTCCAATGGACAGCTCCTTACTGTACGTTAATAAATATGCAAAATTCCGTATATGGTAAATGAAGCTAAATGCAGCGAAAAGTATAATCAGAGAGAGCATTCCTGAATACGTAGCTTAACATGAATGAAACGTCGAAATAAAAAGGAATAGCCCATTTGCGAGTCGGTATTAAGCCCCACGTGGTTCGATCAGTCCATATGAGAGTACAGTTGCACACAAGTTGCACTATAAAAGAACACAATTTGATATGTTGGTAACCGTGTGTGTTGGCACATATTCAAAGGAATACACTTTTTTTCTTACAGACCCTGGATAAAAAGGCAGTCACTTCAAGAGCTCGACAAGGCGCCAATGCTACAAAACTCCCAGAAAGCTTTCCCCACAGCACCACGCATGGAACAGGTAAGCGGATACGGCGTCGGAAAAACATTATGATTCAAAAAAAGATGGTTCGTTTCATCAAGGCCATTATGCTGGGCTCATGCAGTGCTACCAAAGCATGTTGTTTCGCAACATATCTTTGACACTTTTCACCCTTGGTTTGTTTTTGCAGTAGGCATGCATTAGAGACACAAATCAGTTATCAGATAGAGCGACGTGACAGAATTACGGCATGCTGAGAGGGACATGCAGAACGGCATGCTTGAAGCCAAACTTCATTCCCTGGGCATCATGGGAAATCTATCAAAGGTACAGTAATAGCACATAAAGTAAATCAAAAGATATTTCTCAACTCGTATGAAATGAGACTCGTGAGGCTTTCGAAACCAAGAGCAGGTTTGCATGCTCTGAAATAGATGCACTAAGATGTTTAGCCTAAGACCTACAGAGCACATGACACAACCAGCACTAAAATATCATGCATGTTCAACCGCGTGTTAAAGATCGGTCCACGAGCACAGTGAGAGATGCTACCGCTGATAGGGGAATCTGAAAGCTAAGTGCCACTTAGAAAAACCACCGACAAAATATATGTGAAATAGATGTACTGTATATACTGGAAGCCAATTTGGTTGTTGTTTTTTTTGTGAATAGTATTATCAGTGACACAGCTTCGATTGTGCCGGCTTCTCGAGCAGTGAAGCGATTGTATCGATGTTTTGTGTTCTATTAAACACAATGTTATTACTGGAAAGGATATTCCAGAGGGCAAAGGGCAGCAGCAAATGCATACAGATGTTTTGTCCAGCACCAAGTGCGTACACACATCACGTACAGGAAAACTGTGCTGATTCAACCCACGCAAAGTTAAACATTTACCCACGTCACAGACTCGACCGACTTTCTGTAAATGATTACAAAACAGCATAGCGTTAGCATTCGCTCGTAAATCATTGCAGTCTATGATTCACTGCGGTTGTTTAGTATTTCTGTCCATCTCTCTCTTTCTCTCTCTATCTCTGCAACTGCAGACAAGTGCTGGAAGTGAAAATCGAAGAGCTGGAATTTTGCTATCAGGTCTGTAAGCCTGTGACGCGTTCTTCGTGTAAACAATTTATTCAAAGCAAATCTCAATATGAGGAACCATTTTTTGAAAAACCCCAACACACAAGTTTCTCCCTTTCGTCACGTACAAAATACAGCGCTGTTTTGAAACGGAAAGTTTGGTCCTCACCGCTCAGATGTTCAAAATATTCATCACCGTGGCATCTCTTGACATTTTCAGGTGCAAGATAACACACACACACACACACACACACAGACACACACACACACGCTGGGCACGTGTCTCCTCGGCTGGTGTGAAGCTGCCTTTGCAGTAGATCGCATACTCCCGAGTAGGAGACCCTGATATCCTGTTGGTCTGGGGAAGACTCAATAAAACACACGCATACGTGCACACGTAAAGACATACATGCTTATTATGTACTTGCGTGAAGGGGCAGGGCCTTTCTCAGTTTGGCACGTTTGAATGTCTCTCTCCTTTAAAAACTGTGCAAAACGATCTCTGTGTTCGTCATCCCACTTCCTACCTTGTGTTCGGTTTCCCTCCCTGCCTCTGATTTACTAATGCATCGATTGATCACCGTCGAACCCGTCTGGCGATCACACCTCCATCTCCATGTTGACGGATACGGAGGGCAGGTACAGAATTCTGTTATTTGGGGTGCTAATGTGCCCTACAGTGTGACTTTTCACACCGTAACTGCTGACTGCGGGCGCAGACCCCAGCTTGGTCCTGATGCAGGGGCTCGACCCGCGCTCCGGACTCTTGGATCGCGTGTGAAGCGTGCCTTGTGGGGTTCGGCCCTCGAGAAAGTAGGTGAGCATTTCACCTTTGCCCTTCACGCTGACCTGGCCGCGACACAGGAAGTGATAATAACCGGAGAGTAGGCGGAAGACATCCTCTGTCACCTGGGAATGCAGAATCAGATAAAGTCAGATGTGTTTGTGGCGTGCTGGTTTTCCTTACAAAAAAGACATTTATTCAAGTGCGCTATAGTGTACTTCTTTTAAATTAAAAGTATACTTTTAGTCTACTTTTTATGTACTTCTCAGAAATATACTTAAGAATAAACTTAAAGGGTTAGTTAAGAAAAGTCTAAGCATATTTGGCCAATACTTGTACTCAATCTTTTAATGGAGATATAATTAAAAGTATAAGTATTCTAAGTATACATGCTTGTAGTTGTGTTTACTCTTTTGATTGAGTAGCCTATTAATACTTTTATCACATAGTTTACATACTGTCTCATAAACGTATATTGTTTTAAAATTTTGATTTATAAAGAAAACACATAGTGTACATAGGAATTTACTTCAGATCTACTTAACTCTTTCCCAGCCATTGACGGAATTTTCCGTCATTTATGACACAATGCTTCCTGACGGAATTTTCCAGCAATCCATGTTTTCACTGTTATACAGTAGAGGGCGCTATTATGCATCTTCTGAAAGAGTACAGAATCTCTGGATCAAAACACAGGCGAAGAAGAAGCAGAGCCAAGCGATAGAAGCATTGCTTACGCACAAATAACGAGATCATCAAACATTACACAGCATATAAATCAAAAATGCTTAAAATTACCGAATGAAATGTCGACCCAGGATGAAGTAAAGGACTGTGCAAGCATTAGGGGTGTTGATGGGCTCAATCTACTCCATCTATTTTTTGATCATCGTTCTGAATCCGTTCTGGACTAAGTTTTTGACAAAAATGCGATGTCTAAATGTTTTTTTACGTAAAAAGTTTTTTAGACGTTTTTAATGGATTTTAAAAATGAATACATATGAAGCTAGAATAAATTGTTTTGTTGTTTCTTTGTTTAAAAGCAGAGGCTCTGTTCTTTCTTTTGATAAATTGCATGTTCAGATATTAAACAAAATATTCTGGTGAAAAAAGTTTTGTGAAAATGATCAAAAATGCTGGTGCTGGCTGGCAACTTAAAAAAAACTGGCAGGGAAAGAGTTAAAGAACAGTTAAAAGGTATATTTCAAGTATACAAAATAATACCTAAAAAGTGTACAAATATAATAGTAAACTATGACTATGAGTAAGTATACTTGCAGTATAAATCCACATTAACTAGTAGTTTACTGAAAGTATGCTTCAAAGTGTACCTTCATAAACGAAAAACAAAGTTGTAAACTAGTTGTATACTCAACATTTACTACTGTTACACTTAAAGTATACTTAAAAGTTTTCTTTTACACACTAAAAAGTGGGCCAATTTAGTCCCAAGTAGTATTGAAACAGTACACTTACAAGTAAACTACTAGTACATTAAAGGGCTTGCTCTTCTTCCTTTTCCCATCACATCACATCGGAAAGGCATTTACTTTCAATAAAAATGAAGAAAATGTTCTAAAAGTGGAAATAAAGTGCCTAATGACTTTTATAATAAAAATAAAAGTATTTATTGGGAAGAGTTAGGGGTAGGGTTAGGTGTAGGGAGGGCTTTTATTGTCCCATTAAGCATCCTTTTAATAATTTGAATAAATATAATCATTTACACTCTATCTTTTTATTGCATCCTGTTAATGTAGGATTACTGAGGTGCAAATAGTATATGTATCTGCCAAAATAAAGTATAAATAGCATTTAATTACTATTTACACATATTGCAAAGAACTGCTACTTTTACAAGGTGTAAATGGAATATATCACTATTTTCACTTAGTGTAAATAGCATCTATCACTATTCTATAGGCAGACTCTGCCTATCATTTTTGGGTGAACTCACTCTTTAATATAAGTATACTTAAAAATATACTTGAACTTTACTTAAGTATACTTAATAAAATGAACTTGAAGTATACTTATTTTTTGTAAGTCACAGTGTGTTACCTGTATTTTGCCCTGAACTCCAGTGCTGTCCATTCTGCTGGCGACGTTGACTGTGTTTCCCCAGATGTCGTACTGAGGCCTGCGAGCCCCGATCACTCCGGCAACTACTGGACCCACGTTGATACCTGATCAACGAATTAAATCAATCAGTAATCAGATTTAACTTCCCTTATCTCTAATTTTTCCATGCAAAGCAGACTTCCATTCAAAAATATGGGGTTGGTAAGATTTTTTTATGATTTTGAAAGAAGTCTCTTATGCTCACCAAGGTTGCATTTATTTCATCAAAAATGCAGTAAAAAGAGTAGTGAAATATTGTTAAAATGTTAAATAACTCTTTTCTATTTTAAAATATTTTCAAATGTATTTTTTTCCTGTGTTGTCAAAGCTGAATTATCAGCATCATTACTCCAGTCTTCAGTGTCACATGATCCTTCAGAAATCATTCTAATATGATGATTCGCTGCTCAAGAAACATTTAATTATTATCAATGTTGAAAACAGAAACAGAAAACGGAAAGTACTCACAGCGCTTCACTTTTTATTGTTACACCCTTATTCCAAAATGGATTCAATTCATTACTATCCTCAAAATACTATAAACAATACCCCATAATGACAACGTGAAAAAAGTTTGTTTGAAATCTTTGCAAATTTATAAAAAATAAAAAACGAAAAAAACACATAGCCTATACATAACTATTCACAGCTTTTGCAATGACACTCAAAATTGAGCTCATGTGCATCCTGTTTCCACGGATCATCCTAGAGATGTTTCTAAAACTTGATTGGAGTCCACCTGTGGTAAATTCAGTTGATTGGACATGATTTGGAAAGGCACACACCTGTCTATATAAGGTCCCACAGTTAACAGTGCATGTCAGAGTACAAACCAAGCCATGAAGTCCAAGGAATTGTCTGTACAAGACAGGATTGTATAGAAGCACAGATCTGGGGAAGGGTACAGAAAAAATTCCGCAGCATTGAAGGTCCCAATGAGCACAGTGGCCTCCATCATCTGTAAATGGATAAAGTTTGGAACCACCAGGATTCTTCTTGAAGCTGGCCACCCAGCCAAACTGAGCGATCGGGGGAGAAGGGCCTTAGTCAGGGAGGTGACCGTCAGTCAGTCGGGTTGATGGTCACTCTGACATAGCTCCAGAGTTTCTTTTTGGAAAGAGGAGAACTTTCCAGAAGAACAACCATCTCTGCAGCACTCAACCAATCAGGCCTGTATGGTAGAGTGGCCAGACGGAAGCCACTCCTCAGTAAAAGGCACATGACAGCCCGCCTGGAGTTTGCCAAAAGGCACCTGAAGAAATCTCAGACAGTGGAAAACAAAATTCTCTGGTCTGATGAAACAAAGATTGAACTCTTTGGCCTGAATGGCAAGCTTTATGGAGGAAACCAGGCACCGCTCATCACCTGGATAATACCATTTCAAACAAACTTCTTTCACGTTGTCATTATGGGGTATTGTTTGTAGAATGTTGAGGAAAAAAATGAATTTAATACATTTCGGAATAAGGCTGTAACATAAAAAAATGTGGAAAAAGTGAAGCGCTGTGAATACTTTCTGGATGCACTGCATTTTTGTGGATTTTTGTTTTTATTTCTTTGTTTTAATGTCTGTTTTTTAAAACATATTGACCCAAAAACATTTGAGATGTAATGTTTCTAAAAAATAAATATAATTAGTAGGGGTGGAACGGTTCTCTGTAGAAAATCGAACTGTACGGTTCTCCACCCACGGTTCGGCACGCACTTGCACCAAGGTTCATCTAAAATCTTATGACGCATCAATAATATGGTTTCTTGAAAATAACATGTAAAACAGACAGACAGATTCTGGCTTGCCAATACATTATAACAACAGCGATGATCAAAAAGCGTAGACAAAACAGTCACTCTTGTATGCGAGTGCCATCTGCTCGAACATGACCCAGTCATCACCCGGGTGTTGATAGTGCGCGAGCGCAGGTGAGACCTGAACAGCACACGTTGTGTTTAAACTAAACTCATTTAAGCCATGCCAATTTAAACATTGAAGAGCAAGACGTGAAAGAGAACTTGCGAATGCTGAGAGGAGATTTGTGTGTGTGTGTGTGTGTGCAGTGTGCACTCATCTGAAGCACGCATACAAGGCGTGTCGCAGATACCGAGCAAATATTGAGTTCTCTTTCAAGTCTTGCGTTTGAATGGACAAATTCACACAAAAAATATGTCAACATGCCCGTCTTGGTGAGTAATCCTAGCGAACATAGTAGGTTATGGCTTAAGTAAAACATAAACAGTCGATTAAGACGTGTGTTCATGTGTAAAAGTATGGACTCTTTCCGTGCATTATTTCTTAAAGGGAAAGAAGCCTTTTCCTGCTGTTTAATGTTAATCAAACAACAAATTGCAAAGAAATCACTCACTGCTCTTGACTGAATAACTTTTGTAACTTCAATAATAATTAATCTTTTGTTTATTTTTTACAGTGAAGATTATAATATGCAATGTTATTTTATATTTAATTACTGTATTCAATTTCTGTACCTGATAACCACTGTTAGATACCTGAAAAACCTGAAAAGCACAGTTTATTTTATATGCATTGTTGCTCTATTGTATGTATTTTTGCTGTTGCTTGTAGTTGGATTATTTGTTCTTATTTTGTTTATTTTTATTTGACAAATGTCCTAATTACCCTGAACAACATAGCACATACCGAACCGTACCGAAACCCTAAAATCGTGATACAAACTGAACCGTGAGTAATTTGAACCATTCCACCTCTAATAAATAGTAAAATTTTATCTTATTAGTTTTTACTGACCATGTCGCCTTGGTTATAAATATCAGCAGAAAATATATTTATTACATTACTGGTATATTGCAAAATGACTTCTATTTTTGCAAATGAGGCTTGTTAGGTGGCTTAAAATTTTTTATTGTACAGAATTGTGGCCATTCTCATTAAAAATGATTTGTAGCAGGTATGCTGTTCCGAGTATCTCCCTGTGTGCTACCTTGGGCTTCAGCTGTCTGTCTGCGTGTGAAAAAAATCTCCTTACCAACTAGAGGTACGTCTTGTTTAAATTAATGACAAGAATCTTTTGCAGTTTTGAATGAAGCGTGTATGTAGTTTAGATGGTTTGTTTTTGTGCATTAGTTTGTTGTATGTAATCTGTTCCCTGCAAAATATGTTATACTCAGGACATCCTACTGGATGCGGGATGTCCGGCACAATGTGTACACTTACTGACGTATTTCCTTTACCCATACACAAAAACACACGCTCATTTACGCGCACTAACTAACACAAACACATGGCTGACACCTCGCTCTAAAAAGGTCACTCACCAACTCGAAGCACAAAGTCATTGTAGGACTGGTAGTTGATCGCATCCAGAACCTTAAACATCTCGATGGCAAAATCAGCGACTGTGCACAGGTGTGCAGAAATGGACTTCTTAACCTGTTCAGGGAGAACCGAGAGCAAACAGAAACACATTATTCATATTCTGCCACCACCTCTGTGCTTGTTCTAAGATGAGGATAATAAGCAGAGCGTGTGTCGGATGATTTTATAATCAGAATATGGGAATATTTGACCAACAACTTCTGTCATCATTTACTCACCTGTGTGATGTTCTTTTCTTTTGTCAACAAAGAAGAAGATATTTAGCAGAATGTTCATGCTGCTTTTTTTTTTCCAAACAATGAAAGCATTTAGTGTCCAGGAGCTGTCAAGATCCAAAATGTATACGAAAGTAGGCTACTATAAAAGTAGTTAATACTACTTCTTTCCAACTTTCTGAAGTCATATGATAGTTTTGTGTTCGAAACAGACTATTTATGTTGCTATTCTCTCAAAAGTGACCGCTGTTTCATAAAAGTTTGAATATTAGGAGGTGCGAATGGGATTTCAGAGCAACTTACTTTTGGTTTATGGAACCATCTTTTGAGTTCCATGGAAGTTTATGTGTCCCATACAGGTTTAGGGTAACATGAGGGTGAATACATGATGATGAACATTTTATGTAAAGGAGATATGACTGCATAGCCTGGTCCTACCAGACTCTCGTACATTTCATTTGTACAGAGAGTCTGGCCACTCTCCATTTACAAGCGTTAACTTCCTTGAAGGAGGGTACTCTGTTGAAGTTTAAAACTATTGGATCTGCCCAGAGCCACTCTGGATCTGCCATAACCAATCGCTAACATTTGGTCGTGACGTATGTCATCTCAAACTAGCGCACAACATCAACGTCATCGTTCTCAGCCACTCCCTCTGTTCGCTGATTGGACTGGATAAATTTGACCGGAGAAAAACAGAGAATATACCGCAATCCCTGACGGAGTACTGAAGGAAAATGAAAATTGAGCGGTAGTACGTAGGAGGGCGGAGCCAGGCTAATGACGCACACTTCACTTGCAAAATACTGTACTTTATTTCACCAACATTTCCGCAAAGGTTTTTGACAAAGGCTCTTTGCCGAAACGTTGGTGAAATAAGTACAACATCTTGCAAGTGAAGTCTCCTTTACACAGATTTATTTTCTTTGACCCTTATTGACCGAACTTTTCATATCATATGGTATCACTTGACTGTGGTGAAACATTACATCAGCAATCTGATATTTAAAGGGACAGTTCACCCAAAAATTCTGTCATCATTTACTCATCTCCTTCCAAACCTGTATGACTTCCTTTTTTCTGTGGAACTTAAAAGACAATATTTTGAGAATTAAAACCGTTTGGTTACAAGCATTCCTCAAAGTATCTGCTTTAGTGTTTTGCAGAAGAAAAGAGTTTGAAGGGTTAAAATTTTCCTTTTTGGGTGAACAATTCTTTAAATTAATGTGAGATGTCTGTTAATGTTAGCTTTAGGGTTTGGAGAAAATATCATTAGCTCGGTATAAAAATAGCTGCCAAAGTCAATGGAAAAACAAATGCATGTGTGTTCGCATTTAATGTTAGTTTTGCTTTCAAAGCAGTGGCAGGTTTGACTGGTAGCATGACGAAATATTCACCTTTCAAGTCCAGATGCAAATACGCCCAATCTGAGATTAGCTCAAACGCGCGCGCGCACACACACATACACAAGTTCTCTCTTGATGCCCTCACTTTTCGAGATCTTGCACGCACACTTAAACACACATGCAAACACATACATGCCCGCACACACACACACCAGGGCCCAGACTCATGATGCACACATAGACACATGCTCTGGAAGAAAGCATTTGATTAATTTTTGTTGTTTTCATGTAAAAATATGCAAAGCAAAATTGTGTAAAATAATAAGACTTGTTTTCAGAAAGTATATCTATTTGAATAAATAATACATAAAAAAAAACGTTTGGGGTCAGTACGTTTTTTAATAAATGAATGATTTTATTCAGCAAGGCAAAGCAAATTGATCAAAGGTGACAGTAATATTATTTTAGTAATATACAGTATTTCTAATAAATGCTGTTCTTTTGAACTTTCAAAGAATCCTGACTCCCCTTTGAACCTTCAAAGAATCCTGAAAAAAAATCTAAATATATATACATATATAAAATATATTATTCAAACAGAAAACACTTAAATTATATTAATATCATGTCACAATATCAGTTTACTGTATTTTTAATCAAATAGCCTTGGTAAGCATAAAAGACTTGACAGTGCTAATTCTTACTGACACTTTTGAATGGTAGTGTATGAATACAAAAAAAAAATATTTTTCAAAACAATTATATATATATATATATATATATATATATATATATATATATATATATATATATATATATATATATATATATATATATATATATAAATTCAAACAAGGCTGTCAAACCAACATTCAAAGTGTCTCAAAAAATCTTACCAACATTTTGAATGGTAGTTTATATTCCCTTAAAACAAGTTTTTTTTTCCTTCAAGACTTGAAGTTCAAGTAATTGTTTCTTAGAAAATAAGGCAAAAATTCTGATTGAGAAAATTATTTTTGCGGTGTATGCACACACACACACACACACACACGCACGCACGCTGTGTACCTTGGATCCCGCAGTGGGGACGAGTCCGACCGCAGCCATGTAAGTACTGCCAATAGTTTTGATCTTCTCAATGTCTTTGTAGCATTCCTTATCCATCAACTACAGACAGAGAAAGAGAGAGAGAGATGGTGTGATGGAGAAATAAATGAAGCCTAGAGTGGGATTAAGGTCAATCACACACTGAGCCAAAACATACATTTCTCGGACTGGGAAACAAGAAATTCTCACCGCATCAAAGTCAGCAATGATCTCGTTTAGCAGCCGGAGGCATTCCACACCCATGTTGTTTCCATCCAGCTCAATGTAGAAGTCATTGAAGTTGGGGATGGAGGCGAACAGGACGCCCACCTGAGAGTAAGACTGATAATACAGGTCCTGGAACAGTGAAAGAGCAGGAAAGGAAAAAGATATGAGACCCTCAGGGGACGATACCACTGATCCAGGCTGAGCTGGGAATATAACAGCGCTTAAGCCTACAGTAATTAGTCACATCACCCATGAACTGGACAAGTTGGTCAAAGCAAAACTTGCTCTCAATATTGAAGGGTAGAGTACATAAGATTGACCTGTCCGTCTTAAATCAAAGACACAACCACATTACAGCAGATTATATAGGCTAAAACATTCACATAAAATTGGACTTTTCTGAAATAGAAGAGTTTAATTTTCTATGTAGACACATACACACTGCAAAGTTTTGGGAGTGACAACCGCATTTAAATGCAGAAGTGACTCCCTTTAATTATCATTCTGAATCTATGGAGTACAGGAGTCACTCCCAAAATTATGATTTGGTCATAACCATAGCAACAATTTGGTGTCTTTTGGATGTAAACAAGAAACATAGTGCAAAAGATTAGGATAACTGTGTATTTTTGTTTACCAAAGTAATATAAGCCTTTATGTGCACTTTGGAATGTTTGATTCCAGTCGGAATAAAGCAATAATTTTTCTTTTTTAAGTGTCATACACAAAGGTTAGCCATTTTACAATACTGTTCAAAGTTTGGGGCGGGTAAGATTTTGAAAGAAACCTATTATTCAATTATTTAATAGTGATTTTAATTGTGAAATATTACTGTTTAAAATTATTCCTGTGAATTTTCAGCATCATTACTCCAGTCTTCAGTGTCCCATGATCCTTCAGAAATCATTCTGTTATGCTGATTTGCTGCTCAAGAAACATTTATTATTATGATCAATGTTGAAAACAGTTGTGCTGATTAATACCATTAAAAAAATTCATGATTCTTTGATGAATAGGAAGTTCAACCATTTATTTGAAATAGAAATCTATTGGGAAATTATGAATGACTTTACTGTCACTTTTGATCAATTTAAAGCATCCTGGCTGAATAAAAGAATTTTAAAAAACGTACTGACCCCAAACATTTGAATGGATATAATATAAAAGTCTTAAGTAAAACAGTGCGTTTTTATCATAAGTCAAAAAGGGGGTGAAAAATGGTCATGTAAAACTAATTTAAACTAGGCCGTTAACTAGTTTTCGGTGTAAGAAAACAAGTGGACTTCGGGGAAGAGTCGAACACTACAAATGCACACTTTTTCCCAAGCTTTTGTCCGTGGAAAGAATCCAAGGAAATAAAAGTAAACACAAGATGCAACCATCACTGGAATTGTGTATACCGCATGTCCTAGATTTTCACTTCCCTGTGCCACTGTTTACAATATAATTCCACGCTCAGGAGAGGATGCTTGCTTCAGAGCAACCGTAACAGATTTCAGGATGTCTGATTGCATCAATTCCTTGGAAAAGATCTTGGACAGGAAAAGAGGCGAGTGGCATTTGTTGAGCATGCAGCAAACATAAAAAAAAAAAAAACATAACAAACTGCATAACAGGAGTGTAATCACACATGCATTGTGTTCATAAGGCCTCACAATGAAGCAGTGAGTGAGATCACAAAGTCAGATGGAGCAGCTGAGCATTTACACTACACACAATCATTATGTTATCTCATTTACACACGCTATCATCAAAGCATCTGTGCTGACCTCTCACCTAATTAGCAGCTGGATCACAACAACATTGCCATGAAGTGGTGACTTTGGGAATTACAACAACCGAGATATACATTATTAGATAGCATGAATTCAAAATGAATCTAGTTTACATTCTTAAGAAATGCATCTGGCCTTATTATGCTTATCGGTACAAAAAAGTGTTTCTTGCCTATTAAATGACTAACTTAAAGGGTTAGTTAAACACCCCCCCCCCCCCCCCCCCCCCAACCAAAACAAAAAGAAGAAAGAACGTCATACATGTTTGGAACGACATGAGGGTGAGTAAATAATGGCAGAATTTTCATTCTTGGCTAAATATTATCGAATCAGATCATAATAGATAAATAAAGCCTCAATTCCTACTTCACTCCAGCTGGATATGCTGGTTTGCTTATACAACCCAAAATCAGAAAAAGTTGGGACAGTGTGGAAAACGCAAATAAAAAAACAAGAAGTGATTTCTAAATTTACTTTGTCTTGTATTTCATTGCAGACAATATGAACACAAAATATTTCATGTTTTGTCTGGTCAACTTCATGTCATTTGTAAATATGCATCCTTTCCTGTCATTCAGACTTGCAACACATTTCAAAAAAAGTTGGGACAGGAGCAATTTAGGGCTAGTAATGAGGTAAAATGGTTAAATAATGATGTGATTTGAAACAGGTGATGTCAACAGGTGATTGTAATTATGATTTGGTACAAAAGCAGCATCCAAGAAAGGTCTAATGCTTTAGGAGCAAAGATGGGCAGAGGATCGCCAGTTTGCCAACAAATACGTCAGAAAATTATTGAAATGTTTAAAAATAATGTTCCTCAAAAAAAGATAGGAAGAGATTTGGATATTTCACATTCAACAGTGCATAACATAATTAAAAGATTCAAGGAATCTGGAGGAATTTCAGTGCGCAAAGGACAAGGGCGCAAGCCTAAGCTGAACAACCGTGATCTCAGATCCCTCAGGCGGCACTGCATCAAGAATCGTCATTCATCTATAAGCGATATCACCACATGGGCTCAGGACTACTTTGGCAAACCTTTGTCAAGTACCAGAATACGTAGTTACATCCACAAATGCCAGTTAAAACTGTACTGTGCCAAAAGGAAGCCCTATGTTAACAGTGTCCAGACGCGCCGTCAACTTCTCTGGGCTCGGAGGCATCTGGGATGGACCATCACACAGTGCAACAATACAGAAACGTGTACTGTGGTCAGATGAATCAGTATTTCAGGTATTTTTTGGGAGGAATGGATGCTGTGTGCTCCGGACCAAAGAAGAAAAGGATCATCCAGACTGTTACCAGCAACAAGTCCAAAAGCCAGGGTCTGTCATGGTATGGGGTTGTGTCAGTGCCCTTGGCAAAGGTAACTTGCACTTCTGTGAAGGCATCATTAATGCTGAAAAGTACATAGAGATTTTGGAGCATAATATGCTGCCTTCAAGAAGACATCTTTTCCAGGGACGTCCATGCATATTTCAACAAGACAATGCAAAACCACATTCTGCACACATTACAAAGTCCTGGCAGCGGAGGAAGAGGGTACGGGTACTTGACTGGCCTGCCTGCAGTCCCGACCTGTCTCCAATAGAGAATGTGTGGCGCATTTTGAAGCGCAAAATGCGACAACGAAGACCCCGTACTGTTGCTCACCTTAAGACTTGTTTGCAGGAAGAATGGGACAAAATTACACCCGAAACACTTCATCACTTGGTGTCTTCAGTCCCTAAACGTCTTTTAAGTGTTGTGAAAAGGAATGGCAACATTACAAAGTGGTAAATGCTTTACTGTCCCAACTTTTTTTGAAATGTGTTGCAGGTCTGAATGACAGGAAAGGATGCATATTTACAAATGACATGAAGTTGACCAGACAAAACATGAAATATTTTGTGTTCATATTGTCTGCAATGAAATACAAGTCTAAATTTAGAAATCACTTCTTCTTTTTTTTTTCATACTGTCCCAACTTTTTCTGATTTGGGGTTGTAAATGTCTCATTATAGAAGTTAAATACTCTAGGAATGGCAACTCATTTTCCCTTTTAACCCTTCAAGGTTATTCTCTGTGACCTGTAAATGAAATCTGACCATGTTTCGTGGGTTGGACAGCAGGAAGTGTTGAGCTACATGTGCAGGCAGTAGGTTGAACAGAATCCTCTTATTGTCCAACTTCACTCTCTCCATGTCATCTCTCTCCTCCTCAGCCTGAGGATGAAACACACAAATAGACATATTAACATACTCATACTAGCTGTATTACCTGTACAGTCACTGGAGAGTATATTGATACAATATTTAGAGTTACAGTCTGAAATAAACATCCACCAGAGGGCACTGTTGCTGTTGAAGTAGCTTGTCTATCATACTGCTAGTGATGCTTCAATATATTCCACTATATTTTAGTATTTTCAGTTAAAGCTGCTGTCCGTAACTTTTTTTGTATTCAAGATTTACAAAAAATTATATAATGAGAATGTGCAACATGAATCCATTTTCCAAACCGTTTTTTTGTCTTATCCTGAATCATTATGGTACACTTATAATAAGTGTTCATATTGGGTCTATTTCAGACCGGTCTGGTAGGAACCGCTGCGGAGGAGCACAGTCCCTGCGTGACTCGCCATAGACATAAACAGAGAGAAGTAGCTCCGGCTGCAATGTTCTTCCGCAAGACGCATGCAGTTCTGTTTATTAATAGAGCGCAAAAAGTTAAGGACTGCAGCTTTTAAAAAAATATACGTGTATATATAAAGGTGTGGGGTCATTTCTTTTCAGCTTCACAAAAAAAATTAGGCAGCTGATAAGATACTTAATTTAAAAACCTTAAAACATCCCAAAACTTTTAAAAGGTCTAATTAATAATTTTGCCCCTTGTGAGCTTCTTTTAGCTCTATGTAACATATGACAGACATATGGTTATGTGACATACCCAGGTATGTTTAAGTAAGCGGATAACCTCAACTCTCGGTTCCAAAAACGGAGGTAGCTTTCAGGGTATGTAAGTAGCCATAGCAACTCACTCTCTGAACATAACTTGCTTCGGAGCAGGTTTTTTTCCCAGGGTTAGTTTGCTTAAGAGGTATTCAGATGTGTTATTAATACAGTTATATTAATATAACCAAATGTGTTATATAGTTACAGTTATATAATATACAATATTATATATTAATTCTAAAGCACTATTATAACAAGGTAATGTTTAAATGTTAATTAAATTTAAATGTATTTATTATTTGTCATTCAATTCATTAGCATCAAACAAACAATATAATCCTTATTCTCAGTGAATAAAGATCACTTATTAAAGGAACACTCCACTTTTTTTGAAAATAGGCTCATTTTCCAACTCCCCTAGAGTTAACCAGTTGAGTTTTACCATTTTTGAATCCATTCACCCGATCTCCGGGTCTGGCGGTAGAACTTTTAGCATAGCTTAGCATAGATCATTGAATCTGATTAGACCGTTAGCATTTCGCTCAAATGACCAAATACTCGAAAATGAAAAGTTGTGATTTTCTAGGCCGATATGGCTAGGAACTATATTCTCCTGCATAATAATCAAGGAACTTTGCTGCCATACCATGGGTGAGCCTTCAAAAAGAGCAAAATTATGCATAGAACTTTGTGAAGCTTTGCAACACAGACTTTTTTGCGAGCCTGTTCATTTGATTGCGGATTCATTCTGGCCATGTGAAATCTCACACCTTACCAGATGGATTTACACACACACGCAAAAACCAAAACCCATTGTACACACACACACACACACACACACACACACACACACACACACACACACACACACACACACACACACACACACACACACAGAGAGACACACACTCATGCAGGTACACTCACCTGGGTGGCCCAGAGGTAGTCCAGTCTGAGTTTTAGATCTAGCTGTCTGCAGTGAAGCACCAGAGCTCCAGAAAACAACAGCATTGCCAGAACCGGGTCATAGCCATGTATGTGAAAGAATCCACCTCTAAACACACACACACACACACACACACACACACACACACACACACACACACAAATACACAATGACACCCATCAGATGATTCAGGGATTCAGACTTTTGACAAAAAACACTGACTTGCATTTTAAGTTAATATTACAATAATTCTTTAAAATGTTTATAATCTTTTCACCAACTCTCAAACCCCAGTTTGGGAAATCTATATTTATAACCTTTGCATTTAGCTTAACTCACCCTATGGCCTTCCGATATCCGCTGGTCTCCATGACGACAGTGTGAAGGATGTTGAGAAGGAGAAGCAGGAGGATCTTGGGTAGTGATGACACACGAAGGTACAGAGCCACAGATAGTGATGCCATCACACATGATAAAAATATGTACGGAGTGTATTTGCACACCCCGGAGCCCACGGCGGTCCCGTTCACAGTGACAACTGTCACCATGGAGACATTGGAATTCCCCTCCAGTGACCACGGTACACATCCCACCTATACAGGTACAGCAAAACATACACATTCAAATGCACAAAGATAAGAACATTGCACACATGTTTGGAAGTTAAATGACAAAATAGTGTTGTCTCTGAGGCACAAACATGTTACTTGCAGTAAATCAAGAAACAAGGGATTCAAACAATAAGACTAAAACTGACTCGTTTTCCATGGATAAAGGTATTCAAACAACTGCTTACCTGTCTAATAAAACACATAATTTATTAAAGAATATTTGGTGTTTCTATGGTTTCTGGAAATCGAGGATATAACACGGATATGATGCTGTTGACAGGTGATACAATAACACAGGCTGTTACACTGGTTAAAATAGCTGATTTGTCTGGATTTAAACATTGTTGGAAACATTTGGGATAATGTAAGTACACAAGTCAACCAAATATATATTATTGATCTAGTGGGTTTTGGATATTTTAATCAAAAAATCATACATATTGTGCCTTTAACCACTTAAAGTCCACGGACCCTGTACAAGACATCATCATGTATATACTTTCAATTTTATATGTCTGTGGAGGAGCTCTGATCTCATATGTGGTACCATTTGAAAGCTTAGAGTCTCTACTTTCTGGAGACATGCATCACTTTGGCATGTTTTACACAAAGTAACTTATTTACACTAAATTACTCTGGCACCATTTCCGTATGGATTTGCCCTACCCAAATTGAAAAGCTTCCTATACCCACATACAGTGGTCTAAATACACAATTTTGGTGTCATTTTACAGGAAACCATTTGAAGTTACATAAACCACTGCTAAAAGTGATAAACATGTAAGTATATGTTGTCTGAGCTGTAATAACCCCCCAAAAAAGAGACGCTTTTTGATTTTTTTGGTTATAAATTCCTTTTTGAAAGTTTAAGGGTCCTCCCTTCAGATCCATTTTGCATACAACATGATACAGACAAAATAATTTTTTCCAGTCTTTTCTGGAATATAGTGGAAACAGCCCAAACTGTCTACAGGGTGCTAGAGCTCACAGGGCCTGAATTACACACTTTCAAAACTGAATTTATAAGAAAAAAAATAGTTTAGCAGTGGTTTATGAAACTTCAAAGTGTCTCCTGTAAAATGACACCAAATATATATATATATATATATATATATATATATATATATATATATATATATATATATATATATATAATGTGTGTAACATTATAGCCTACATACTGGCTTTAAGTAAAGTGTTATCACAAGGTCTAAGGCATGACAAGAAATAAATTAGTCAACCCGCTAACATCTTTTGTATACATTTTTTCTATTACTGTCATAAGAAACACCCTCAGTCATCCAGTTATACTCTCTTCTACCATACACACACACTCACCACACACCCCTGGGTCACGGAGTACATCAGCAGAACCAGAAACCCACACAGAACTGTTCTGATCTGCAGGGTCAGACAGTCAGGAGAGCACTGAAAAGACAGACAAAGACAGGAGAGAGGTATCGCCAAACCTTCTGAGCAAAAGCACACAAAGAAGAAAATGAAAGGGGTGCCTGTGGGTGGTTGCTAGGGTATTTGTAGGGTGCACTGGATGCTTGTTAGGCGATGCTATAGGGATGCTTGGGAGTCAAGCTGTGTGTGTGTGTGTGTGTGTGTGTGTGTGTGTGTGTGTGTGTGTGTGTGTGTGTGTGTGTGTGTGTGTGTGTGTGTGTGTGTGTGTGTGTGTGTGTGTGTGTGTGTGTGTGTGTGTGTGTGTGTGTGTGTGTGTGTGTGTGTGTGTGTGTGTGTGTGTGTGTGTGTGTGTGTGTGTGTGTGTGTGTGTGTGTGTGTGTGCGTGTGTGCGTGCGTGTTTTTGTGAAATATCAGGACACAAATGTTTAAAATGACATGGGTATGACATAGGTATTACAAAAAAGAGGGTAAAATATGAGGACGTTCCCCATGTCATCACTTTTCAAAATGCTTATAAATCACACAGAACAAGTTTTTTTTCACAGAAAGTAAACTGCACAGTCTCCTGTGATGGGTAGGTTTAGGGGCAGGGGCAGTGTAAGGGGATAGAAAATACGGTTTGTACGGTATAAAAACCATTACGCCTATGGAATGTCCTCACATTTCACAAAAACAAACATGTGTGTGTGTGTGTGTGTGTGTATGTGTGTTACCTGTACATGAGTGATGTGAAGGTACATCACACTTGCCATGTGGAAACACAAACAGAGAACCAGAAGAATCACAACCAGAAGACCTCTGCAACAAGAGAGATGGAGGGAAAGAGAGGGGTTTCCCACATGTTATACGCATGTGTGTTGTGTGATGCAGTGACCTGAGCGTGTAAAATGTGTGATCAATTTAGTGTGTCTGGCACATAAAGAAAAGGTGTGTTATATTGCTGTGTGTTTGTGTGATTTACATACTGAGGAATGATGAGAAAATAGACCACTGCAAAAAATGAAGTGAGAACGAGCGAGATAGCCACCGCCCTGATGAAGGCATCGTCATACACTTGCTGATACTGTGTGACAGAGAGAGACAAGAGACAATTTGATAGATCGTAGCAATTACATGTGTGTAAATGTGTTTCTTCAACTACTGTATCAGCACTTTTAACCCTGTGGAGTATTAGAAAATAAAGACTTCTAAAATATGTTTTTCCTGAACCATCATGCATGAATGTAATTTCACATTAAATCTAACCATTAATTGTGTGATGGAAATGACGATGAAAAAATTACATTTTTAACATTTTTTAAAATAAAATGGTGACGCTTTTGTTTTGCTAAGGCTAATTTTGCAATGTTTCGCATTTTATGTACCCCAGACACACACAGTTAAATCATTTCCGCATAATTAACCCTCATCCTTCCCTAGGGTCTTTTTGACCCGAAACTCTTTTATTTTATTTTTTTTTTATAAAAAATTGGCACATCGGCATGGTCCAAGACTCTATGACTTTTGTCGCACTTGAACCATGAATACACAAAAAAGAATTGACTGGATTCGAGAAATTTTGTGGTTGAAATTTTAAAAAGTAACAAATCCTTCCCTAGCGGGTCAATTTGACCCCCATTGGAATGAATGGATTGCGAGAAATGCTTTAGTACACATAGAAAAACCTAAAAATTCTCAAAATTTAAACTAAAAATGCTAAAAAAATATTTTATAATGTTACATGTGTATCTGAATACATACTGAAGAAAAACTGACTTTAGGACCAGGCGCAACAGCTCAGTTGCTCCAAATAGAGCCATCCATATGCCATCTAGTGGCAAGAGTCATGAAATATCATGTTATATTATAATTTTTCCACAAGAGGTCAGCAAAGACACCCAATGTAAGATATTTTGAGCTGAATTAAAAGGGTTATGCATGAAATTGTGAGTTATTTTGAATTTAAGTTGAAAGAATGTGCTTAAATTACTATTTATTTATTATTTATTGATCAAATTAAAGGTAATTTAAAGCTAAATAAAAAATAATAACAAGATCTCCCGAAAAAATTGCATTACAAAAATAGAAAAAATATTATCAAAATGAAATAAAATAAGCTTTCTGTACACATTTTTTTTTATATATATATAATTTTGACCCACGAGGGTTTTGTTACAAAGTGTAAGGGAAGGATGAGTCAAATACAAACTAAATTACAGCTTGATTGAAAATGACACACAATAAAAAATTCTGTTCAGTTCAAATTATCTATATTTATCTTGTTTGTTTTTTTTTACATATCTAAATTGTGCACAATTGTTGGCTGTGCTAGAAATGACACCACATCTGAGGGACATTTTTCAATTTGTTTAATTTATTTTGCTCAATTTTAAATTTATATATTTTAAGACTGAAAGATAAAATAATCTATAGTATATTCTGTATAAAAGGCATTTTAAAAGTAGCAATAACAAATGATGAAGACATGGTAAAAAGTTTCCGAGACAATTTTAATAATGTATTAAATTTAAATCATTTAATTTGGACAAAAATCAATACATAAAAGTGCTGAAAGTTGAAGAAACAGTCGTGTGTGTTCATGTAAACATATGTTTTGTTGTATCTCTTGTAGGTGTCACAAGCAACGTGTATTTGTATCATTCCAGCGCAGCCTGCGAGAGATCAATGCAACACACTGCTTTGTGTGTCAGCTTCATTAGAGTATAAAGCCAGCATCCCCCTCTTCACAAGAGACAGATGCAATGTCATTATACTCCCAGAGAGAGCAGGGAAAGCCACCGCGCTCCGGCACGCATGAGCGTGTGTGTGAGGGAGAGAATATATGTTGCGAGTCTGACAGATTTTCCCAAATCATTACTGTTGCCCCCATTCTGTTTGGGTGGGCAGACGTCTAAGAAATCGGAAAAGAACAGAGCAATGGAGAGAGCTAGTGAGAAGGGGGTGAGGGGATGAGGGGGAGAGAGGATGTTGAAAGTGAGAGGAGACAGGGAGTC
Organism: Gobio gobio; assembly: GCF_949357685.1. Taxonomy (NCBI): domain Eukaryota; kingdom Metazoa; phylum Chordata; class Actinopteri; order Cypriniformes; family Gobionidae; genus Gobio; species Gobio gobio. The sequence continues at coordinate 39,505,595 of NC_137105.1, read as the reverse complement.
ACGAAGCACAACGGAACAATGCGGGGGATGCGGCGTGTGTGTCTGAGGAAATTCTTCACTCCATTTCTCTCACATTTCGCCAAGTCACTACTGCCAAATGCCCTGGAATCGGTTACTGCTGTGTTAGGGACACTGGGGTATGTTGTCGCACTTTTCACTCCAGTGAATATTTCATAGGGTTTTTAAAGTCTATTTTTGCATAAACACACACCTTTTTAAAAATTTTGGGTCAGTATGAAATAAATACTTTTCTGCATTAAATTGATCAAAAGTGACAGTAAAGACATTTATAATGTTACAAAAAAACATTGTAATTAATACATTTAGATAAATTTAAACATTTTAAAACACAAAAAAACTATTTTCAGTGAGGTTTTATTGTGATTACAGCAGCTATAGCAAAAATATGACAATATACACTCACCTAAAGGATTATTAGGAACACCTGTTCAATTTCTCATTAATGCAATTATCTAATCAACGAATCACATGGCCGTTGCTTCAATGTATTTAGGGGTGTGGTCCTGGTCAAGACAATCTCCTGAACTCCAAACTGAATGTCAGAATGGGAAAGAAAGGTGATTTAAGCAATTTTGAGTGTGGCATGGTTGTTGGTGCCAGACGGGCCGGTCTGAGTATTTCACAATCTGCTCAGTTACTGGGATTTTCACGCACAACTATTTCTAGGGTTTACAAAGAATGGTGTGAAAAGGGAAAAACATCCAGTATGCGGCAGTCCTGTGGGCGAAAATGCCTTGTTGATGCTAGAGGTCAGAGGAGAATGGGCCGACTGATTCAAGCTGATAGAAGAGCAACTTTGACTGAAATAACCACTCGTTACAACCGAGGTATGCAGCAAAGCATTTGTGAAGCCACAACACGCACAACCTTGAGGCGGATGGGCTACAATAGCAGAAGACTCCACCGGGTACCACTCATCTCCATTACAAATAGGAAAAAGAGGCTACAATTTGCATGAGCTCACCAAAATTGGACAGTTGAAAACTGGAAAAATGTTGCCTGGTCTGATGAGTCTCGATTTCTGTTGAGACATTCAGATGGTAGAGTCAGAATTTGGCGTAAACAGAATGAGAACATGGATCCATCATGCCTTGTTACCACTGTGCAGGCTGGTGGTGGTGGTGGTGGTGTAATGGTGTGGGGGATGTTTTCTTGGCACACTTTAGGCCCCTTAGTTCCAATTGGGCATCGTTTAAATGTCTCGGCCTACCTGAGCATTGTTTCTGACCAGGTCCATCCCTTTATGACCACCATGTCCCCATCCTCTGATGGCTACTTCCAGCAGGATAATGCACCATGTCACAAAGCTCGAATTATTTCAAATTGGTTTCTTGAACATGACAATGAGTTCACTGTACTAAAATGGCCCCCAGAGTAACCAGAACTCAACCCAATAGAGCATCTTTGGGATGTGGTGGAACGGGAGCTTCGTGCCCTGAATGTGCATCCCACAAATCTCCATCAACTGCAAGATGCTATCCTATCAATATGGGCCAACATTTCTAAAGAATGCTTTCAGCACCTTGTTGAATCAATGCCATGTATAATTAAGGCAGTTCTGAAGGCGAAAGGGGGTCAAACACAGTATTAGTATGGTGTTCCTAATAATCCTTTAGGTGAGTGTAATATGGTGTTATTTTAGCTTAGACACATAATTTAGAAAATCATTCTATTTTAAGAGGTTCAAAACCCTGTTTGTGACACTCCCCCAAGTAAAAGCTATACCTGCTCACACCTACATGTTTATGCATTATGCAGCGGTGTATACTCACTCTCTGCTCTCTCTCTCTGCTCTTGTATGTAAGGGTAATGTAGTTGAGGTCTGCCGTCTCGGACTCTGTCTGTCGTGCTTCTAGCATCCGGCCAATGTAACGGTTCACTCTGGTCCCGGGAGAGGTCTGCACCACTCCCGCCGAAAACGACGTCCGATTGCGCAGCTTCTCGGAAGCTGTTCGCAACGCTCGTCTCTGAAAACCCAGGGACAATTTCAGATCAATTCCAGTGTAGCAGATTCCAAAATTTCAATTTTATATACAAATACATTTCAGTTCAGCAGATGACATCAGAAGATTTAAAATATAATGCAGGAGTCATATGGACGACTTTTATGGCGCATTGTTTGACAGCATGAACTTGTTTTCTAGCTTTGGAGTGACAATGAGGGTGAGTAAATGATGACAAAATGTTCGTTCTTGGGTGAACTGTCACTTTATGATTATTAGGTAAAGAAAGAAAAGCACACCCACGAGTACTTTTAAACTCATTTAGACAACTCTACAGTACATGGTGACAGATGGGTATTCAACACATCTCAGCATATTTTCTCACACATTCAATGGAGATAAGATGTTTAATTATGCACTGATACAAGTTGAAACACACACACAGTCACACATAAAATGAGAACAGTAAATCTGCAGTGGTGATTGGATCTGTGTACAATCATCCACACATCTAAAGGAGTGGCATTAGCGAGTGGACTGGATTAAAACAGGGTGAATGTGATTTGTGTGGGTGTGAAGGGTGATTTAGGGTGATTTTGTGATTTTGGCTTTGCAAGTATTGGAGGACTGCACACAAAGCAGCAATCACGCAATCATAATATATCAGCAGCACCGGAAATAGTTGACAGGTTGATTGGCTGGTTGTGATATCATGACACTAAGTCTTAGCTCATGATTAATAATTGGGTTATCAATATTCATGAGAAAAACCTTTATAAATGAGGTTCCTGTGCAGCAGATACTCTTTAGACCGGCAGGTCATACTACTTAGATTTGTGATTTAAACCTTAAATGCACGAATGTTTTGCCAATCATCATTACATATTAAGGTCTTTAGCGACCCTTATCTATTCAACACGGATTGATCTGTCGTGATAATATAAAACTCTCCAGATATTAGAGTAACAATTACAGAAGAATAAAATAAAGCATATTTTGTTACCTTTTGGAGCATTGAAGGGTTCAGTTTGAGCAGATGTTTTATACCATCATCACTGTACTGTTCATTTCCCAGTACATTCAGCATGTGGCTCAACATCTTAAAACTCTATATTTTAATCGCTTACAGCTTCTTCACCAGATCCACCATCAAGTGACAGTGACACTAATGTTTGATTGCGTTCAGTACTTTCTCTGCAGTAAATCGCTGAGCCATTTAAAATTTTGCTGATTAAGTTTTGCTATTATTTTGTTTTCTGCCTGCGGTAACTATGAGTGAAACGTCACTTCATCATTGTGTATCAGACATTGGCACCTCGTGGAAAAAAAGGTGAATTGCACTTATTCAGTCATCAAAGATTCACTTGTTGTGCAGGAAAAATATACTTACACTGTTACATGCCTCGGGTCGTTAGTGACGTATACAATTATTACAAAAAAATTAATGGGAAAACAGGCAGTCTTTTATAATTTTGTCATTTTTTAAAGGAACACTACGTGCCTATAGACTAAACACAAAATACAAATGTGTATGAAGTCTGTGTCTGTGAAATTTGTGTTTTTGTAGTTTACATGGAAACGATAGCGGTATTGCTTTCAAAAACTTTTCAGGCCACCAAAACGCTGTTGTGAACGCCAAAATGCATAAAGTGTTTTTTAGTTGAAAACGTTGTCGTGTAAACGCCCCCTTAACCGCAACAGCAGTGGCAGCTTTTTTGTAGCCATGTTTTATTCTCATATCTGTTTATGTTTTGATATCAAAACTAGAATAAAATGATTTCAAAAAATCTCAAAGTTGGTTTAAATATAGAGACTACTTTTGTAGTCATCAGCATTTTGTTGTAAATGCACTCATTGTCCAAAATATCTGTATAAATAGATATTAGTTCAGTCAATCTCCATACCTAGTCATTTAAATGACTAAGAATAATTGTCATTCATTTCGCTGGTGTCAGTGCAGGGATCAGTAGGTAGATGCCCGATTCAGCAGACAGCTGTCTTATAATATATGTATAACTCCTTTTAACTTACTTTTAACTACATAATTTATTATTTTTTAATTATTTTTAACAAAATAATATCAGATGTTAAAACTTCAGACTATTGGATGTTATAACTATAAAACTATTTAATATCAGTCTATTAAGTTAGGTTGATGCATAAAAATGGGTGGCTGTCACTGCCCCTGGCCCTCCTAGTTTCACCTTATATAACATTAAGATGGACATATGCAGTAATCACGCACCTTGTCATCATCCTCACAGGTCATGACGTTGGAGAAAGGGATCTCAGCCTTGAACATCTTTCTGCAGTGCATGAGCTGCACCAGCAGGTAACAGACTGTCTTAAACTTCATCCTTTTTGCTGGCTTTATGTCTGATAGGATCAGCCCAGGAAAAATCTGCAGAGAGAGAAAGGGGAAGAGAGGAAGGAGGTGGGAAGAAATGTTGAATAAGAATAGAGAAAAGATTAACTGAATGTGTGAAAATGGCTGAAGTAACTGTTGTCTGAAAAAAGAACCAACTTAAAAATCCATTTGAACTCCAGATGGACTAGGATGTGTGTAAGACTTTTGATTGTCTTACATCAATATTATTACAATTTAAAATATTAGTTTTTTATTTTAAAATGTAATTTATTCCTGTGATATCAAAGTTGAATTTGCAGCATCATTACCAGTCTTCAGTGTCACATGATCCTTCAGAAATCATTCATATGCTGATTTGGTGTGAAAAATTCCTTATTTTTTATCAATGTGGGAAACAGTTGGGCTGCTTTTTGTGGAAACCATGATACAAAAATGTCAGGATTCTTTAATGAATGGAAAGTTCAATGTTCACAACAACTGTTTGTCTAATTATATCTTTCCCTTCCACAAAATGTTCTTTAGATTTTTTAAATGTTCTTCACACTAAGAAGCAGAAAGGTTCTTTGATGAACCAAAATGGCATTGCTGTGAAAACCCCCTTTTGGATCCTTTTATTTTAAGAGTGTGGTTTTAATGTAAATACATTCTATTGACTATTTAATTGCTTCCTGTTTCAACAGGAAATTAGTCAACACAGGAAAGAAAACTGCTCATCGCCCATGGCTCTTTAAAAAAAGCATTACAAAATCTAAATGTTCCTCCTGCTACAACCCTGAACCACCCCACTGAATGTCCGGGATCCCTGTCTTGGCTCCTCAGCATAAACCCGAGAGTGGATACGTGCCACCATCTTATATACCTGTATGCACAAGGAAATGGCTTGGCATGCAAATTCCACTCGCCAATTCCATTGGCCATTTTACAACTCACAGTCTCTGTTCCCTCCAACAGGGAACGAGTGTTACATCAGTAACCAAGACGTTACCCTCTGACATTACATACATTACAGTATAGTTTGTATTATCGAGAAAAACACCACATTACAAGAGTTTACTGATGTTGTCTACGATGTGATGATGATGTGTTTGTACCTTCCGTCTGTGTGAGGGTACGATGAAGAAAGTCTCGATGGCGTGTTTGCTGAGAAAAGCGTGTCTCTCGTGGCCGAGGCCCGGCTCCACCTCGTAATCTCCATTTAGACATTCCAACGTTGCTTTGGTGATATGAACCTTCCTGTTGGGGCAGAGGCAAATGATCACAATATCACCTTTCTGCTCATATAGTCTTTGCTACATGTTGTATGATGGTTTAATATCTAATTATATTGTTGAATGTGGTGTGTGACTGACCCGGGCAGTCCTCCTGCCTCCATCATGTTGGCCAGTGTGACGTCATTGGACCAGACGTCATACTGCCACTTTCGGAGCCCCAGAACCCCACACAGCACACGGCCCGTGTGCAAACCCACACGCATGTTCAGGTTCACCTCGGTTGCTTCTGCAACAGACCTGATTACACAAATATTCACAAAAAAGTACATTTTGTTTAAGTTTTGCATTTTCAATACATTAGTGGTCTTCATACGGACACCTATAGTGTGGATAAAATATCACAAAAGAGAAAAAGTTTTTGGTTACAGATGCAATTGTAGAAATGGCCTCTCCGCAGGCACATTTGACACCCAAGTCGAATTTACAAGGTAAAAAAAAACATTTAAAAAAATGTAGAAATATTAGGGAATTGTACAATTGGGATTTCCAGACCTGGAAACTAGGAAAGTCATAGTAGTAAATTTTTAGTTATAATCAGCTGTAAAATATTTGATTGGCTAAATATTAAGTAAAACTTGCTTTCTAAACCATAGTGATGTCAGAATTTTTTTCAATACTTTTTTTACCCTTTGACTCGTACAATCACACCGGTGTGATCAGTCTTGGCTGGTCCCTGGAGCCTACACCTGTAGTTAGAATGTTCATCGCATAACGTGATCAACTGCTAAATTCAAATGTTTTTTTGTGCTTTGCGGATGCGGCACACTAAGCGCTTGACATAGATCACAACTATTTAATGTTTTCAACCACATTATCTTTATTTTAGGTTTCAGACATTTAAATACACATAAGCTCTAGCAAAACAATACATTTACAGTTATACAAAACACACACTGATGGCTATGGAAGCAGCAATAATAATCCTTTCTATTATCCTATATATTTACTTACGAAAAAAGCATAACTGACTCAACGTATGACTAGGATGTAGCTTTTTGAACTGCAAGAGGTGTTACAATTTCTGTGTAAGTACGGAAGGCAGTCTGGCGGGAGCTAGATATTTTACTTCATAAAGTTTTAAATATGGATATTTTTCTTACAAAAACGTGCAAACATCAATTTGCTTCAGAAGGCCTGTATTAACCCCCCGGAGTCATGTGGAGTACATTTATGATGGATGGATCCACGTTTTTGAGCTTCAAACTCGTGGGCCCTGTTCACTGCCATTATAAAGCTTGGCAGAACCAGGATATTTGTGTTCATCAGAAAGAAGAATGTCATGACCTAAGATGGCTTGAAGGTGAGTAAATCATGTGGTGATTTTCCTTTTTAAAGTGAACAAAGGAAGTGTTTTATTCATGTCAGACACACATTGTAAAGGTAACTATATAGTTCACTCTATTCTTCTCCCAGTTCACTGGTCACTTACTTTCATGTATTTTGGTAAAAGTAGGTGAATTTAAGATGAAATAATTCCGACAGATGCGATTCTCTGAATTGCGGCGCAAACTAACATGACGGCACCCATTGCGTGTTATAGATAAACTAACATGATCATTATAACGTTTTTTAAACGACAAAACACTTTCACACACACAAATTTGAGAATCTGAATATCAGATAGTTTGTGAAATACAGTCAAACCAAAAATTATTCAGACACCAAATATAATTTTTTACTAGTGGGTGCAGGACACTATAGTTATAGACACTATATATACACACTATAGACACTATGTAAGTGAGGATAGCAAAATAAAGTAAAATGTGACATATTATACCCAAAAAATCTTCATACAGTGGACTACCAGTAAAATTTATACAAATTTGTGACCAAAATTATTCAGACACTTTGACCTGACCATATTTTGCTTGTTTTTTTCTTTAATTGCTAATGCGACCTTTTACACCACAGACTGAACAAAATTAAGCATTGCTTGGTAATTGGTTGACCTAAATTGGTATTATCTAATTGTGTACTTAAATTTAACAGCTGATTGGTTGATTGTAATCCGTTACATACCTTTCTATCAAAGTTATCTGACATTATCAAGATGAATTTGTTCTTACACAGTTCAACTCTGAGTTCTTGTCATATTTTTTTTACCATTTTCTAAACTATAGCGAATAAACTGTGATTATGTGAGAAAATGTTGAAGGTGTCTGAATAAATTTTGGTTTGACTGTAGTTAACAAGTTTGTGAATATTTTGAAAAAAAGTAAACAATTAAATAAAAGCAACACATCTGTCAAAGAGCACTATTGTGGCTGCGGTGTGTCACATTAAAAGCATGATGTGTCACCATGGAATTAATAAGGTGAAGTGATGCATTCTAAAATAACGGTCGCCTTAAAAAAGGCACGCTGGGGGCTCAGCTAGAATATTTTAAATGTATGTGTGAAAGGGTAAAATTGGTTCACAAACCATTTTGAATTATTCATTAGTCAAATCAAAAGATTAACCTGAATCAAATGTTTTTTAAAGTTGCGATGAAACAGAAGTAACGAAATAACTTTTCTTCCTTACAATGACGTACATCTGAGCAAAATGGATTATCTAAAAGGAAAAAATGGGACTTTGTTCTATCCATCAGTTATAATAAATAGATAATAATAAAAACAAAACATATGCATGGATAAATCATGCACAATAAGATATATAACAAATAGGTCTTAAATCGATTTGAAATCCTCATGTACAGTAATCACAATAACAAACAACATTGCAAACAACAGAAAAGATTCTAGAAATTCATTGGTGAAAAGTGTGGAAACCCTGAACACTATATTTCCATCTAGAAAACTGGCGTCAGGTTTTTGTCCCCTTTTTTTCAAAAGCTTCTTATTCTCCCCTCATCCCTCACTATAATGCCGGATCTGATGATTGAAGAGAGAGAGGGGGCTTTGGCAGGCAGCAGGAATTTCTTTTCTGTTTGCTACCAGCACAAAGCAGGAGATCTACACTAATGTGAGACCGAAAGTGTGTGCGTGTGTATCCGCGAGTTTGTGTGTGTGTGTGTGTGTGAGAGAGAGAGGGAGAGAGAGAGATATGTGTTTTTGTGCAAGTTTTTGTCCGTGCATGCCTCTGTGTATATGTGTGTGTGCGTGTGTGTGTGTGTGTGTGTGTGTGTGTGTGCATATTCTAGCACCTGTGTGAGGTGATAAGAGACTGCAGCAGTGAAAGCCGCCTCAGAATTCAGAGCAGAGAAATGAATATAGTGGAGCAGGTCTCTCACACACACACCCACACACATTCCCACACAAATGAAATCACTATAGCTTTCAAATACAGTCTGTCAGATGATGGGAGCTGCTGCTGGTCGGCTCAGTGACTGCTGTTAAATAACACAAAATGAGATTTGTGCACTGACTCACGTGATGGTGTCGATCATGTCCAGACCCATCTCCACACAGCAGTGAGCGTGGTCCGCTTTTGGCTGGGTCAGGCCGGACACACAGTAATAACAGTCTCCCAAGATCTTAATCCTCCTGCAATGGTTTTCCTGCCAATCAGACACACAAAAGCATGATCTGAGTTTTTCCAGAGACTCACAAAGCCAATAAAATTGATGCGCAGTTGAAAGCAAGTCAGTGATGCTGTCGATAAAATGTCACGTATCTACCAGAATCTGATTTCTGACATATTTATACAATTTATGAGTGAAGAAAAAAATGATTATGGTACTTCTGGGACAAACCATTAGGATGTTTCCTGTTTTGATAGCCGAGAAATGAGCAGATGAGAGTTTATTTGATGATTAAAATACCACTTCTGTGTTTTTTTTTATTTTTATATTAAGCTGTTTGATTGTTTGTCACTTTATGTGGAACTTGCATTAAGTCTAAAAACCTGTTCACACCAAGGATGGTAACTATAAATGTAACTTCAATAACTATTTTAGAGTCCACACCAATGCATGATAACATTCTGCTCATCATACTGTAAGTACACACTGCAGTTTTGTCGTCTGCTGCTTTAAATGCTTCAGCTCTTTAAAGTCGCCTGGAGTCTGATTGGCAGTCAATTGCCTCTTTCACACACACAGTCATTACTGGTAAATTAGAGATCATGTGTGAACATCAAAAATACTGGTAAATCGGTTCTGGCAATTTACCAGTAGTTGTAACATTACCAGTAAATTACTGGTATGATGCTGTGTGAACGCAGAATGAAGATTACGGTATGAGCACGTACAAAGTCAGAATGCAGAGACATAAGAAGTCTGCTTTGGGCCAATCATAAAGTTCTTATGAAGATGATGTAATTACTTAGCGCTGTTTACAGTAAGCTAATTAAAGATAATTTTATGTTGATGGAAATCACAGAATTTACTGGTATTTTGATGGTGATTTGTTGATTTGTGAATGGCCTCTTAACGGTAAAAATCCAGAACGCCATTGCTTGTGTGAACAGCATACTTGTGTATTTACCCATACAGTTATTCTGGTCATTTTACGGTAATTTACCAGGATTACTGTGTGAAAAATCGTTCTTAAAGTAATTCCAGCAATATTGTTGCTCTGTGTTATCTTTCTAGTTGATGTGATGTGGAATTCCCTATTCTCATATTATAATGATTATTGAATTATTTATTATATGATTATTCTTGGTGGGAATGTGCCTCAAAATGGATGCAAGGTATCAAAATGGATACAAGGCTATTGCAAAAGCTTGTATTTTAAATTGTAATAATATGCCACAATATTACTGTTTCATTGTATTTTTGATCAAATAAATGCAGACTTATGGTCAGCATGAGACTTTTGAACAGTAGGTTAGTTTCTATTCATTTTTCCAATTGAGTTGTAATCAAAAGGAACCCTTGTCAGACTATCAGAATGTGACTGTGTTGTCACATTTGGAATTTTAACTTCACCAATTTGTCCTTAAACTATAGATACTGATACAAATAGGCCTAGCCTTTTGAAAATGTTATCAGGATTATACCATAATTAATTCACAAAGACTAAACAGAGTGAGACAAACAGAAAAAGAAAACAAAAAAGAACTCTCCACAGATCAATTGCTCTATTTTATTAGAGATGCACCATCTGGCAACACAGGGCAGGAGGAGACTGTGGGAAACCCCTTGTCACAGTGCACACACACACACACACACACAAACACATGCTTACTGACTTACAGAAAGAACAGAAAGGCAAACTGTGCCATGAAATTATTGAAGGAAATTATAAAAAGTGAAAATTTGTAACTCTTTCTAACAGTAGCACATTAAACAATTTTTACTTATTGGAGGAAAAATAATTACCATGAAGAAGATCCAAATAATGCAAAAGCCTCTAGTAAAAGTTGTAGTTGTAATTTACAGTACATCAAAGATACGTCTGTATGATCACAGACAGCACCTTTGAAAAGTGCATTTTTATTGCATTTTTATTACATTCAAAGTGCAATTTAGCATTTACTCTGAGGGGATGCTGAAATATTTATTAGTGTTTGCTAAGAAAAGCATATTTATTACTTTGGTAAGTGATCTGAACAAACCCCTAACATTCTATCAAACTCCTGTGAGAAACCTGTCTTGCACAATTTATTTTTTGAACATGAATGATACTAGATAACATCTCAAATTATGTGGTTCCCTTTCAAAGGAACTCGCGCTGCGTCACCGCTTTGGGAACGCCTCTGCGTGATTGTGTCATGAAGCACGTATGTAATCAGTCCAATAGAGAGACGGAACGTCATGGGCGGGTGACGTCATAGACCCGGAAACTATAAAGCACACCGGCAAACACACGCCCTTAGCTTCTGTTGTCTTCAGCAAGCGCTCTATGTAACATTGTCCCTGTCATGCTCTGTGTTTGTGTCTGAGTTCAGACTTTTTTGTTTTCATACAACAAGTTTGCAACACACACTGATACACAAGAGAGACACATTATGGCGAGCGAACAGCAGTACAGAAAGTGTTCCTCCCTGCCCTCGCTACACACTTGATGTGCGTTGTTTGCTTGGGTGAGCGGCATGCTCAGTCGGCTCTCGAGGGGGTTGGCCGCGAGCATTGTGTGGCGTTGCCTCTGAGAGTGCTGCGATCCCACCGGGGGCTCTACGAGGAGGGCGTCACGGCTCGCTTTTCCCATGGCACAGGCCCCGTTGCTGCCGAAGCACAGCGGCGGCTTATGTCGTGGGGTTCGCAGAAGGATCAGAAGGGTTTGAGACGGGCCCAGCCCCATCTCTGCCTTCACCCGCCAGATCCAGTGCTGCCTCTCTGGATTCGGGAGTCCACGCTGCGGTTTCTCCCGCCCAGAGGGCAGCCTCTGTGCTGCAGCTGTCTTCCTCTGAGGAGGAGGATGTCTGCAGTATTGATGCAGGGGTTGAAGACTCACCACTCGAGCTTGTGGAGGTTTTGAGGAGAGCTATGGCCAAATTAAACATCGACTGGTATCAGTAAACAGTATCAGAGACTGTTAGGTCTGATGGCAGGAGCGTCCAACGTGATTCCTTGTGGCCTGTTGGACATGAGACCATTGCAGTGGTGGCTCAAGACCAAGGGATTTTTCTCGAGGGGAAACCCTTTTCACGTGATCAAGGCAACGTGGCGGTGTCTCCGCACCTTGGTCATGTGGAAGGATCCTCGGTCCTGGCCCAAGGCCTGTTACTGGGGGCACTGTGTCAGCAAGTATAAATGAGGGAAAATAGTGTATCAGTAAAAATGTACTTCTCCAAATGTCAGGGAGAGCGACCGACATAAAAATGCAATTTTATGCAATGTTACTTTAAGAAAACCATGTGACAGCATATGACATCACACAGAAGACCCTTTGATGTTGTAACAATATTAGTCACCCTCCCATAAATATTAGATCATTTCACATTTTTGAGTAATGATGAGGTTGATTCAAGTCAAGGTCAGGTGGTATGACCCCTGAAAAACTTTGAAAATTGTTATTATAAAAATGTATGTATAACCTTGAGCATATGGTAAGACATGCGTATAGGTGTCCAAGTAAATGCCTGTTAGATTTGAATTGAGTTTGAAATGTCAGGTGGTGCGACCAGCAAATTTACATTTAAAAGTATCAATTCCCACTGCAATTGCAAAATGAATTAAGAAATATAACTGTAAACCGTTATATAATGTATACAAATCATTTTTACAGTTAAAAACAAAACATAATAACTCATATGTGTTTGAACACATTGAAAAGTGTCCGTTTATATGAATTGGACTAAAAGGGCAATACATAAAGAAATGGAAAGGGAATTTACCATGTGATATGCATTTTAGACACTACAATGATTCATATATTGTATATGTATATTATTTTAAATGAATATATGGTCGCACCACCTGACGTTTTCTGAGTGGTAAAATCAGAAATTTTGTTTAATAATGAATGAATGCTCTCTTAAAAGCTGTAAAACCAATATGACTCAACATCATTTTTTGGACATAAAAATGCATTTTAAGACTATTTTGCTATAATTTTTTTATCTTAAAAACCTCATTTGTCATTGACCCTTATGCTATTTTACAGTTGGCAAGTTGTTTTAGAGAAAGTGGTATTTTTTGTTCAACCAAATCACTTGACACAATGTATGTAAATGCATGTTGCATTTTCAAGTCTTTGTCCACTGTTATTTTTGCGTTATAGGATATTTAGGCTACAGGATAATAGTGTTTCTAACGCAAATGCTTCCTCTCTCCTGCAGTGCACAGAGGGACTCTATGAGAAGCTGTGGCCACTAATGTGGATTATGATTATAATACTGATTAGCATATTGCCTCCAGACTGTAAGCAATCATATCCACCTTATTTTTCAGGTAAGCTAAAGTTAATGTGTCTGGCTTCCGGTGTCATTCGCTTCCAGTTATTTTTAGATTAGCTTGTTATGCTGCTTAATATTGCAAACTGGTGTGTCTTACCATATTATTTTAATGTATTGTCATAATTATAAACCCAATGGTTTATAGTGCAAACAGTTTTACCGTTTACTGCACTTTGATATTCTTCTCGTTATTTCCCTATTGTGGCTCATAAATCGGATTACGCACATCGGTCTCGCACATTCACAGAAAACTCCTTACTTCCGCGATGAAAAATAAGATGGATAAGTTATCGCATACGCCCATTGACTCAAGCTTTCTGATGTGATTTGCTCCCCCCCTTCCTTTCGCTCAACACATATGCCAATAGTATTACTTACTGTAGCGAGCTCATCAAATTTTCCGAAGAGCTCATTCAGTAGTTTAACCAGCTCTTGGGCCGTGCACTGTGAAGCTAGGCTGGTAAACCCCACAATGTCTGCAAACAGGATGCTGCACAGAATAAGAAGACAACAGGTTACAGTGATTCACAAAAGACCTTACACTGTTCTTTGCAAGGCTAGCTTGGGGATAAGCCAAAAAAACTGTGTTTTTTCAGAAACATGCGCAGGACTATAAAAGCAATATGAATCAACTAGTGTCTACTGACTCTGTTGGCCTCTTATCATTAAAACATTACAGTCTTTAGATTAACCCAGGCCAGGGGTCCAGGGGGTACTTGGCTCACCCAATCATGAGTTTAACCCACCTGAGGTGTCAAGGTTTGGCTGGTTAATATATTCCAATAAGCCAATCAGCATTGTCTCATTTAGTAAGCATGTCAGTTTGTCAATGTAGCATGTCAAAACACTTTTGTTGAAGTCGCGATGAAACGTAAGTAGTGACAAATCTACAATAAAAATATTGTAACGAACATTCTTGAAAAAGGAAAAAAACATCAGTTTTTGATTGGATGGAAGCAGATTAATTTTAGTTTTACTTTAGATAACTTATTATCTTTCAAACTTTATAAACCCCCTTCATTAACATTAAAATGCAATGCTGCGATAAAATCTAAATTGAATGAAACTATAAAAAAAAATGAAAATAGCAATCACAGTGAACTCTAATTAAAAACTAAATTAAAAGGACAAGCTCAAAATAAAATGCCCCCAGATTCATTTGTTAAATGACATTTCTGACTAAAATTTCGGATTTAAAACCTTGAAAATAAGCAAATACGGCAGTGAGAGATGAATGAGAGTTCTAACATATATATTTTATAGAGCTCGTAGTTACAACCCTTGATCTGGAGCTGGGCCTGGATTAACCTCATCTTTCAGACAGTTAGTTGGTCATGGAAAAGTTACTTGTATGCATCATCTTTCACTCACAAATCGCTTGGCTGGAACAGGTCTTTAGGGATGCATATGTGTGTATGTGCTATTGTGTGAATTTGCCCCCCAGCACTTGTTCCATCTCTCACTCTCCGTCTCTCCGCATGTGTGGGCAGCGTGGGTTAATTGAGCAGCTCTTGAGTTGATAGCACTAGCGCTGTGGGTGCCGTGCATGCTGTGCGAGCTTTGGTTGGGAGCCAGACTCAGGAACTTAGACGATTGCGCGTGAGTGGAGAGTTGTTGACTCTTATTGACTCACTGATTCAGTATTCGCAATCACAATTTAAGTACAATTGAATTGACACTGTCTGTCTCATCTAAAAAAACATGTAGTGCTCTCCTCTCTCATTCATGGAATTGGGCTTTCAACATGAATGGCTTGATTATTGAAACGCTCTCTCTCGTTCTTTCTATACCTGACGTTGTCATGCCGCTGGATGTATATCTTGTGGAAGATTCTTTCTGGTGGCTTCAGGAAGTCTTCCTTCATTTCCATGGCAACATTCCTGGGCAGCAGGCTCATTAGGAGGCGTTCCTGTTGAATATGTCCATTACATTTTGGGATAAATAGCGAGTTTTTTTGAGTGTCATCAGTCAAGTTTAATATGAATTAAAGTATAGATTATTATTATACTCTTAAGAATTCATTTACTCATTTGTATCAATACTATTCCAACATTTTAAAATAATACAAAGCCTTAAAACTATGAAATCACACCAATGGAATTGTGGGAATTTTGCAGTGGCCGAAAACTCTCTAAATTGTTCACAATTGCTGCCCTTTAATAGATTTTTGACATGCACTCAACCAACTTTTTTCAAATTGGACACACAACAACATGTAAGTTATGTTATAGAACAAATGTAAAAGTCTGTCCAAATGTTCTCTCCTTAATGTTTACCACAGACATGGAAATTTCCAAGGGAAGCCATGGCCTTCCGGCTGGCCTTTAAATTGACGTCATGACTGAACATGAAAAAAAAAATGTTTGTGCTGGCCATTGTCTTATGGGTACTGTTAGTTTAAAAGTGGCCACTGCTGTTATCTGTTTATGTTTGATTTAATGAACTCGCTGATGGCTATATAAGTGGCCAATCTCTGTGAGAGATCACAGTTTTGAGCATTGGAGTTGGTTGGTTGGCATGGCAAAGGTACGTTTCCGTGGAAACGCATTCAGTTCATTGCCAAGCCATGCGTTACTAAAAGCAGGTGATAAATGCCTTCTCGATGAGCAAACCACAGCGAGCCATGCCACCTGTGTTAAAAGCCCAATGGGTCGTTTTCGCAATTTCTCAAAAGTTGTCCTGAAAGTTGGGTTGAGAGTTGGTATAATTAGCAGCATGACTGTAACTGTCTAAGCCTCTTGTATTGAATGTGAAATTTTAAACCAATAAACATTAGCATCTGTAACAGATTTTTTTTGTAAAACTTTACAATACGGGTGCACTAATATGCATTAATTCATGCTTAACTAATGCACAGATAATCATGAGTTAATGTATGACTCATGAAGAACTAAACCATTTATTAATGATTACTGCATCAGCAACTAATGAACATTCTATAAGATTAATAGATTAAGTAATCAATAAATTGTTATTAGTTATATGTGTCATGTATTAATTTCCTAATTACATATTATATTAACTAAAAATGACGACATATGAAAACAAATTAATTTGTTAATTACCACAATGGTCAAAGTTATGTGCTTCAACTTCCAGTTGAATTGCTTTAATTAATCATTAGCTAATGATTTGCAAAGGTATCATTATGTTATATTCATATAGAATGTTCATTAATTGCTGATGCAGTAATCATTAATAAATGGTTTAGTTCTTCATGAGTCATAAATTAATTTATGATCTGTGCATTAGTTAAGCATGAATTAATGCATATTAGTGCACCCATATTGTAAAGTGTTACCGATGTTTCCTTGTTGACAAAATTATAAAGTTGTGCTATGTATATACTGAATATCTAAACTACTGTATATACTTATTTGATCAAAAATACAGTAAAATAACTGTTCCTGTGTTGGCAAAGCTAAATGTTCTGCATAATTTCTTCAGTGTCACGAGATCCTTCAGAAATCAGTCTAATATGATGATTTCCTGCTCAAGAAACATTTCTTATTATTATCATATTGCTGCGTATTATTGTTGTGGAAACTGTGCTTGCTTGATGAAAAGAAAGTTCAAAAGAACAGCATTTATTTGAAACAGAAAGATTTTGTAAAATTACAAAAGTCAACAAAACAAACACTTTTATTTTTTAATCTTACTGATAGCACATTTTGAACCGAGTTGTACATTTGATTTTTATATATATATATATATATATATATATATATATATATATATATATATATATATATATATATATATATATATATATATATATATATATATATATATATATATATATATATATAAACAAATATGGGATTATTTTTATGTTGTTGTTGTTATTATTATTAATATTACAAATACTACTACTATTGTTCAAAACACAAAAAAAGTTTAAAACACGTGTTACAAGACTCCGGTCTCCCCTATCCCTCTTAGTTTTTCCATTTAATCCAAAACATACATGTCAAATGTTCTCCCCGTCGTGATTTAATTAATCTGCCCCAGAAACTCAAACTTTTGAAATCAATACATCAGCCACTCTTGCTGAATGTGCATTTTAGTGCACATAAATGATAGATCACCAGAATGTGCGAATGGAAAGATTACAGACTGGTCCATATCTCTGCAGCGAGTATGAGAGTTTGTGTCAGAGAGAGAGAGTTGTGTGGTACAGCCTGGTGTGATGTATAGAGTGGGTGGTGTTACCTTCTATTCAGGGAGTTTGTTGGGTAGGAGGTGGATGAGTCATGTGCAAACAATTATAACCAATTTCAGTCGCTAAGGAACAAGGGGAAAGTGTACTCTGCGCTTTAGTTTGTATGAGTGTGTTTTGCATCTTTCCATCTTATGCCCCTCTCCACTTCATTTATAAATCATTCAGTAATTATCCACTGCAATCTACCCAGAGCTCGGCGAGGGAGATAAGTTATGCTAATGTTGCTATTTGATTCACATTCTTTATCATTGATATAATCCATAATGACAGCTAAAGGAAGCAGTCTCACTAATAAATAAAGTGGGATGGTGGATCTGCTTGTTCCGGTAGGTTGCTGCTGCAAGAAAATGTTTGATAAAGTGCATCACAAACTGCTGTGTGTGCGGTTTTGAGCAGAAATGTCCATCCCACAAATATGCTAACAGATAGCGAAGAATTTGATCTAAGAATAGAAAACTCCTGCTTTTTTCAGGATTGGGTTAATAGAGGTGCTGTGTATCTAGTCAGATATATGGAAGATTTTTAAAATATATTAATATAATAATTTTATCATTAAAATATGTTAAATTTAATAATAATAATTAATAATAATAATAAAAGAAAAATAATTTATTTACAGATGACCACATAATTTTTTTATTTTAGTTTTTTATTTATTTTTTGAGTCATGGAGGACCACACTCAGGACTTTTTAGATCTGCCGTGCCTAACGAACTATCAAGTCAAGTCACCTTTCTTTATATAACGCTTTTTACAATTTTTCAAACTATCCGGACTGCTGGCTCTGCGTTTCTTTACTACAGTAGCCTCAATGAGCAGTCCAAGGCACACCTTTCATTGAATGGTCCCAGAGAAGATTGTGGAGTGGGTGCTGGTGAACAACGAATCTGTATTCACCAACCCACTCTGGACCCAGAGCCCAGCCAGCCACTGCTCACACACTGCACAGAGCAGCCATATAAGAGGAATGAGCCAACCATCATTTCTAGGCATGGAGGAAAGCCCACACTCCCGCCATTGAGGGTGAGCTGCAGCTGGCCTCTGCAAATAGTATTTATGATTTGGAAGAGGACATTTCCCTAATTCTCCCGTCCCCGTGGGTCCCACTCAGCCCAAAGTCTCCTGTGCCCCCACTGGTTCCACCCAGCTCAAAGTCTTCTGTTGCCCCGCTGGTTCCACCCAGCTCAAAGTCTTCTGTTGCCCCGCTGGTTCCGCCCAGCTCAAAGTCTTCTGTTGCCCCGCTGGTTCCGCCCAGCTCAAAGTCTCCTGTGTCTCCAGAGTTCCCATTCTCTCCTGCATACTCTTCCAGAATCAGCTAGTTCCTCTGCCCCACCTCCGCTGGTTCCCTTCAGCCCCTCAGCTCCTCCTTTGACACCTCTCTATTGTGTGTAATGCCCTTTTATGATCTCCAGCTCTGCCCATTCAGGAGGAATCCCCTGGCTCCACCTCCAGCCGTTGATCCCATCACTCCACCTCGGCCAGTCGACCTTTCGGCTTTTCCCTCCCTCGGCTCCACCTGGGACCATCGTCCTTACGGCTCTACCGGGGTCCCTTGTCCCTCCGTTTGCACCTAGGTTAGACGTAGCTCTGCCTGCACCACGGACATACGGGCCTTTAGCTACGTTTCGTCCCTTCACCCCTTTGGCTCCATCGGGTTCCGCCTTCCCTCCAGCTCCACCTTGGTGGCTCCAACTTCAATGCTAGTCACTGCGGCTCTGTCTCAGCCTCCAGGACCATCTGTGTCACCGGTCTAGCTGGCTCTTCGTCTGTGCCTAGGGCTCCCTATTCCATTGGCCTTGTCTCTATCAGTTGTCCTCCTGGAGTCGACAGCCAAGTCTTCACCATGGCTCCTCCTGCCCCTGGCTCCACCCTGGTTCTTTCCACCATTAGTGCTGCCTTGGTCTTTTCTGCCACCAACTCCTCAGATTTCCTGTTCTTCACCAGCCCTTCGTCCTCCTCCAGAGCACCCCCCCCCCTCCCCGAGGCACGAGGATGTAATTTAACGTGTATATTCTGTTTTGTTTTTCCTCTCTGCCTGCCCGTCTGTGTTATTAGTTATTTTCCTTAAAGGTTATTAATTAGCTCTACAACTGTACTGTTTTACCTTGATTTCTCAGTCTGAGTATTAAGTCCTTAGTTTCCTCAGCCCTGTGCTCTACATAGTTAACTTTTTGTTGTGAGTTATACCCTGGTTATCTGCTGCGTTTTCCATTTTTGCCAGTTCTCAAGAATCACTCCCAGTTCTGTGAACAGCAAAACAGAAGTGCCGCACAAACACAGCGATGAGCAATGTTCTTTTAGGCAGGTAAACAACACATAGTAGCGTTCCTTCACCGTTCGTTCCTCAAGTCTGCGGAAACACGCGGTCGGTTTGTGACAGGCTCCAGTTTGCCTGGCCGAGAACAGGCTCTGTCTCCAGAACATGAACCATTCTGGTGGAAAAGGGGTAATTCACAGCCCAAACCAGCAGCCGAGCTGTTCACCTTGGTTTCGGACTGGGAGCTTCAAGTTGATCTGGAGAGGCAACTCAAGTTCCCAGTTCTCATCGTGGCAACTGCATTGAGACCAGATGTGGTGCTAACATCAGCTACTTAGAAGCAGGTGCTCCCGATAGAGCTCACTGTTCCTTGGGAGGACTGCATCAAAGAATCCATAAATGCAAGTATTAGGAACTGGTGGAGGAGTGCAGAAGGGCAGGCTGGAAGACATGCTGCAAGCCCATCAAAGTGGGGTGTAGAGACTTCGCTGGCCGGTCACTGTGTAAGGTTTATATGCTTCTTGACATTACTGGGGTTAAAAAGAGGAAAACCATCAAGTCCGCCATGGAGGCTGCAGAAAGGGCATCCAGATGGCTGTGGCTTAAGAGGAGTGATCCGTGGGGCAGTGCTGCTGGGACACAAGCCAGGGTCTGATCAACCCTAGCTGGGTCATCTGGGTGAGGGTGTATGATGTTGAAATGAGAGTAAAAATATGTGTTGGCAAGTATATGAAACAGCATCAATCACTAGTTGGCCGGTAACATTTTTATGAATTCTAACAATGCAATGTTGTGACAGTTCACTCGGGACAGTTGACGGGCCAGTGCTGCGTCGTCACGAAAGTTTAAGCCTTGTCAAATTAAATATTCAAGCGCAAAAAAAAACATTACTCACACGCAGTTCAAATTCCAGTTTAACTTATTGTCGGGCTGTTTTTTCTTTCTTTCCAAAAACACACTGATAACACAATAAGGAATATAATCAGGGTCCATTTTGATTTCATGATGACTTAGAAGTTTGCATTCAAAGCTAGTAAGCCAAATGAAAATGCTAATGCTCTGAGGTGCATTTGGTGGACTGTAATGGCATTATAGTTGCATACAGCCCGAATACCAACTAAGTCAACCATCTGACCTTAGACCCGATCTCGAAACTGTTTTGTGTGTCTTAGAGTACATGCATCTGTGTGTGCGTGTAACAGTATCTGTTTGCAAAGAAAGCTTGACCTTTAAGCTAGTCAGGGGGGAATGAAAGCAATCTTGCAAGGTAATTACCTGTCAAAACTGCAACTTTAACTTGAGGGAGAAAATGAAACAGCTGATCATTTGATCTAAAACATGCAGCTGCTCGTTTGCGTGTGTGCCAACGCACGTGTTGTGCGAGTCTGACCTGTTTCTCGTTCTCGTCCTCAAGTTGCAGGCGCTGTTGGATGCAGTTTCTGGCCTGTAGGAAGGCCTTCCTCTGGGCGCGCTCAGTAAGGACTCGCACAAAGACACCCGACAGATTCACGCCGACCAGCAACACTGCATTTGCTACCAGCTACAAACACACAGAGAGAGAGAAAAATAACAAGGTTTGTGTGACCATCTCTGTTTATCGGACCATGGAAAAGGATTCTGACATTTATGCAACATTTGGCGACTGAATACGAACTTTCAGTGATTAGGAGTGGCGTACTGGGTAGTGTGTGTGTGTGTGTGTGTGTGTGTGTGTGTGTGTGTGTGTGTGTGTGTGTGTGTGTGTGTGTGTGTGTGTGTGTGTGTGTGTGTGTGTGTGTGTGTGTGTGTGTGTGTGTGTGTGTGTGTGTGTGTGTGTGTGTGTGTGTGTGTGTGTGTGTGTGTGTGTGTGTGTGTGTGTGTGTATGTGTGTGTGTCTGTGTGTGTGAACAAGAGAGAAAAACGGGGGCATGGAGCGAAAGGAGCTTGAAAGAGAGACGGACACAGATGCCGAGAGAGGGTGCAGTGAGTTCATTTTTTCAATCCATCCTCAGATGATAAACTCAAGTGCGGAGACGGACACAAACCCCCCACGCTTGAGAATCTCTGCAGATTTGCTCCTGTGACTGAAAGAATCAGAAATTGCCCGGCTTTTGAGACGCGTCACTTCAAACAGGTGCCCATTATGGGCTTTGTATTGTTCATTCATAGAGCAACATAAAATTAGATTACTCAGAATCCCTTCAACTAGTCTATGCATTCTTTTAACAGGCCTTTGTAATTGAAAGTGAAGGCCATTTGCTGAATAGCACAAAGTCGTGGATTTATTACAAATATTTAGCAAGGTTACAAGGCTTGTAAATTAGGTAATAAACAAGGTGGCCAGCTTGGTTAAACGGTTATTAGCTATTGACTGGTGATCACTGAAAGGCTTTAAAATGTTACACTATCAAAGCCATTGCGAGCGGCTTATAGGCGGCTGATCATCCTGTATATGCGTGATGTGCACCAAGGTTACGCTGTGACAGTCTGAGTGAGAGGTTGTGGAAAAAAACCTCATTAACTCAGGATGTGAACGGTGACACTTGAGTCTAGATGTGAAGTGTTCTTGAAGTTTGGAGTGCAATAATGAAATACTGTATATGCTGTGTGCTGCGAGATGCTGCTGTTTAAATGTGAAGTGACACACCGATATTTTTAGATCAGGTGATTTTAATGAGTTTACTTCGATCCTCTTTGTGTAAGGTCTTTGGAGCATTTTGATTGGATTTTAGGCACTCGGTCGGTCTTTTCAAAGAAATCAAGGCTTAGTAGGTCAACAAATCCAGTCCCTGTTCTCACAGGTTTGGTTTTTGATGACAGAAGCTGCAATTCCTTTGTGAGTGTTTGTCACAAACATCACTTAGCATCCAGCGAGGATGTAGTGAGACATGTGAAACTGTCACGGCGTTCGGTAAATCAGAGGCGTAGAGGTTACGAGCTGAACTGAAATGTGTCAATGTGTCCGTCTGCCAGATTAAACGAAAGGTCAATGCATACAAATACACGAGACTTGCGTTGTTTACAGCCTCACAGGTTGGGTTTTATTTTAAATTTCATGTTCTGTTGAAGTTTACTGTGTTTATTGTCATAGAAATACTGATGTACAGTGATTTTGAAATTAGCAACTTATTCTCATTTCAAATTTAATGACTGTGTGTTGCTCGGACCTAATCAAAACCTACTGATTTCATTTCAAGCTGTATCCATGTATTGTTTGTTTTTCAGAAATGTTACTGGTATCAATTTCAGTAGTGTTGCTTCTATTTTGAATCAATCTGACCCCAGCAAAAACACATAGCATAGTTCACTCACAAATTCTATCATTATTTACTCACCCTCATGTTTTTCCATAACTATATCACTTTCATTATTTTGGTTACCATTGACCTCCATTACGGGTATATACAACTCTGAACTGTAAAAAATTAAAACGGAAAAAATGTACTGGCAATTTTCTCTTAAGCAAACATTTAACCCAACCGCTGGGTTAAAACAACCCAATTGCTGGGTTAGTCCATTTTCAACCCAACTTGGGTTATTTTTAACCCAGCATTTTTTCGAGTGTATACATGCATATATATATATATATATATATATATATATATATATATATATATATACACTCACCTAAAGGATTATTAGGAACACCTGTTCAATTTCTCATTAATGCAATTATCTAATCAACCAATCACATGGCAGTTGCTTCAATGCATTTAGGGGTGTGGTCCTGGTCAAGACAATCTCCTGAACTCCAAACTGAATGTCAGAATGGGAAAGAAAGGTGATTTAAGCAATTTTGAGCGTGGCATGGTTGTTGGTGCCAGACGGGCTGGTCTGAGTATTTCACAATCTGCTCAGTTACTGGGATTTTCACGCACAACCATTTCTAGGGTTTACAAAGAATGGTGTGAAAAGGGAAAAACATCCAGTATGCGGCAGTCCTGTGGGCGAAAATGCCTTGTTGATGCTAGAGGTCAGAGGAGAATGGGCCGACTGATTCAAGCTGATAGAAGAGCAACTTTGACTGAAATAACCACTCGTTACAACCGAGGTATGTAGCAAAGCATTTGTGAAGCCACAACACGCACAACCTTGAGGCGGATGGGCTACAACAGCAGAAGACCCCACCGGGTACCACTCATCTCCACTACAAATAGGAAAAAGAGGCTACAATTTGCACAAGCTCACCAAAATTGGACAGTTGAAGACTGGAAAAATGTTGCCTGGTCTGATGAGTCTCGATTTCTGTTGAGACATTCAGATGGTAGAGTCAGAATTTGGCGTAAACAGAATGAGAACATGGATCTATCATGCCTTGTTACCACTGTGCAGGCTGGTGGTGGTGGTGTAATGGTGTGGGGGATGTTTTCTTGGCACACTTTAGGCCCCTTAGTGCCAATTGGGCATCGTTTAAATGCCACGGCCTACCTGATCATTGTTTCTGATCATGTCCATCCCTTTATGACCACCATGTACCCATCCTCTGATGGCTACTTCCAGCAGGATAATGCACCAAGCTTGAATCATTTCAAATTGGTTTCTTGAACATGACAATGAGTTCACTGTACTAAAATGGCCCCCACAGTCACCAGATCTCAACCCAATAGAGCATCTTTGGGATGTGGTGGAACGGGAGCTTCGTGCCCTGGATGTGCATCCCACAAATCTCCATCAACTGCAAGATGCTATCCTATCAATATGGGCCAACATTTCTAAAGAATGCTTTCAGCATCTTGTTGAATCAATGCCACGTAGAATTAAGGCAGTTCTGAAGGCGAAAGGGGGTCAAACACAGTATTAGTATGGTGTTCCTAATAATCCTTTAGGTGAGTGTATATATGCATACATATAATATATATATATATATATATATATATATATATATATATATATATATATATATATATATATATATATATATATATATATATATATATATATATATATATATATATATATATACAGCTCTGGTAAAAATTAAGATTATTATATAAACATTTCACGAAATATTTCATTATAATATTCCACAGAAGAAAGTCATATAGTTTTGGGATGAAGGTAAATGATGACATAATTTAATTTTTCTTATCTCTTTAAGTATCAGCCTGATAGTTAAATGTGAAGCACATTTTTCAAGCCATGAAAATATGACAACTAAAAAGAAAAGGTTTGCCAGGTCTGTAAGGTCTGGGTGAAAATTCCAACCCCAAACTAAAAATACAAAAAAACTTTTGAGATAAAAGAAGATCTCTATAGCTGCATCATGCTATTCTGGAGCAGACACATTTTAGTGAATTGTTTAAAAAACTGCAATATCAGACTCACAATTGTGTTGTAGTACTGAATATCAGAACTGCAGCCTTGCATCTACGGCCCAATTAAAGCTGTGCTGATCTTCTCAGCACAACCGCACTCTGTGATATTGTTTAATTGATCCCACTTTATATTAGATGGCCTTAACTACTATTATATCAAAATATAAGTACAATGTACTTATTGTGTTCATATTGTATTGCAAACACTTTTGCTAATATTGAGGTGGGATACGGGTAAAGTTAGTGGTGGTATGGGTAAGTTTAAGGGTAGGGTTAGGTGTAAGGGAAGTGTCAACAGTGTAATTAAAAGTGTAATTACAGAAATAAATACAGAATAACAGATGTAATTACATGCAGGTAATTTTTCAAATGTAATTACAATGTAAGTGCACTGTATCAAATGATTAATTTAAATGTAAGTACATAGTAGTTAAGGCCACCTAATATAAAGTGGGTCTGTTTCATTGTATCACTGCTACGCTGACTGGAAGAAAATTTATTTAAAGGAGGGAAATACTACAGTCCCAGTCAAAGAGAAACTTCAAAATTAAAGCAATTTACAGCATCATCATCATTAAACTGCAATAAAACCTCTATTAATTCAAAATATTCATTTTTGTACACATCTTCATGAATCTCCAATGCACTGTCCAAGTATGTCATTATATTATTCAAACACAAGGGTATTCCAATACCCAATAGTCTAGTCATTTGTTGTGCTATGACAGAAAATGATGGCCTGCAGATGTCTCACAGTAAAGTTCTGACTGCTAAATCTGTTCAAATCCGTTTTTTAAATAGTTTCATAGTTTTTCTATACTATGTTTGGCACAAGATTCCCAGCTCAGCAAGCTAGGGAAACATCCAAATAACCTCAGTTATGATATATCTTAATAAAATAAAAAAAAATAAGTTAAAATACACACAGTGATATATTAAGATTAATTTGACAAATGATTAAGTTGTAAACTTAGGCTACACATCTTACATTTTTTAATTTAAATTACCAAATCATTTCTGAATGATTCAGACGATTTCTGATTTATACATTATTTCTGCGGTTTATTTTTCCACAAAAGAAGTTCATTCTGACTGACGCCATTCACTGTGCTTTCTTTAGGAGCTGTCCATCCTCATTGGTGCTGAAGTCAAACAGGCCCTCGCGCGCTCTTCACGCCACCTGTGTGCACGTGCAGTGCGTGCGCCCACAGCCCTCATGCTCCAGCAAGCACATTAACCACTGGTGCTTTACCATATATGACACGCCAAATAAAGTAAAAGTTATGGACGGAATGTTCAATGACACAACTTACCGGCGTCCACACGAAAGGTCTACGCGCCGTTACCGAGGTCGCCATCACGACGAAATGCGAAGCAGCCACCAGGATGCCGAACAAAATCGCCAAGAGCGTCCTGACCGGAAGCAGAGAGTAGGCAACAAACGTAACGAGCATCAGCTGCCAGACACCTTGCTCAGGTGTTGTGCTCGGTGCGTCAGGTGCCTGCGCGCCCTGCGTTCCGTGACCCAGCGCGAGAGGAAACGGGCAACAGAGTAGCGCAAACGTGAAGCTGAAGAGCAGCGCGAGTCGCGCTATCTGCTGCAGCTGCGTGACCTGCAGATATTTGACGTTGGTGACGATGAAGAGTGAGGTGAAGATGACGCAGTGGACCGGGTGCGAGCCCTTGGACACGGTGAAGCGCGAGCCGGCGGACAGCAGCTCCACGAGCGCCAGCGCGGACGCGGCGAGGATGAGGATGGCCAGCGCTTTGAGCGTGGCGTTCTGCTCGAGCTTCAGGTTGTACTTCTGGAAGAGAGTCTCGAGCTCCTTGCAGTCAAACTCGCGCTCACACGCACCGGCCAGACAGCGACTTTTCCTCCGCCGCGTGCGGACTCTGGGAAACGGAACTTCTTCCATAGCGGGGCCATTCATACAGCCAGAGCTCTTCTTCACAAGCACCGCATGTCCAGCACTTGTTGTCGCGGTCCTGGCGGCAACTGTCGCGCCTCGAGACGGACTCGCGCACACTGACCCCAGCGCGAGACTGTATCTAATCCGCAGCACGCGCCGCCACCATCCACAGGTTGGTGACTGTTGTGACGAGCGCAGACGGCACCCGCCTCCTCTTTTCTCTCCCTCGCACTCTCTCTCCTCCCTCCTCAAGGCGGTCTCCAGGGAACAGACCACCCGTAGCGTTTGTTCGGCCCCAGAAAGAGGTTAACATCGACCACGCAGAGCCGGGACTCCCCTCTCCGCATCCCACAGCTGCATCTCAGCGCCGCGGCCGGATCACGCATGCGCAATGTCAGCCCGTGATTGAGAAGCCAAGCACGTCTCACAGCCCTCAAAAAAAGATAAGACAAGACAGCAGAGCAGCTCTGACAGGGCTCGTCTTAAATGGAAAAAATGAGAGCAGGGCTATCTTCATGTATGACGCTCGATCGTATATATGAAACGAGCAAATTATGTTTTCCTTTCGACTCACGAAAACAGAAATAACCCAGGAGAGTCTCCCCGCCGTGTGCCTATAAATAGCACGCTGATCAGTGGCCTTTTAATTAAGCACTTTAATTCCAGCTCGAGCCTTTGTTTGGAGTGCCGTTACCGATCCGGCAGCGGAGCAGGTGTTGCGGATTACAGATCGCATTCATCTTTTATTCTCGCGCATCTGCGTCTAAATTGATTACCGCCGGGTCCCTAAGTGGATTTTTACGTTGGGACAATGGGGTTGAGGAGGTGTGCCCGCTCCGCCATTCATGACGAGCTTCTTGTGTTCATTTGGCTGCTGTTAAATGGTCAATGAGCGCTAGAGTCCCACTCGGACCCAGAATGGAAGCAGACTAAGGGCGCCGTTAGGGCCCCTGGAAACTTTCTACTCGCACCCCCCTCGGGGCGACCTCTGAAAACAAATAAATCGGTCATAAATAATAGTTATTAATAAACATAAACATAAGCGTTTTTGATTTCTAGTTTGTTCGAATTATAATTTCTTGATCTTAAAGTCACCATGAAATCAAAAGTTTTTTCAAAAATGTTTTGCGCTCCCCAGAGAAACTTTGCGTTCCCTCGCAAAAACGTTTGCAATCCGTCGTGAAGGTTTTGTGAGCGGACATAAACTTTCTCGGGGGAACGCAAAACATTTGCGAGCGAACGTGAAGTTTCTTGGCGGGTAAACATTTGTGAGAGAATGCAAAAGCATTGACTTGTGGGCTGCATCCGAAAACTGGAAAATGCTGCCTTCGGAGGACGCATTTCAAGGTAGGAAGGCATCAAGGCATGTCCGAATCCAATGTAAGCTTCGCTTCCTGCCTCATGAGAGACCTTCATCTGGTTGATTTTTGAAGGCAGCATAGATGTATCCTTTGCTGCCTTTGATATCCCACAATCCTATGCGTTCCATTCGGCAACAGACAGTTGAGCTAGAAAAAGAAAGATGGCGTCTGAAAGTTGCGGCTGCTGGTCAGTTTGTGTGTAAATGTAAGTTTTTTTACCAACATTTTCTACTTCTGATGTCATTTCTGGTGAGAAATTACTACTGTAGTTATTAAATATTCACTAAGTTACCAAAGCTCACGCTTTTTTGATGTAGATCATTACGCTGCCTCAGAAATGTGTTTCGTGAGGTGCCTTCATGCGCAAACGCTGCCTTATTAGCAGGCCCAAAAATTCAGCAGAAAACTCCGAAGATTTCCGCAGATTGTAGTGCCCGTCATTTGAGAAGCATACACAATGGAGTAGTAGGCTGCGTTTATTGGTGTGACACTTTTTTTTCGTGAGAGAGTGATGTTTTAAAATGTCTAAAATAAAACTGACCACGGAGGAGTTATGGAAATGTCACTTGTTGCTCTATAGTTTAAAGATATGAAATTGCTTATTTAATGATTTGTATACAATACAATTGATAAAGCAATATTTTCTCAGTCTTTTAGTGGATGTACTATAACAGCAATCTAGCTTTGTTTTTCTATTTGTATTGGAAAAACCTGAAATAAAAGTTAAGAAGTGAATATTTGATATGTTATTTGTAACGTTTTCAGTTTCAATATTCTTAGATATTTTAAACACATTTAAAACCATTCCGTATAATTCAACAGATTTTTCTATGCGATTTTTCTATATATACGTTTCTCGGGGGAATGCAAAACATTTGCGAGCGAACGAGAAGTTTCTCGGGGGGGGAAACATTTCTCAGAGAATGCAAAAGCATTGACTTGTGGGCTGCATCCGAAAACTGGAAAATCCTGCCTTCGGAGGACACATTTCAAGGTAGGAAGGCATCAAGGCACATCCGAATCCAATGTTAGCTTAATTTCCTGCCTCATGAGAGAACTTCATCTGGTTGATTTTTGAAGGCAGCATAGATGTATCCTTGCCTTTGATATCCCACAATCCTATGCGTTCTATTCAACGACAGACAGTTGATTTTTCCAAAAAAATCAGCGCAGAAATCACAAAGAAAATCCACAGATTCCGTTTGGCCCTGCTTATAAGTCATTGCCTAATAAGGCAGCGAGGCAACAAGTCAGCTGCCTAGGTTTTCTGATGCAGCCATTCTTTTTTTTCCCACCACCAAGTCTCTCTTTAGGGGCTTTTTTTTTATTTTTATTCACGTGTCCTCTTAATCTTTCATTAAAATAACTTCCCCTCCCTCTTGCATCTCTTCTCCGAAAATGTTTTATACTGTCATGAGGGTGGGACAAACCTGCCACTCACATGACATCACAGCGATAGCAATCCACAACCATCCAATCAATTCGCCTTGGACAAAATCAAGTACCATCCTACAATTTTTTTTCTTTTTCAAGAAGCCGATATACGTCAGAAAAGGGAAGAAAAGACTATCGTAACTTCTGTTTCATGCCAGCTTTAAGGACCAATCACACCAAGAATGATACTGTGTAAGGATAAAGTTTTAAAAATTGCTCTAACTCTAAGAAAATCACAGATTGCACACCACAACGATAACAATAAGAGAAACTATATTGTCGGAATCACTTTCAGAGCGATTTTTTCCAAATGACGGATGATAAAAACACTGAGAGCTGATTAAAATGCATCAGATTTTAAAGTGCGCACTGCAGTTATGTTTACATGCTGCATGTTCTTAAAATAAACATAATGCTGCTGTGGACACTAATAGTTATCATTATGGTTATTGTTATAGTTTCCGTTCTTGGTGTGAACGAGCCTTTATAAAACAGAATATACACCAACTAACACCGTACTGTGCAAATCAGAGCATTTCCATTTCTCACTCCTCGTTCATTGTTAAGAGAAACCCATACTCCGACTTCACTCTTTAAATATGTTTCCAGTTAATGCTTCTCTTTTTTTTATAATATCATAAATGCCAGAGCACAAGATGATCACATTTGAACAATTCCCATTGATCTTTTCCAATGCAGTAGTATAACAAAATGATCTTTGGCATTTTTAATAATAAAAAAAGAAGAGCAATACCTGTGGGCTTATACAGTATTTATTCTCCATATGTCAAAAGAACACTTGCGTTTTCTCAACTCCTATTTTTAAATTCCAACAAATTTTCAATCGCTCCTACACTCACATTCACCCTCTCAGTCATTCATTTTTGTCTGAACCTTGACTGCTAATATACACTGATCAGGCATAACATTATGAAGTGAATTGGTGATTGGTGCATGTTAGGAAGCAAGTGAACATTTTGTCCTCAAAGTTGATGTGTTAGAAGCAGGAAAAATGGGCAAGCGTAAGGATTTGAGTGAGTTTGACAAGGGCCAAATTGTGATGGCTAGACGACTGGGTCAGAACATCTCCAAAACTGCAGCTCTTGTGGGGCGTTCCCGGTCTGCAGTGGTCAGTATCTATCAAAAGTGCTCCAAGGAAGGAACAGTGGTGAACCGGCGACAGGGTCATGGGCGGCCAAGGCTCATTGATGCATGTGGTCCGATCAAACAGACGAGCTACTGTAGCTTCCCTGGGGGCTGTGGCCTCTTTCAGCAAGATAATGCACCCTGCCACAAAGCAAGAATGGTTTGAGGAACACAACAACGAGTTTGAGGTGTTGACTTGGCCTCCAAATTCCCCAGATCTCAATCCAATCGAGCATCTGTGGGATGTGCTGAACAAACAAGTCCGATCCATGGAGACTCCACCTCGCAACTTACAGGACTTCAATTATTAGTTCACTTTTAAATAAACTTTTGCTGATAATTTACTCACCCCCATGTCATCCAAGATGTCCATGTCTTTCTTTCTGCAGTCGAAAAGAAATTAAGGTTTTAGATGAAAACAGTCCGGGGTTTTTCTCCATATAATGGACTTCAGTGGGCTGCAAACGGTTCAAGGTCCAAATGACAGTTTCAGTGCAGCTTCAAAGGGCTTTAAACGATACCAGACAATGAATAAGGGTCTTATCTAGCGAAACGATCAGTTTCTGCAAGAAACCGAGCAGTATTTATGCTATTATTTTACCTCTTAACAGAGGAACGCGATCGTCTCTGAGCTCCACCATTACTTCTGGAGAGTGAGGTCAAATTAGATCGTGGCCATAGATGTATACGTAGATGCCTCATTAGCGACTGCATGGATCAGTAGAATGAGGCATCTACTATCGATATATCTATAACCACGATCGAATTTGACCTCAATCCCCAGAAGTGATGGCGGAGCTCAGAGACGATCGCGTGTTAAGAGGTAATATAATAGCATAAATACTGCTCGGTTTCTCGCAGAAACTGGTCGTTTCGCTAGATAAGACCCTTAGTCATCGTCTGGTGTCGTTTGGTATCGTTTAAAGCCCCTTGAAGCTGCACTGAAACTGTCATTTGGACCTTGAACCGTTTGCAGCCCATTGAAGTCCATTATATGGAGGAAACCCCTGTAATGTTTTCATCCAAAACCTTAATTTCTTTTCGACTGCAGAAAGAAAGACATGGACATCTTGGATGACATGGGGGTGAGTAAATTATCATCAAAAGTTTATTTAAAAGTGAACTAATCCTTTAAGGCCTGTTCACATCAGGACGATTTTCACGTGCGTTTATCGCCAACGTTTTACGCCTCGTGACTAAATAAAGGGCGCCAATGTGAGTGTGCACACCGATGCGCAAAACGGCAGGCGTAAAAGCGTACTTAAAAAAAAAAATGGTTTGTTTATTTATTTATTTTGACGCGGTGCATTAAAAACTGTCCGACTAATGAGATCGGCGCTTTTGTTCACGTGCCTGGAGCTGCTGAAGTTACAGTAAAACCCGACTTGGTGGCGCTCAAGCACAAAACGGTCTTGCCGAGCACACATTTATACGACGAAGAAGTTGTAAGTAGACAAAGAAGAAGATGAGCTGCTAATGCTGCTTGCCAGTTAGCAAAACGTGTGTGAATGGTTTTGGCCATAGACATAATATGTCTATGGTTTTTGGCAACCACGTAAATACTGTCTCTCTTTTCTTCTTCTTCTGACAAGCGAGTGTCAGAAGCGTAAAGTGCCGCAGCACCACCTTGTGTACCGGGAGGGCCATCTACTAAATTTGCACGTTCACTCGGTGCATCGCCAGTGAAAATCGCCTGGATGTGAACACTCAAGACGCTCTGAAAAACGTCACGAAAAACGCTGGCGATAAGCAAGCGCGATATTCGTCCCGGTGTGTACAGGCCTTTAAAGGATCTGCTGCTAACATCTTGGTGCCAGATACCACAGCACACCTTCATAGGTCTAGTGGAGTCAGGGCTCCGATGGGTCAGGGCTGTTTTGGCAGCAAAAGGGGGACCGACACAATTTTAGGATCGGTGTATATGCACAAACATTATGCCTAATAACCCGACAAAATGTAAGACCATGTAAACATTTGAAATGGTGTTCAAGCAGATTATTCAACGTGTGCATGATTTTGATATCAAATTTAGAGAAAATCTGGACGATTTCAAAATCTTACATTAACGTGGTTTCCTTGTGTTATAAAAATGGCCTTTTGAATCAGCAGTATGGATCTGCTGTCTATTCAGGGCCATTAAACGTTTCCCAAAAGCATCAGAATCCCCCGAAGCAGACAAATAACCCAGAATCATCTTGTTTTAGTAGCTTGTGATCAAAAAGACATCATTCAATCAAACCGTGACACCAAAGAGGAGGTTAGACACGTTGAAATACTGTGAATTGTGTGTGGGTTGTGGCAAGGGAGCATGCCTGTATTATTTATGAGCCCTTGATTAAACATGACAACGGCTTGTGCTGTAGTGAATATGATCTGTAACTTTATATCTGGAAGCTGTTTATATTCAGTAAATACATTTCAAATAAGCCGAGCTGGCACTCAACAGAACGGTAACTGTCAAAGCTATCACAATACATAACCGTTAGCACCTCTGAAGGATCCATGAATCTCATAATTGCGATAATTAAAGGCTGACATCAGGCTTCTGAGAGACTTGTAAGCGATGTTCTATTACAATTTATGACATTAGACTTCCTTGAATGGCAATCACTCAAACCTGCAGGGCAGTTGGAAGTTATTTTAGTCCATTCCTCAAAACAGTTTCAGTTCATGCGTATTTTTGGGGCATCTTGATTGCATGGCCTGCTTTTGATCGCACAGCATGCCCTTGATGGCTGGTAGAGCTGTCCCAGCACTTATTCTCATAAAAAGTCTGTCAACATTATGAATTAAATCTAAACCCTACTGTGCCTATTCAGCTCATCAGGGATGGCTGATTTGATCATCTAATCTATTTTAGACTGCTTCCTTTTACTGTTGAAGAAACAGATTCAGTATCTGCCACTTTTAACTCTTACGATTGATTTATGTTGTTCACTATTGCACTTTTTCACACTGGTGAATTTGCTGTTTACTAGACATTTGAGTTATTGATTTTTGAAATTTTTACTGACCCCCCTGTCAAAATCTCATTGATTCATCTGACAGAAAACATTTTGACCAAATTCGAATAGTGTCATTGAGGTGAACCACCAGCAGGAACCAGCCTTTTAATTTTCACATTGAAATTAAAATAAAACATATAATTGGGATCAACAGGTCAGGCACATTTGGCTTTTTCTGTTTTCCTCCATTGATTTACTCATCAATTCATGTCAACATCGGCCGATAATCAGGAACATTGTCTCGAAGGGGGTCCAGAAAACATGTTTTTACATAAGGGGTCCACGCTTATCGAGTCCTGTGAATTCAAGTGACTGAATGAGAAACTGCAAATTATTAATATTATTATTATTATTATTTTGCATGACACAAAATACAAGTTTCTGAAGAGGACAAAATCTAAAAATAGTATAATTGTTTCAATTAACTTGTACTAAGTTTCATAATGTATTTCAATAATGTACTCAATATACACTGTTAAAAATTGTGGGGTCAGTTAAACATTTTTTTTATACTTTTATTCAACAAGGTTGCATTAAATTAATCAAATGTGACAGTAAATACTACATTATTACAAAAAATATATATATTTCAAATAAATGCTTTTCTTTTACTCCTTCTATACATTAAAGAATCCTGAAATTTATAATAATAATAAATGTTTCTTGGGCAGCAAATCCGCATATTGATAATTTCTGAAGGATCATGCGACACTGAAGACTGGAGTAATGATGCTGAAGCTTTGCCATCACAGGAATCAATTGTACTTTCAAATGTATTCAAATAAAAATAGTTATTTTAAATTATAATAATATTTCACAATTGTACTGTTTTTACTGTATTTCTGTAGCCTGGATGCCAGCCGAATAGCCCCGCCCACAACATTTGAGTTTGGGAAATTCGGTCTGGACTTGATCCATTGTGGAGCAACTAAGCCCGAACAGGAGCTGTTCGGACCACTGAAATTGTCTGGGCGGGCTTTATACGATGATGGACAGATGAAACAGTAACGTAACCATCCACGTCACCAAAGAGTGCTTGGGTTGAATTCCTAATCCTAAACGGAGAACTTGTTTGTATGCATTCACCTTCACGATTTCTCTCAAAAATGATGATCGTCTTAAGTACTGTGTATCCTTAAATTCTTTTTTACAACACCGGCAAAGATCGTTTACACTCATCTTCTTCTTCTACTTCTTCCAGCGTGCGTGCATTTGAGTTCTGTTGACAACTAAGCATTTCTCAACATACATCACTTAGGCCCCGATCACACAGAACGCTTTTTTCAGGTTCGAAAACGCGAGGCGCACCGCACTGCCTTTTTTGGTTGACGTTTTTCATTTAGAAAATAGTGCGCTGCGGTTTTTTTTATGTTGCTAGGAAACCCCCGAATCAGCTGTCCTGTCAGTCTAATCAAGGTAACGGTCGCCACAACTGAAGACCTACCTCCCCATTCATTCGATTGGACAATAGAAAAAAATAAGATTTATTTTTCCACTCAGAGTTGATTTTTTTTTTCAACTTCAAGCGCTCAGAGCGCTCCTTCTAAAACGCAAGGGTGCAGCAGGCGGTTAAAACGCGAGGCGCCCTGGGCGCAAAAGTAGCGCGCATAAAGCTCTCTGCCAACAGAAATCTATTCAAAAAAGCGCCTCTCGCTGCAAAAACGCGTTCTGTGTGATCGTTGCTCTGATTGGTTGTAGGTCTATACAATTGAGGTCTTTCCTGGTTCGGTTGAAACATGCCCCATAATCACAGCCCAATGGAGCAGTATCAGGCTCATATTCTGACTAGAATTGAATATGATGACGTCAGGCTAGTATTTTTGATCAAACAGCCTTTGGTGAGCATAAGAACATCATAAGAGAGAATCTTATACAGCTTTTCACTGTAAACAATATCGCCTTGGTTTTACTCAAAAAAAATTGAGGAAACTATTTGCATTAGACTTCTAAGTATTTTGAACTCATCTAATTTGTGTTTGACCAAATAGACTTTACATGTCTTCAACATGCAACCTTAAGTAATTTCAACTTAATTTTCCTCGTAAACACAACTCAAAATACAATTAAATCCCATGCAAGACATTCTGGGAACTAGAATTCTCCTTACCCCTAGTATGTAGATTGTACTCAATAAAATTAAGTTGTGACAAAATGTTCATTTAAATATAACATTAAATAAGCAGCAAACATCCTCATTTTGAGTGAGTGCTTCCATTTCAGCAGCAAAACTAAAAAAATCCACGACTTTCCAAACAAGGAAATAAATAAAGACAAGAGTAGAGCATGATGCGAGCAGCGCATCACGATGCATCAAAAGCAAGAATCACTGTTATAACATTATACCCTAAAATATGAAATATGAGAAAAATTACTAGATTTATGTTGCAATATGGAAAAAATACGTTGTCATCGTGTGAAAAGGGTTCATTGCATCCGCCAAATCCAGCAGTAAATATTTTAAGTAAATGTAACTTAAATAGTATGCTGGAAATGCACGTCTACAAAGCCTTGTCTAGATTATTCAGGATAAGAAGTGCGATTTTTTTTAATTATACAAAATTATGTTTTTGCTACAAATCCAAATGAAGTGAGCTACTCAAATAAAGATTTAATTGTAAAAAATAAGGTTTTTTTATGTTGCACTTACAGCCTCAATGATTCATTTTAGTTTAGTGAACTGATTTCAGGAGATCAAGTTGTTGATCACAAGTTGTTTAAATTAATATAAAAAATATGATAATATTCTTTTTCATTTTACACTTTTTTGTTATATTCTAATATATATATATATATATATTTTTATATTATTAATTCTAATAATATTATTAATTCTACGTGGCATTGATTCAACAAGGTGCTGAAAGCATTCTTTAGAAATGTTGGCCCATATTGATAGGATAGCATCTTGCAGTTGATGGAGATTTGTGGGATGCACATCCAGGGCACGAAGCTCCCGTTCCACCACATCCCAAAGATGCTCTATTGGGTTGAGATCTGGTGACTGTGGGGGCCATTTTAGTACAGTGAACTCATTGTCATGTTCAAGAAACCAATTTGAAATGATTCGAGCTTTGTGACATGGTGCATTATCCTGCTGGAAGTAGCCATTAGAAGATGGGTACATGGTGGTCATAAAGGGATGGACATGGTCAGAAACAATGCTCAGGTAGGCCGTGGCATTTAAACGATGCCCAATTGGCACTAAGGGGCCTAAAGTGTGCCAAGAAAACATCCCCCACACCATTACACCACCACCACCAGCCTGCACAGTGGTAACAAGGCATGATAGATCCATGTTCTCATTCTGTTTACGCCAAATTCTGACTCTACCATCTGAATGTCTCAACAGAAATCGAGACTCATCAGACCAGGCAACATTTGTCCAGTCTTCAACTGTCCAATTTTGGTGAGCTCGTGCAAATTGTAGCCTCTTTTTCCTATTTGTAGTGGAGATGAGTGGTACCCGGTGGGGTCTTCTGCTGTTGTAGCCCATCCGCCTCAAGGTTGTGCGTGTTGTGGCTTCACAAATGCTTTGCTGCATACCTCGGTTGTAACGAGTGGTTATTTCAGTCAAAGTTGCTCTTCTATCAGCTTGAATCAGTCGGCCCATTCTCCTCTGACCTCTATTATCAACAAGGCATTTTCGCCCACAGGACTGCCGCATACTGGATGTTTTTCCCTTTTCACACCATTCTTTGTAAACCCTAGAAATGGTTGTGCGTGAAAATCCCAGTAACTGAGCAGATTGTGAAATACTCAGACCGGCCCGTCTGGCACCAACAACCATGCCACGCTCAAAATTGCTTAAATCACCTTTCTTTCCCATTCTGACATTCAGTTTGGAGTTCAGGAGATTGTCTTGACCAGGACCACACCCCTAAATACATTTAAGCAACTGCCATGTGATTGGTTGATTAGATAATTGCATTAATGAGAAATTGAACAGGTGTTCCTAATAATCCTTTAGGTGAGTATATATATATATATATTAGGGCTGGGCAAATTAACGCGTTAACGCGGGCGATTAATTTTTTCAGCTTAACGCAATTAAAATGTTTAATGCAAATAACGCAGCGTCCGTTTTTATATCCATTTTTGCTTAGCGTTACATGATCATCATGCTCTTATTCATGTAAATGCTTCCAAGCGTGACAAGACACAAGCAAACGCGCTGTATGCCAATGTCCTGTGTGTGTGTGTGTGTGTGTGTGTCAGTGTCCTGTCTGTGTGGATGCGTCTCATGTCAGCTAATCAAGGGACACACACACACACACACACACTCGACGCATAGATAGACTCGCGTCAGTTTCCTGCTCACATCGAGTTCTCTTTTGCTCTTGAACAAACAATAACACAGAGGATTTTGAGTATTCTCATATTAGGAGTCTTAAATTAGTTAAATAACGTCTTAAATGAACTTAAAGAGTTGTGAGGAAATGAGATGCGCGGGACAGCGCGTGAGATCCGCGGCTGTTCTTAAAGTGACAGAAGCACTGATGATGCCTGTCATTAATGTTCATCAAAGAACAACGGGAACAGAGAAAATTTTAGCTTTAATGTTGATTCATCTATATTTAATTTATTATTTATGCAGTTAAGAAACTATTACATTTCTGTATATGTATAACAGGGAAGGCCATGGGTAAATATAACATTTATTATTTTGGGTTTATGTAAAGATTGTTTTAAGTTCACTTAAATTAAAAGTTGTTTTTTTAAAGCCTAATAAATGTTGAAATTGGGAGCTTTCAGTTATACTGTAATGTAACGTCATTAATGTTTCATAGACACTTTAGTATCAGTGATACTGGCCTTCATTCATAAAAATATGACAATACAACACATATTTAAAATATGCAGTCTTTAAATTGTTTATACATTTATTTGGAGAGTAACTGAAATTATTACAATATCAAAATATTAAAAACGTAAAATATTAAAAACTTGCGATTAATCGCGATTAATTACAGAAAAAAGTGCGATTAATTAGTTTTTTTTTAATCGATACCCAGCACTAATATATATATATATATATAAACATTTTAGACAGACTGAAATGAATGACTATGACGACAAAATATTTAAAGGAACACGCCACTATTTTTGAACATAGGCTCATTTTCCAACTCCCCTAGAGTTAAACAGTTGAGTTTTACCGTTTTCGAATCCATTCAGCAGATCTTCAGGTCTGTTGGTAGCACTTTTACATTTGCAGCAGGCGCAATGATATTACGCAGTGCCTGAAAATAGTCCCCAGCACGCTCCTTGTGCAAGCAGGTTGTCACGTTGGTAATGTTGACGGAAGTTAGCCTATATTCAGGCCCTTTTTAATATCATTGTGCCACTGCACCTATGCGGCAGCAAAGTTCCTTGATTATTACGCAGGAATGAGAGTATAGTTCCTAGCCACATCGGCCTAGAAAATCGCAACTTTTCATTTTCCGTCTGTCTTAGTACATAATGTAACTACAGAAAAGTCAAGTTTTAAATAGGAAAAATATCGAAACTCTTTGGTCATTTTTTGAGCGAGATGCTAACGGTCTAATCAGATTCAATAATCTATGCTAAGCTATGCTAAAAGTGCTACCGCCAGACCCGGAGATCGGCTGAATGGATTCGAAAACGGTAAAACTAAACTGTTTAACTCTAGGGGAGTTGGAAAATTAGCCTATTTAAACGATATTCTTTCAAAAGACAAAAAATCTGAAGAAGAAAAAAAGTGAGAACACTGCTCTCAATGTGGCTTGACTGAATGGAGATTGCATTTAATTACATATTTACCTTCAGGAGACAGTCCACAAATAGAACATATGATAGATTACATGTTAGATTAGGCCACAATTACATGTTTTGTAGAACAGATGTTTCGGGGGCCAACGTTTCCATGGCCATATGAATATTTCTACATCACATTTGTCATTTTTATTGTGCCTGACTAGACAAAGGACACGGCGCATTCACAAGACCTTTGTCAGTGACGTTACAACACTTTGCTCTCTCGTACGATAGAGTAAGACTCAGCTAATGCTCGCATCACCGTGCCAGTCTTAGACGCAGCAGGAGCTAAAAATGGACTGATAAGCAAGGGGGTGGGAAAAGACGCAAAAAAAGAGAACGCAAGAGAGGTCCCCTGCTTCTACGCCATCCTGTTTTCACAGATTAGCTTTTTATTGATCTACCTCTCACCTGCTCCCTCTCTCAATTTCTCCCGTACGCGCAGACACGCTCTCTTTGAGCGCAGTTATACCTACTGGTGGCAGCGGCCCTGCATTTTTAACACCTACACGTACTCACACACACATATGCAAACACATTTTTCCTTTTCATCTGTGTGTATTCCTCTCTGCCAGGGCCTTTGTGAGTAGAGAGACTCTAAGAATAGCAGTCAGTCAGATGAACACCTCAGAACGTCTGCTTCCAAAGGAGTTCCGCTGTGCGTGTTTGTGCGCGCGTGTGTCTCCGGAGTAAGAGAGACAGCAGAGAAATGAGAACAGACAGCTTTACACGCACCAGTCTCCTTGCATTATATTTGGATAGTAACAACACACATACATACACACGCGTACAAAACAGATATGCACACACAATGACAGCTTGCAGTTTGGAACCTCCGTTCCACGTCCTGGTTGGTGGGCAGGGGTTGCGTTTCCATAGTAACAGAAAAAAAGGGAGCTCCCCAGGCCCCTCCTATGTGCACAAGTGCTGTAAGTTCACCATGTACGAAAATGTGCAAATATTTCTTGCACTGCTGTGTGCGATATTAGGCGGATAAGTCTTTTTTTGCTAAAAAGAGGCTTGAAATTCCAAAACTGCAATTACGATATGACATTTATGTGGGTATTGTGAAGTTGCGTATACAGAAACGCTAAAGCGAACGAGTTGAAATTTTCCAAAATGTCAAAAACAACTTTAAACCACCTTAATAAAAGGGTTAGATGACCCAGAAACTTCCCACTGATTTCCTGTGACCAGACACGGGTCACTTCCTGTTCTGAAGCTGGGTGAAAATGTCTGATTCTGGCATGAGTCACACAGTGCTTGCCCTTTATAGAACATACGCTCAGCAGCTCATAAACACACAACTTATGAGTTACCTAGAAAAGACGTGCCATTTTGTGTTTATAACCCTGCCTAAGCTGATTTGCTGGTCGTATCTGGTTAAAAGCTGGTCTACAGCTAGTCTAGATTGATCACACACCACAAATAAGAGCTGAAGAAGCTAATTCATCTGTGTATTTTTTTGCCAGTGGTTTGGTAGAATGTGTTGGGTGGTTGCTAGGCGCGTTACTAGGCTATGGTGTTTCTAAGGTGTTGGTTGTTGTTAGAACATTGCTAGGGGTTTGATAGTGTGTTTTGGATGGTTGCTAGGGTTTTTCTAAGGTATTGGTAGTTGTTAGGGCATTTTTTAGGGGTTTGCTAGTGTTTTTAGTAGTTGCTAGGGTGTTTCTAATGTATTGGTAGTTGTTAGGGCATTGCTAGGGGTTTGCTAGTGTATTTTGGGTGGTTGCTATGGTGTTCTGAGATATTGGTAGTTGTTAGGGCATTGCTAGGGGGGTTGGTAGTGTGTTTTGGTTGGTTGCAAGGGTGTTTCTAAGGTATTGGTAGTTAGGGTATTGTTAATGGTTTGGAAGTGTTTTTTGTGTGGTTGCTAGGGCATTTCTTTGGGGTTTGTGGTTATTGGGGCATTGTTGGGGGCTTTGTAGGGGTAGTTTTTTTTGTGCTAGGGTGTTCTAAAGTATTGGTAGTTGTTAGGGCATTACTTGGGGTTTGCTATGGTGTTTTGGATGGTTGCTAGGGCATTTTTTTACGGTGTTGGCTGTTATTAGAGTATTGCTAGAGGTTGTCTAGTGTGTTCTGGGTGGTTGCTAGAATTCCTGAGTGAATTCTTTGACATTTATAGGGTGTTGGTGGTTGTGAGGGCATTGTTAGGGGTTTGGTAGTGTGTTTTTGGTGGTTGCTAGGGCGTTTCTAGGGTGCTGGTAGTTGTTAGGGCATTGCTAGGGGTTTGCTAGTGCATTTTGGGTGGTTGCTAGGGTGTTCTAAGATAATGGTTGTTAGGATATTGCTAGGGGGGTTGGTAGTGTGTTTTGGTTGGTTGCCAGGGTGTTTCTAAGAGGTATTAAAGTATCGGGTTCCCGATAGGATACTTTAATACCTCTTAGAAACATCCTAATCCTAACATCCTAGTATCCTAACAGAGCCAAGATGGGTAGCCGACTGGTTCCCCAGCCTGACTAACTGAAAAGTGAAATCCACAGAAAGTAAAATCCATGGATAAATTAGCCTCAGCTCTTATTTGCTGTGTTTAAGCACTTAGGAGCTGGTGGGTTTGTCCTCTAGGGACACATTTCACTGTGAGTGTTGATTTGTGTTATAATGTGTTTGCAGCCCCACAAGAGACACCAGCTAATCCTAGCTGTGAACATTAGAAACACAACCCATAATCTTGCACTTTAGCCACCTACAAGCCACGGCTAAGGCAAACACTCCACCCACACAACAAGGACATTTATCACTCTACAACTTTTCCAAGGGGACAATGAATAGATTTAATCTTTGTATATTTGCTGTTTGCTAAATCCCTTGTTCTACACTGAGTCACTGAACACTCACTATAATGATTTTTCTTTATTAGCATCCAGCTTGTACTCCACCTCCACTTTACATGAATCTCAAAAGGGTACTTTGAGACAAATTGCCAGACATCAAACAGCAATTAAAAGTTTTTAATGGGTTCATCATTTTGTGTTGATGGGAAATGCAGGCTGTGTACAAGTTATTCATATACGTTCTGTTCGGTTCAGATGTGGGATATTCTTGAGATGACTGAGCTAACTTATAAGGCCATAAAGGGACAAAATGGCTATGCTAGCATCTGTTTTGCAGGCGCACAATTATCGGTAGAGGATCATATTTGTGTTTTACACCCATCTCTGTAAACATTGGCTAAAAATGTTTTATTATCATGAAATACAGGAACTTTGACTCATTGATGCATTTTACTTGTTTAAAAGTTAATGATTATCAGTAACTGTGCAGCCTGTATCTCACATGGTGCTGCTATCTTTGTGTGACATAATACATCTTCAGTAAAAGTGGATAAGAAACTCGCCAAGAGAAAGTGCGACATCAAATGCCATTCTATTGCAATTTTCAGTAGGAATTTGGAAATTTCCAGCATAATTTTATTATATAATTTATATACTAAAATATTATTATTTGTATTTTGAATAAGCTTTTATTTTTATATATTGTTTTTTTTTATTTTTAAACGTTTTTATTACATTTTGTTATGTGCTTTTGTCAATTTTATTCCTTTTATTTAGATTTAATTTATTTGCACTTTCAGTTTTAGTACTTCAACTTATTTCAGTTTATTTTAATGGGGTTTTTTTTAGTTTAAGA
The DNA here is from genome assembly GCF_949357685.1 of Gobio gobio. Lineage (NCBI taxonomy): Eukaryota > Metazoa > Chordata > Actinopteri > Cypriniformes > Gobionidae > Gobio > Gobio gobio. The sequence continues at coordinate 39,462,170 of NC_137105.1, read as the reverse complement.
TTTTCCTCTAATATTTATATTTGAATTTATTTTAACTAACAAAATATCTTTTTTAATAGTTTTAATAATAGCAACATTATACATTTCATTCAGCTGAAATTGTATTCATGTATACTGGATAAAATTGACATTTGGATATTTGGGCATACACTTGCGGAAAGTTAAACCACGACTAACTTACCGTAATTAAAGAGTTGCACTTTTGCGTGTTTTTACATATTTTGTTCACAAACTATAGGCCCTATTTTAACGATCTGAGCACATGGTCTGAAGTGCATTGCGCAGGTGCACTTAGGGTCCGAATCCACTTTTGCTGGTTTAATGATGGAAAAAATGGTGGGTGCGCCAGGCGCATGGTCCAAAAAAATTGTTGTTCCTAGTCTCTTAATGAGTCATGGGTGTGTTTTGGGCGTAACATGCACCAAACCAATCAGAGTCTCATCTCCCATTCCCTTTAAAAGCCAGTTGCGCGCGCAAGTCGCACCATGGGAGATTTGCTATTTGCATGGTGGAATTTGCGAATGGAACGACTGAACACTTCTCCAGAGAGGAATACTTTTATTTTTAATATTTAAAAATGTTTGTGTGCTGCTGCGCATCCCTGTGTATAATAAGCAGCGTGTACGCACGTTGTGCACCCGCCTAAAGGTGCATATTACTAACATGCTCTTTAAATAACACAAAAAATACTGTGCCTTCAGAACAGGTTTCAGTTGGTTAATGGCACAGCCGTTTTCAGTTGCCTCAAAATAGCAACGCGCCAACAATGCACCTGAACACACCTAATTTTCAGGCCAGCACGTCCTGGGCGAACAGATGGGCGCAAGCGCATTTGCTATTTAAACAACATGGAGCTGGACATGAAAATGATAACTGCATCAGGCTGAAACTAGCAAAAAACACTTGCTTCGCACAACTCGCGCCTGGCGTCACATTGCGCCTGGTGTATGAGAGGGCCCATAGTATTTTACCTTACATGAACTCAGTTAATCCGCCAAAACTTGACACTCAGAAAGACCGCAAGATGAGGAATTGTTGACTGCATCTACATGATTTACATAACTTCTTTCTGCTAAAAAAACACGGGTAACATGTGCACTATAAAAGGCACTAACAGTCAGTGTAAAAAAATGTAAACATTACCTGCAGTGTTCATGCTGTGCAATTTCAGTAATGTCTAGTAGAGCTGCTTGTGCTGTTGATTTTGACACATTTATTAGCATGCAATGCTAACAGGCCTGAAGCTCTTCACTGACCTATTCTCCATAACACTCAACAGTAGCCAGCAGCATCGGCTGCACAGTCTGGATAACTGCCTGTACCTTTTAGTCCTGCAACTGAACTATTTATAAACTTTCTACTAATATCCACTGGCAGCATTTTATGTACTCCTATCAACATTTGAGGGGAATCTTACAATAGTGTTGAGAGTCATACGCTTAATATAAAACATAGAGAAGATACATGGGCATTCGTAGTTACTTTTTATACTCAGACTCAACGGCATGCCAGGGAGTAAATTAATTCAGGCAGGAAAACAAATGCCGGAAAAGCATTCTCTCAAAGGCAAAAATAAAGAAAGAAAGAAAAAGAGGGAGACAATGTAAATGGATTTAATTCTTAGATCCTTTAGGTTTTCAATAAACAGACGAGTGAAAACCTGTCTGCAGTGGGATTTGGGATTAGAGACACCCTAATGGAGTGGTTGCTTCAAGGAGGAAGAAATCGTTGACTCCAGGATTATCTTCAATAAGAGACCACAGTCGCACATCACTTAGATGATAATGAAAGGGTCAGCTGAGGTGAAGATCTGTGAAAGGGCACTTTGTCTAAACAATTTATTTTATGGATTTAACCTTACGAATAGCTTCACTGTGCTGATGCATGAAGAGAGAGCAGATGTGTCGGCTTGATAACAAGTGAAACTAACTAGACTAGAATAATCATGAACAAACAAATATGTAGAACAAAGAAAATGTGTGTGGTGCTTCAGGTACAAAATTTGCTGTCACAGTGTTGTGATTTTCCACTATCCACCTTTTTCCTGAGCAAACGATAAGGGCCACCATGATGGATTCTAAGGCCCTGTTTAGTGGCATTAAGATGTGTTTCGGTCAATAGGATCACAAGTGGACGATGCTAAATACAGGTGTAAATGGGGTGTAAAACATGTTGAGCTTGTCCACTTTAAGTACTTCCAAAGGCAGTGTTGGGGGTAACGCATTACAAGTAATGCGAGTAATGTAATCAGATTACTTTTTTCAAGTAGCTAGTAAAGTAACACATTACTTTTAAATTTGCAACAAAATAGTTACTTTTTCAGATAAGTAATAAAAGTAACTTTATTTTCCCGTGTATTGACTGACAGCTCTCCTGTCCCCATTTTGAGATTCGTGAGCAGTGTTGGGGGTAACGCATTACAAGTAACTTGAGTTACATAATAATAATATTACTTTTTCCAAGTAACTAGTAAAGTAACGCATTACTTTTCAAATTTACAACAAAATATCGGAGTTACTTTTTCAAAAACTTACAAGTTACTTTTGCTGACCTTTGATGATGAAAATTACTAGATTTTTTGTTTTTATTGGTAAAACTTTTTTCTCCTGCATCCTATTCTACCATTATCCAGAATGGCAGCACAGCAGAGCTGCGCCCTCTACTGTTCATGCGTGAATTTGCATTTTTACCTCAGCTTGGGGATTATTATTTCAATTTTGGTATGAAGAGGTATTTACCGTTGCACAAAAATATAACTTTTTTGTTATAAAAACAAAACAAAAACAAGCCCAGCCCAGGAGAGAAAAAGTAACGCAAAAGTAATGTAACGCATAACTTTTCTTAAAAAGTAACTAAGTAACTCAATTAGTAACTTTTTAAGGGAGTAACACAATATTGTAATGCATTACTTTTCAAAGTAACTTTTCCCCAACACTGTTCGTGAGTAATGCTGCCTTCGCGTGCTCTCGGAAATTTTATATTTCCCACTTATGAAGTCGTGATTACGAGCTCATTGCATTCGAAATGGGAGGGCGTTCATGTGCAATTTTTACCTTGGAAATTCGCATTTATTCACACTGCATGAACATGATGGTTATTGTAGTTCTACACTATATGTGAGCATGCATTTACTCAGTTTGTTTGAGCTGCGCCCTCTACTGTACAGGTGTGAATTTGCATTTCCTTCAGCATGAGGCTTATTCATTTCCCTTTTGGTGTGAAAGGGCCTTTACATTTGCCAAAAAATAGAACTTTTTTGTTATTAAAAATCAAACAAGCGACTTACTTGTTTGATTTTTAATAACAAGACTTCTGAATAGCAGGGGTTTTCAAACTGGGGTCCGGGGACCCCCAGGGGTCCTCCAGAAGGTTCTAAGGGGTCCCCAGAAAATGTCTGGGAATAAAAAGACAAAGCAAAAATGGTTAAAGTCTACTGAACATTATAACTGAATATAAGAATTGTATATGTTTGCTTTGTATCTGTAGTGAGTTTTTCTCACTATAGTCCCCTTTATCTCGCTCACTGGGGTTGTAAGGCAGTTTTCTTAACGCAGTATGTGAACTGCTTACATACATTTATTGTGAAAGTTGCTTATACAAATAATTTTTAATTGAAAATGTTCTTCTTCAGGTTTTTACATCCAACATTAAGTATAGCCAATTTAAGTTTGGAAACAATATGTTTTTTTTTTTCATACAAAAAATATGTGACCCTGGAGCACAAAACCAGTCATAAGTCTCACGGCTATATTTGTGGCAATTGCCAACAGTACATTGTATGGGTCAAAATTATAATTTTTTCTTTTATGCCAAAAATCATTAGGATATTAAGTAGTGACCTATATTCCATTAATATCCATGAAAAAAATTGACCCTTATGGTTTTGTGGTCCAGGGTCATATATGTAGAAGGATTTTAGGAAGGGGGTCGCCCATAAAAGGTTTATCATATTTGGGGGTCTTTGGCATCATAAAGTTTGAAAGCCCCTGCTGTACAGTACTGTATTTGCATACTATGTATATGAGTCAAAATCTGCTAAGGGGTAATAATGGAACAAGACAAGAGTTTTAAAAAGTGATTCTTGACTATTGTTTACAACAGGATCTGCATTTTCATGGGTTTAAATAAAAGATTTGTGTTATAAGAGACAATAAAAAATTGCTTTTTTTTTGCTAAATCGTACATATGTTGCGAGTTGCCCAATTCGTATGAATTCGTATGAATGACCTCCCCCTAACCCCGTCCCTAAACCTACCCATCACTGGGGTTTAAACAAAATTAGCCACCTCGTAAAATATGTACAAATTGGTTTTGATCTTCAAAAGTCAATGAATTTGCAACAGCTGAATGCAATGTTTTTGACAAGCCAAACATGACAGTCTCTATGTAATGTAATTTATTTAAGCCATGAAATTTAATTCAGCTTGATTTGAAAAGATTTGATCTTTTCAATTTTGATTTGGGCCACTTCCATATGTGGTACTAAATCCGAATACAGGGCAGATGTTTTGCAATGCAACCGCAGTCTGAACAGTCATATCAGAATTCATGCGGCTTTTACGTCACTCTAGAGAAACATTCGTCACAATTCTGTGCTCATGGGATTCACTTTAAGATTTTAAATACCCGATGTTATCAAGACAGTTGTGAAAGGTAGTCAGTGGAAGGACAGTGTCAGAACTTAAACAGTGACAGTATATACATGCAAAACATGAAGGCTCGAATCATAAATGTTTAAAAACTCTGCTGTCTTTTTTCCACAACCTAGGAACCCTTTTTTAAATATTGCCACGCAAATAAATTAATTGGCTTTTGAGACAGATCACACTATAAATAAACGCGTAATCATCAATCACTTACTTTCAGTGTTGGGAATAACGGCGTTACTAACGGAATTACTTTTTTCAGTAACGAGTAATCAAACGAATTACTGTTTCTTCCGTTACAACGCCGTTAGCGTTACTGAGGAAAAAAAATGCGGCGTTACTATAATTTAGCTCATTGAAGCGGTTTTCATCCGAACAGGCTCTCGGACCTGCAACGCGCGCGCGTGTGTGTGTGTGCGCGCGCGCTAGCCATGCGTGTTGGGGGTTGGGTTGGGTGGTACACATAAAGGTACTGATATACTGACACAAATAACTGATGATGATTGGTGGGTGGGAGACAAGGTTGAGGTTGATAGGTTGAGTTCACACACACACACACACACACACACACACACACCTTTGACGCACACCCATATGCACAGTCAGCGATGGCAGTCCAACGACTTTAAAGGTAGCTTTCGCAAACTGGAAGTATAAGCGCTACTTTTCCCTCGTTGAGATGAACGGTAAGAATGTTTATAAACATATAAACATTACATAAATGTAACGTGAAGCTTATGCCCAGGGAGAAAGAGTCTATCCACGTCGGTGGCAAGTAATTCTATTTCTAATCTAATGAAGCCTCACGTCATCACAGCCACAATATTAGTGGCTAAAAACCCAGGTGATAACGTGAGCTCTACTACCAGAGGAGTAGTAAAGAAGTACTGATACTATTTACACAATATTTACACTATAGTAGGTCTACTGATAATATTTACAATAATATATTGAATTTGATAGGTGTCTCTCACATTGTCCCACAGCAACATTACAATAGTGTACATTAATGTACAATGTTTTATAATAATAATGTATTCTATTTAGTGTCCAATTCATTCATTTAACATATTTAATATTGGGGGCATCAAGTTATTTGACATATTTAAACATTTAAAAAAAAAAAGTAACACATTAGTTACTTTCCCTGGTAATTAGTTACTTTTATAATGATGTAACTCAGTTACTAACTCAGTTACTATTTGTAAGAAGTAACTAGTAACTATAACTAATTACTTTTTTAAAGTAACGTGCCCAACACTGCTTACTTTAATGTTCTCCGTGTTTACTTCCATATGACAGCATGCTTCTTGACTTTTTAACGTTCTTTTATTCACACTGGAATCTGATATTGGCCACATTTAAAACAACGTTGCTATAAAGCTATACAAAAAAATTGTATCGGAGCAACAAATCGAAATTGAGCACTAAGGCTCGCAGTGTGAACGTAGCCGTAGTGGATCAGTAAATCTACACTTTGCTGGACAAGCATTAATAATCTCAGTATTTTGAGCAGCACAAACAGTCCTAATAACTTGCCTTTGTTGTTTTGGTTGTCAAGTACTTGCGCATTTCTTATAGACACTGACACTTTAAAGTGAAGGCACTATGGAGCCATGTGCTTTTTAAACCATTTTCATAGGTTTAATGTTACATTATCAGCTCGGAAAATATGCTAAATTGACTAGAAACATCAGAGACTGGAAATGTAAAGGATAATTCCGCTATGAGTTGGGCAAGACTTCCGCATTCAGGTAAAAGGTGGATATAGTGCTGTAAAAAAAGCAGATGAGATAAGATATGGCTGTAGCAGTCTGCTATGCGGTGGTTGTTAGGTGGTTGCTAGGGTGTTGGTGGTTATTGGGGGAATTGCTAGAGGTTTGCTAGTGTGTTCATGTGGTTGTCAGGCCGTTGATAGTTTCTATGCAATTATCAGGGCATTGCTGGTGTGTTCGTGGTTTGTTAGTGTGTTCTATGTGGTTGTTAGGGCATTGATAGGTGGTTGCTAACATTTCTGGGTGGTTGCTATGGCATTGTTAGGGTAATGGAGTTTTTTGGGGCATTACTATAGGTTTGGTAGTATGTTTTGGGTGGCTGCTAGGGCATTCCTATAGTGTCGATGGTTATTAGGGCATTTATAGACATTTGATAGTGTTCGGGTGGTTGCTAGGGTGTTGCTATGCAATTACTAGAGTGTTGCTTGGGTTTTTGTGGTTATTAGGGCATTCGGGTTTGTTTGTGTGTTCTGGGTGGTTGCTAGGGCATTTCTATGGTGTCCGCCCTCCTACGTACTTCCGCTCAATTTTCATTTTCCTTCAGTACTCCGTCTGGGACTGCGGTATATTCTTAGGTTTTCTCCGGACAAATTTTTACCAGTCCAATCAGCGAACAGAGGGAGCGGCTGAGAACGATGACGTTGATGTCGTGCGCTAGTTTGAGTTGTAATTCAGTAATGGCGGCGGAGAAAGATGCGACAAAGTCATTCATTCCGTGGCACCGCTGCCGAATATCCAGAAGTTAAAGCCGGAGCAACAATCTTTTCTGAGTTTTGTTGGTGGCCATGATGTTGTGGCCCTCCTCACCACAGGGTTCGGGAAAAGTTAGATTTTCCAGCTCGCTCCGTTAGTGGTGAAGGAGTTGGCTGAAGCCCTATTTGGACGGTAATTGTTTCTCGTGGGGTCGGAAGGTATTGTCATCATTTACAGGGGCTAGTCAGTGATTTTATTGCCGTCCGTCTCCCACCACCCGCGTAAAAATTCCCGGTCGAATTACCTACTGTTTTTGACAAACACCAAGGTCGTGTAGTAATTTAATTGCTGTCCGAATCCACATCTCTGAGTTTTCAAGAATATATCACTTCAAAATGTACTGTTTATATCCTTTTTGACCACTGCAGAGCACTGTGCGGTTGCGCTTCGCTGTAATTTGGATGCATTTCTAGACTTGTATTTCTTTAAATGCTGGCAAGTATTTACAAGAGCAATATATTTCATCACCGCTCTAAAAATAAAAAGAAGAAATGCACGTAAATATTTGAATTGGGCCGTTATTTACAGCAGCATTTATTCTTATCATACCAAGCATATGACATTTTATTTACAGCATACAATCATGTTACGGACCACGTGAGCACCGTGTTCCTGATCACAAAACTCTCCCCTCCACCGTGAATAAATCACAATCCGAATGCACAAGTTTTAGGTTTTATCACTGAGGTGACGTGCACAATCTGCACAGTTATTTTTACCGACTTCCATGTGAGAAACAGAGGCGAACGGCGCATGACATATGTCACGACCAAACGTTAGCGATAGGTTATGGCAGATCCAGAGTGGCTCTGGGCAGATCCAATAGTTTTAAACTACAACAGAGTTCCCGCCTTCAAGGAAGTAAACGCTTGTCAATGGAGAGTGGCCAGACTCTCTGTACAAATGAAATATACGAGAGTCTGGTAAGACCAGGCTAGCTTTACTAGGGTGTTCTGTGTCATTTCTAGGCCAGTGATATACAGTTGCTACGGTGCTGTTTGTGGTCGTTAAAGTACTAAGGCATTGCTAGTGTGTTGCTAGTGTTTTCTGGGCACTCACCTAAGGGCCAGATTTACTAAACAGGGCAAATTAGCGTGAGACCGCAATTCCAAAAAAGCGCAGATGGGAGTGGAAAGTTCCGCGTGTGATCTACTGATGATGCGCAAATTAAAGAACAGACGCAACAGGATCATTTCCATAATGACCAACGCAATCTACCAAAAGCAGCGCAAATTAGTGTCTGGTTAAAGACATGCTTTTTTGGGCCGGTAAATAACGGCACAAATACCAGTAAATTGATTAGCACAAATCCTAGTAAATCACATTGCATGATTGAAATACTCTCCTCCCATAAATTTTGCATCTGAAAGGGAAACTCCTACAAATGCATATATGCAATAAGGTCAGCTGCAAAGATAACCCTGTCTATAATAACCCTTGTCTTTAGTAAATCCTGACAGTCGTTTTTTAACGCCAAAAAATGGTTTTGCACTGGCGCAAGCTGTTAGTAAATCCGGCCCTAAGTCTTTATGATATTCTGATTCCTAGATATGTGTGAGGACTGTTTAAAATGGAAGTGGAAATGATGGTTAAAAGGCAACATTTTGTCCTTAGCAAGCACCACTAATATATATGTCTTATATTTTCTTCCCTCAGATTTATAAGCAGTATTTACAGTGGCATTCCCTGCAGTGTCGTGCTCCCTGCAGGGCTCTCGGAACTGATGAAGGGGTATTAGCATAATTAGCTAAATGTTAGCTGCTAGCCAGAATGATGGTCCCTCGATTTGGCCAACCAACAGTACCAGTCTCATCCAGGCCAAAGAGAGGATGAGACAGTTTCCAGAAGAAAGGTAGGGGGAGGGGAAGAAAGAGAGAAGGGTTGTATAGGAAAGACGGCTGGAAAGATGCTAAAAACACATAAGCGGACAAGCAAGGAGGACAGTGGTAAGGAGTGAGTGATTAGAATGAGCAGAGGAAGTGAGTTAGAGAGAGAGAGAGATTAAGGCAGTCAGCAAGGGAGAAGCCATCTGTACTTTGAATATGTGGAATTGGTTTTGGGTCTGGAATGTCAGAATAAAGTGTGGATATGCAATGCCTCTGTCTGTACAGAGCTCGAGGGTTCGTTTAAATGTGTGTGTGTGTGTGTGTGTGTGTGTGTGTGTGTGTGTGTGTGTCAGCTTGGGTTTTGGTTCAAAATCCCACAGGGATGCAGTAATCCGCGAATGGCTCCGAGATTTGAGTCTCTAAGCAAAGCTTTTTTCTCTATTTATAAATCTCTTAATCTGCACAAAGGGCCCTGTGAGAAACACACAAACCCAAGCAGACATGTGTGTGATTCTGTGTATGTGTAATACATGTTTTTGAATAGAGCAGTGTGTTAGCTCTGACACACACACAAAGGACATTTGTAGTACACGCCACCTGGATTCAATAAGAAATGAGGGTCATCTGGGTCACAGGTCCTGCTCAAAAGTGGGATCAATAATTTTGTATGTGTGCTTCCACTTGATGCTCAGAGTCAGAAGCGGATACATAAAAGCAGAATCAAGGTGACCTTTAGAGGGGCCTTGACCACTTGACCTGTAACCTCTGAGCTAAAGCATTAAAGAGAGGAGAAAATCTAAAGCATAATTTATAAAATGACAGAGCTTGGATTTTCAAGATGCAGGTGAAAAACGTGTTCTATGGTTCTCGTTCTACAGTATCTGTTCTACTGAAGCTTCCTCAATAGTAAAATAAAAAACAAAACAATAGTCAGACAGTTTAAAATAAGAAAGGCACATTGTGTGATATAAAGTTACAATTATGTGATATAATGTCACCATTGCGATTTTCACAATTAAGAGAGATATATTCAGTCAACTGCTAAATTTATAGACATAATCATGATAAATAAATGAGCAATTCAAAAAAATAAAGATGCAATTACTAAAAATGCTAAATATAGTCATATTATGAGATATAAAGGCGCAATATTTATAGGTGCAATTATGAGAAATTAAGTCTCAATTGTAATAATTTATAAATAAAGTTGCTGTTGCGAGATAATGCGAAATGGAAAGTCACATTTTAAGATTTAAAATCGTACTTGCTAGATACAAAGGTGCAATTCTGAATATATGTGAACAATTCTTGTTCTATTTGCTGCACGTGACATGCATTTACTTGCAAATCAGTTTTATAAAGAATATAACTGTAAATTTAAATAAGGGCGACACTCTGTCCATGGCTCATTGGAAGTGTTGCCAGTGGGTTGGATTTCTCTGTCATTAGCTAAGCCTGAACGAGCTGTTGCATTTTTTCTCCCCTAGTCTAAGATCAGGACACATTTTGATCATTTTAGGCTAAAAATATAAAATTTTTCCAACCCTTTGCACATATTAGCTTATGCTATCAGCTCGATATGCGATTTGACTGTCTGACTGAACAGATTACTCATTTTATATAACCATGTCAGAAGTAGTGAGATCAGTCTCTCATTGTCTAAGTAGAGAACAAGAGGGAATATGCAGGCTCTCATTCACATTCACACATATGCTGTGATCAAAAATGGTGCCAAAATAGTCATGCCCCACTTGCTTATGTTGCATCAACTATTCAGTACAACCCTATCCTGAACTTGTCAGTTCTAAAATGCAAACAAACAGCTCAATCATCCAGACTTCACCAACATCATCATGCTTTTCCTCTGTCTATCAGTTCTCTGCTACACAGAAAGCTGCCAAACATCTTGACCTTGTGTTTACTTGAAGCCCCCACCCCCCACCCCACTCCCTCCAGTCACTGTGACTCTTCTTCATGTCGGCAATGTTTTATCTCGGTCCCACACTCTCTCCCACTCACCACCTGCCCTTTCCCACCAGATCCGTGATAGAATTTCACATGCTCTATTCATTTCTTCAACCATTGCCTCACTTTTCTCTCTTTCTTCTGACTGTGTTGGATTATGGCTTGTAAAAGGACTGTGGATTGTCACTGCCTTAGTTCTTTTAATGCTAATGGCCAATGACTTACTTCCTTTGTCACATTTAAGTATTTTCTGTCTCCATGTTAAGAACAAAGTGGTCATGAGAGACTCTTTGTTGAATGCATGTGTTAACCCCCCAAAAAGTCAACAGTATGAACATAAATTAACAGACAATAAAGTGCCTTTTTCAAGATTCCTAATAACCTGCACGGTAGAAACCAATTTTTTAAATGAATATATATATACATATTTCCACAATATATTTGTGGAGTGGTTTGTGGCGAGTTGCGGTTCTCCATTCACCATCTGGCCTGCTGAGAAAGACACCACCAGCCCCACTCCAGACTCAGAGCCCAGCCAGTCCAAGCATGGACTGTCTGCCCAAGCCCACCGCAGACCCCGAGCCAATGCCTCTTCATCCCAAAGCCCGTGCACAAGATGGAGTCTGACCAGGTGTGTGAGCCTGCTACATCGTCAATCCCTGTGGGGTTGCTTGTGGAATACGAGGGAATGTAGGGAAGCCCCGCCCACACCCCCGTCGCTGAGTGAGCCTGGCCTCTGAAAATTATTTTGAGGAATTGGAGGAGGTAATTCCCCCAAGTCTCCCGTCTCTGCTGGTCCTGCCCAGCTCCAAGTCTCTTGTATCTGCACTGGTCCTGCCCAGCTCCAAGTCTCCGTTGGTCCCACACAGCTCCAAGTCTCCTTTATTGGAGATGGTACAACCCAGCCTCCCTCTCCCACCCCCTACTTAATCTAGCCAGTCCTTCGTCTTGCCTCCTTTCAGTCTCTCGTCTTCTCTATGGGCTCCACCCTGCAACTCGGATGCGTCTTGGGTCTTCCAGTCTCCACCTGGGACCGTCATCCTTATGGCTCCACTGGGACCCCTCATCCCTACGGCTTCGCCTTGGTCAGTCGTCGCTTTGCCTATGCCACTAACATACTGGCTTCAGCGGTGCTTCATCCATCCACCCCTTCGACTCTGTCTTGGTCCTTAGTCCCAACAGCTACGCCTCAGTCCTCCGGCACCTAGGTTCCACCTCGGACATTTGTCGCTGCAGCTCCTCCATGGCCTCAGAACCAACTGTGTCGCTAGGTCTCTCTGTCTCCTCGATACCGCCTGGGTTTATACACCTGGCTCCACCATTGGTGTTCGGCCAGCTGACACCACTCTGGCTCCATCCAACATCCGTTCCACCATGGGCCTCAGTCCTGGATAGGCTTTGGATCATCCTCCTGTCTTCGTCCCTGGTTCCTCTGGTCGTTGTCTCCATGGTGTCTTCTTCAGTCTGCTCCCCGTCCTCCTCCTCTAGAGCCACCGCCCTCCCTCTTACTCCACAGTTTGGATTCTCATCGGCGCAAGGATGCGTCATCCCGGGTGGGAGGAGCTACTGTAACAGTTACGTTCTGTTTTAGTTTCATTATATTTTGGCTTGGTTCTGTTACCTCTCATATTAAGTTGACCTAGTTTCCTAGTTACTGATTAGATTCACATGCGTTTAATTTAGCTCCCTTTGTTTGCCCTGTGTATATACAACCCTTAGTTCCCTTGGTTCTTTTTTCAGTCTCGTTGATGTTTATATGGTTGTGTATCTTTACTTCTTGTGATTCGTCTGCGTGTTTTCTAGTTTTTGATTTTTTGATCTAGTTTTTTAGGATTTTGATTAGACTTCTTTTTGTGGATATTCCTATTCACCTTAATTTGATCATTACTGCAACAGCCACAACTCGTTACATTTCCATAATATATTGCATTACAATCAGTCACAAGACACACAAGAGCCGATAGCATTTTAAAAGTGATCACTGTAAAGCTGCTTTGAAACAATTTGTATTGTATAAAGCGCTATATAAATAAAGGTGACTTGATCAAAGCTGACGTAACGCTTCTTCAGGCAGCAATTTTTTAATGTGTTTGTGATTTGAGCATTACGGCTGAATTGGGCGGATGGAGACAGTAATCATTTTGGGTCTGTTCATCACAAAAATCAATTATTTGGTGTTCGAAGTCTTGTAATATTTGTAATTTTTTAATAAATTGTGGCCGTAGTTGCATCTGCTTGCCTAGTTACATCCTGTGTTTTATGTTTGTTTTTTAATTGACAAATAGTTAGATTTAGGGGTATGAATCAGGTTAGGTAGTTATAATATAAATAAAATTATTGTGGATGTTTAACTCATACCCCAACATATAGTCATAATAGCAAAATTATACCCCAATATATAATTTCATGACAATACAATTCTATGTCATTCATGTCTATGGATTGACGCCAAAGGTTTATATTTTATACTTTGTATTAATTATTATTAGTTGCACTATTCTGCCAATCCTAAATAAATGTATTGCTCTTATCTTTAATGTTATTAAAAACGCCTTAATACAACAATCCATCAGAATAGCATCACTGAAAAAGGGTGAGAAGTGAATTTTTTTTTCAATTTCCAGGCTGACAAAAAACTGCATGTTTCACCAACCTCTAGCTGAGAGCCACAGTAAAGTGTTGACTCCCTCCTGCTATTATACTGAAGCCACATCCACCAGACTGCCCTTGGTGAAAGCCTAACCAAAAAAAAAGCTCCATTACAGTACAACAGTCATTTATGCCCATTCTGTTACTCTCTATACAGCGAATGTTTTTGAAGCAAAGGTTGTCTTTCTTAAAAGTACATTAATAGTACTTTAATTGACTGCAGACTTGATTTCATGAACACATTGGCCAACTGACATCCCTACTTTGAAATCTGAGAAAGTATTAATAGTTTGTCTTCTGATTTGAACAACATTGAATTCTGTCAGGCTGAAATGAGGGCAGGATTTTATACTTTAAACTAAAAATGTCTTTTATATTTAGCTGTGTTGAGGCATGGTGAGAACAGTAGGTGGTTCACCCCAAGAAGATTGATGGAGTTGACACACTCCCACCCCCTCATAGGACAACTTAATGCTTGCAACGCTGTAGACTGCAAGGATTGATTCCAATGGAGAGGACTAAAAGCTTCAGTAAGAAAATGTTTAGACCCTTGGTTGCACTACTCTTCATTAATGTGCCCTCTTAGTGTACTAAGATGGGTCCACGTAGGTCTGCAATTAAAGTACACCCAGGGTCATGAATATACCATGGCTCTCCTTGATTATGCCACCCTCAAGGCAGCACTAATTCTTCCCTGGAAAGCAACTTCTAAAAAATATTGTAAAGGACCAAAGCCTGTAGGGGATGATGTCAAAGGTGATGGCAGTTGCTGGGACCTCATGATCCTGTATGTCCTACTTGGCATTAAAAAGAAGTGGCCCAGATGGCCACCAATTTTTCTTTTGATGCTACTATTGTACTTGGTGATCTAATAGAGGGCTTTTATTGAACCTACAACCCAAAAAAGGATTCAGGTTTGGCAACATTTCCTTACAAACGGTCAATGTTAAGACTGTGAAACAGTTGCCACTTCTTCAAATATTTGCAAATCCATTTCAGGGTCAATAAGTGGATTGCACAAGTGCCAAGGGGACACCACAGTTTGTTTGTTTTTTGGATGTGGAAAACTGTTTTTGCTCACTGTACTCTTCTCATTCACTATTGGGGAGCCCCTATCACCTTCTTTTAGATCAGGGTAGGCCTACACATTTCACTGCCATCATTCTGAAGGGCAACTTTAAAAGAACAGCCAATTCAAATTTGTGGGCACCACAAAAATAACTTGGGGGTAGGTATAGGAAGGGGTCAGTATTTGGCTGGTTTGCTTCAGTTCCCTTTCGAGGGAACTCGCACTGCATCGGGACGACGCTTTGGGGATGCTCCCTTAGCATCAGCGAATCTGAAACCAGAATGCCAACTAGGCCAATCCGATTGGCGTGCGTGATGACGTCATCGTGACGGCATACCCGGAAGTATAAAAGGGTTGCTGGAGCGTAATGGCGGTAGTTATTGCTCTTCAGCATAGCGCTATCTGTTACTGTCTGTCTATTTACTGTTGTTTGTCAGTGAAAGTGTGTGAGAAAAGTGAAATGGAAAGTGTGAGAGTGAATGAATTCAAACAGTGTGTGCATCCGTGTCCCAGGTTCATGTCGGGCTCGGATACACACCTGCTTTGTGTGCACTGCCTGGGCGTCCAGCATGCCCAAGCGGCTCTCGAGGGAGCCGCTTGTGAGCATTGCGAAAAACTGACGCTCAGGGTGCTTCGCTCTCGGCTGGCTGCGTTTGATGAGGCCGGCCAGCCTCGTGAGCCTCGTGGTTCTGGACCCGCAGTCGCTGAGGCGGCTCGGCGTCGCAGATCATGGGGCTCACAGCGGGATTTGTCAGAGGGTTTCGGGACTGCTGCGGCACTTTCCCGATCCTCCTCTGACAGTTCCGAGGATCTTCCTCCCCGTGTGGAAGCCCGCGCTGCGGCTTCTTCCCCCGGGGTGGGAGGTCCGATGCTTATTCTCTCCGGTTCCGAGGAGCCGGAGGAAATAGGCACCGAGGCGGGGGATGAAGCAGGAATTGTTTCATCGCTTCATCCACCCGCCCAAGAGGAGCTGGTCGAGGTGTTGGCCCGGGCAGTGGTCAAATTAAATATAAGTTGGCCACAAGAGGCTCCGGAAATCCAGCTACCCAGCAGGCTGGATGACCGGTTCCTCTCACACCGGGTTCAAACACCTCGCCGGGGCCTGCCTTTTTTCCCGGATCTACACACCGAGGTGTGTAGATCATGGAAACGGCCCTATTCTTCGCGTGTTTGCAATCCCCCAGTATTGGACTATTCCAATGTTCTGGGGGCACGCGAAGCGGGCTATGGGGCGATGCCTCGGGTGGAGGAAGCTCTCGCGAGCTATCTTTCACCCGACTCTGCATCGTCCCTTAAGGCTCCGGTTTTGCCCACCAAACCCTGTCGGGACACCTCATCTTTGGTGGGCAAAGCATATATGGCGGCTGGTCGGGCTGGTGGTTCCCTGCACACATTATCAATTCTGCAGGCCTACCAGGCCGACCTCCTTAAAGAGTTGGACGAGGGAGATGGTCCCTCTCCGGAGGACATTCTGGAACTGAGGAAGGCTGCAGATTTGTCTCTCCGAGTCACCAAGGAGACGGCCCGCGCTATCGGCCGCTCCATGGCTTCCATGGTGACAGTGGAGAGACATCTCTGGCTGAATCTGTCGGGGATAAAGGAGAAGGATAGAGCTTTTCTCCTGGACTCCCCGATCTCGCCTTCTGGGTTGTTTGGAGACGCGGTTAACACCGTCGTTTCCAGACACCAGGAGGCGAAGAAACAGTCAGCAGCCTTCCACCAGTATCTCCCTCGCCGCTCTAAACCTGGGAAGGCTGGCCCTAGCGGGCAGCCTCAGCCGTCATCCAGCTCCTCGCACCGAAAGGTGCAAAAGGAGAGCGTCGCTTCTAGAGCCCCTCCCCCGGGAGCCTGGCAACAGAGGCGGCGCTCTCAGCAGCAACCTTCAGCCCCTAAAGGCGATCTTCGGAACGTCCTTCAGGCGCGGAAGGCTGCTGGGAAGAAGTCCTAGCCACGGCTGGGCTTCTAAGAGCGGTCCCCCCCGCGGAGAAACAACCGAGGTTGTTTCCTCCGCGGCGCTCTGGGAAAATCGATGTGGTAATCCCGCCGTCTATGACGCTTCGGGCCACATCGATTTCCCGCGAACGCATGCTGCACCAGCCGCCTCTGGAAAGACCTGCGGCTGGTCAGCTCGCGCGTCCGCACACGGAGAACCGTTCCCAACTACTTCCTGCCGGTCAGCCGCTTCAGGAGGTTGGGAACGGGAACCGTGTAACACCCGACGCCAGCCTCGAGAGGCTGGTTCCCTTAGTAGATTATTTCGGCGCATGGAAATGCCTTCCGAATATTTCTACATGGGTCCTGCGTACTGTAGAAAAGGGGTACAAACTGCAGTTCGGTTTTCCTCCTCCACAATTCAGGGGGTTATACTGGACAGCAGTGATACCCGAGCAGGTTCGGGTAATGGAACTAGAAGTAAAAACTCTTCTAGCGAAGGAAGCCATAGAGCGTGTTTCTCCGCTGGAAAGAGAGTCCGGGTTCTACAGCCGGTACTTTATAGTTCCCAAAAAGGATGGAGGGTTGCGTCCAATTATAGATCTGAGGGTTTTGAATCTGTCTCTGAGGAGCTTCAGGTTCAAAATGCTCACTATTCCCATGATCGTGAGTCAGATCCAGTCCGAGGACTGGTTCGTCACGATAGATCTAAAGGACGCATATTTCCATATCTCCATCC
Source organism: Gobio gobio (assembly GCF_949357685.1). Classification (NCBI taxonomy): domain Eukaryota; kingdom Metazoa; phylum Chordata; class Actinopteri; order Cypriniformes; family Gobionidae; genus Gobio; species Gobio gobio. The sequence continues at coordinate 39,444,816 of NC_137105.1, read as the reverse complement.
TTCCATGTCACAGGAAGTACCTGAGGTTCGCTTTCGGGGGCGAAGCGTACCAGTATCGAGTGCTTCCCTTTGGCCTAGCCCTCTCCCCACGCACGTTCACGAAGTGCATGGATGCAGCTCTGGCTCCAATGAGACTTCAGGGCATCCGTGTGCTGAATTATATCGACGACTGGCTCATACTGGCCCAGTCGTACGAGGTGGCGGTTCGGCATCGAGATGTCGTTCTGAACCACATGAAATGCTTGGGGCTGAGACTCAACACGAAAAAGAGCGTGTTGACGCCGTCCCAGAGGACTACGTTCCTCGGGGTCGTGTGGGACTCGACAACGATGCGGGCACGATTGTCTCCCGCGCGAGTCGAGACCATACAGGCGATGGTCTCAGGAATAAGGCTAGGCCACAACATCACTGTGAAGCACTTTCAGAGAGTGCTGGGTCACATGGCAGCAGCGTCCAACATAATACCTTTTGGCCTGCTATACATGAGACCCATCCAGTGGTGGTTGAAAACCAAGGGGTTTTCCCCCAGAGGGAATCCTTTCCGTATGATCAGGGTAACGCGCAAATGCTCTCGTTCCCTAGCCATATGGAAGAAACCTTGGTTTCTGTCCCAAGGGCCAGTGTTGGGAGCGTCTTGTTGCCGGAAATCCGTTTCAACAGACGCCTCCCTCACTGGCTGGGGCGCGGTCATGGACGGCCGCTTTGCGAGGGGCCCATGGGAGAGCCGTCATTCCTCCTGGCATATAAATTGCCTGGAGATGATGGCGGTATACAAAGCTCTCAGGAGCTTTCTCCCGCACCTCCGAGGCCAGCACGTCCTGGTACGGACAGACAATACGTCTGTCGTAGCGTACCTCAACCGCCAGGGAGGACTGAGGTCGCGCTTTCTGTACAAGACAGCACGCCAAGTCCTCCTGTGGACCCAGGGGAAACTGTTGTCCATCAGGGCAATGTATGTCCCGGGGGTCCAAAATCAGGGAGCAGACATCCTGTCGAGGCAGGGGCTGAGGCCCGGGGAGTGGCGACTCCACCCAGAGGTGGTGGAGGCCATATGCAAGAGGTTCGGCCCAGTGGAAGTGGATCTGTTTGCGTCTCGAGAGACGTCCCACTGTCCACTGTGGTTTTCCCTCACGCATCCAGCTCCGCTGGGGCTGGATGCCATGGTGCAGACGTGGCCGAGGCTGCGTCTGTACGCATTTCCCCCGATTGCTCTGCTCCCGGGAGTCCTGGAAAGGGTCCGTCGACAGGGGGTCAGTCTACTTCTGGTAGCACCCCGTTGGCCGACTCGAGTTTGGTTCTCGGATATCATAGCTCTGCTAGCAGGTCAGCCGTGGGAGATTCCTCTGAGGAGGGATCTCCTATCTCAGGCGGCGGGTACGATATTTTACCCCCGCCCGGAGATTTGGAACCTGTGGGTCTGGCCCCTGAGGGGACCAGGTTCATAGAGGCTGGCCTATCGGCAGACGTGATAGAGACCTTACTCAGCTCCAGGGCTCCGTCTACGAGGAGACTGTACAGCCTCAAGTGGAATGTATTTTCCACTTGGTGCAGAGAACGTGAGGTGGACCCAGTTAACTGCCCAGTGGCTTCAGTGCTGGAGTTCCTCCAAGATCGTTTCTCTGCAGGGCTTACCCCGTCCACACTCAAGGTGTACGTGGCTGCCATTGCGGCTTTCCACACTCCTTTGGGTGATGGGCCTCTGGGTAGGCACCAGCTGGTTGTACAATTCCTCCGTGGGGCTCGGAGGATGAGGCCTGCGGCTCGGTCCAGAGTTCCAACCTGGGACCTGGCAGTGGTTCTCGAAGGATTGGCTGAGGCCCCCTTCGAACCATTGGAGTCGGCTGGACCGAAGGATCTGACCCTTAAGGTGGCTTTTCTCCTTGCCATTACCTCTCTCAGGAGAGTGGGAGATCTCCAGGCCTTGGCGGTAACGCCAACCTGCCTGGAGTTTGCCCCGGGAGGAGTAAAGGCCATCTTACACCCTAGGCCGGGCTACGTGCCTAAGGTGCCATCAAGGGTGGTCAGGTCATTGGTCCTGCAGGCATTTCATCCTCCGCCTCATGTGACGGCGGAAGAAGGGAGGCTTCACCTACTCTGCCCGGTTAGGGCTCTAAGAGTTTATCTGGCGAAGTCTGCACAGTGGAGGAGATCACAACAACTGTTGGTGTGTTTTGGCTCACCTAAGAAGGGATTGCCTGCGTCTACTCAGACAATCAGTAATTGGATTGTCCAGGCGATTACCATGGCCTATCAGGTGCGCAGTTTGCCTTCACCTGTGGCTGTGAGGGCTCATTCCACCAGAGGCATGGCCTCTTCGGTGGCCCTTCTTTCTGGGGTCCCCTTGCAGGATATCTGCGAGGCGGCCGGGTGGGCTACCCCACACACTTTTATCAGGTTTTACAGCCTGGATCTCCCTACGACGCCTGGTGCGAGGGTGCTCCAGTCCTAGCTGTGCCCGGTCTCCGGCTTCACACTAGGGCAGGCGCTACCCTTCGGTGTGGCCTAGTGGGTACTCGTTCCCCAAAGCGTCGTCCCGATGCAGTGCGAGTTCCCTCGAAAGGGAACTGCTCGGGTTATGTATATAACCCTTGTTCCCTGAGAAGGGGAACGAGCACTGCATCCCGACGCCACACCTTGGCGCGCCTGGAGCGCATGCTTCAGAGCAATTACTACCGCCATTACGCTCCAGCAACCCTTTTATACTTCCGGGTATGCCGTCACGATGACGTCATCACGCACGCCAATCGGATTGGCCTAGTTGGCATTCTGGTTTCAGATTCGCTGATGCTAAGGGAGCATCCCCAAAGCGTCGTCCCGATGCAGTGCTCGTTCCCCTTCTCAGGGAACAAGGGTTATATACATAACCCGAGCAGTTTTCTTGTTTGCAGCACACAGGTCTGCAACACCTGGAGAAACTTAACAACAATCCTGATTCTCCCAACCTTGCTACTAACTTTGCTTTAACCCTAACAGATACTCAGTTCTTGACACATTGTTTAAACCTACCACCCATCCTGAGCTAATAATTCCTGATGACTAATAATAACATGATTGGCTAAAGAAATTGTTTCTGGAACTGATATGAACACTAATGGATCACTCTCTCCAGGTTTATTAGACCTCCTTGGTTATGGGTAACTGCAAGGGCATGGGGATGATGGAGACAGCGCCGAAGCCTGAGGGGACAGTAGTCCAAGACAGATGTTAAGTACACTCATGAGTACATTGGTCATTTGGGTCTCACATTCCTTTAGCTAAACCTGAAAGCTAAGCTTCAAATGAGTAGCACCTCTGCAATTAGCCAAAACCTAGACAGGCGAAGCATTATTGAGAGGTTGCGAACACCAAGGGTTTGGAGTAGAGGTTAAGGCTCAAGCCTGGTAACTGGAAGGTTTCTGGTTTGATTCCCATTAGTGATGTGTCGTTCATTTTGAACGAATCTTTTATATGACTCGAGAACAACGGGTTGTCTCAGAGAGCGATTCGTTCTTTTTGTGTTGACTGCGCATGCGCAACATCCCAAATGCTCTGTACAGGAAACAGAATTTCTGTTTCTCTTGAGTCTTCGGGTTTGAGTCATTCACTCATCAAGTGCCAGCCCCATAGGCAAGGCTATATATGCAGTCACCGGAAACAGAAAAGAATAGTTCATCTCTCGAGTCTTAGGGTTTGAGTAATTCACTCATCAAGTGCCAGCCCCATAGGCAAGGCTATATATGCAGTCACCGGAAACAGAAAAGAATAGTTAATCTCTCGAGTCTTCGGGTTTGAGTCATTCACTCATCAAGTGCCAGCCCCATAGGCAAGGCTATGCAGTCACCGGAAACAGAAAAGATTAGTTAATCTCTCGTTCAACGACTCGAACGAGAAGACTCGATAGGTGAACTATTTTTTTCTGTTTCCAGTGACTGCATAGCCTTGCATATGGGGCTGGGACTTGATGAACAAATGACTCAAACCTGAAGACTCGAGAGATGAATTAATCAATTCTGTTTCCGGACGCATGTAGATCACATATGAGGCTGTCACGGCCCAGATCAGACATGATGACGGAACTAACGGCTCATACCCAAGACACGAGAGGTGAACTAAACTTTTCAGGGAACAGACGTGTTTAAATGTGAAGTGACAAAGGAAAGAACGATTTGGATCGGGAGGTGAGGTGAACTAACAGACTGCATACATAGCCTGAAGACCCAGCTTAAGCAATGAATTCATCTTTTTTATTTTCTCAAACTTTTCTCAAAGTTTGGCCATGGCTGCATAAGCTTATAGTTCATTTTTTTATTCCAAAAGTACTAAATGTGTTGAAAAATGTAGCATGTAACATTTTAATTAGATTCTGCTGAAATGAACGAAATGACTTGGAAAAAGATTTGTTAATTTTGCTGGACGAGATTCAAAGATCTGAGTCGGTAAAATGATCTGAACTTTCCACTACTAATTCCCATTAGAAGAGACCCATGAGTCATCCCAATTGTGCCCTTGAACAAGACACTTAACCCCAAGTTGCTCCAGAGGGACTGTCCCTGTAATAAGTTGCACTGTTTTATGGCCACAGAACGTGACAGTAATGGAAATAAATTCCACTGCTCCTTGTTGTGCAGAAATAAATAAAAAAATCAATTTGATTCATTCTTCCTAAATGATACCCTTGTGGCTCAGAGAGCCATTTAATTTAAATAAAAGGAACATAAAACATGAAATAGGAAAACTAAAGTGTCCCCTAACATTCCCTTGTCAGGCCCCAGGGAAGTTGAGATCAAGAAGTCACCAGAGTGCATGTGACTGCAAGACCTCGTCCTAACCTGGACAACACCATTCTCTGCACTCACCAGTCATCACATATATCCCCCATGGACCCTTTATTTTAATGTTTTATGGTTATTTTATTTATAAGAAAACACCTTTCTGAGGCCTCATACTGCATCCAGGGTTTATTTTTCAGTCCACCACAGCTCTCTAAAAATCCTTAAACTTCACAGCTCTCCAGTTCCCACAATATTTTACCAATGAATTTCCATGATTTCAGCCGCTTATGATTACTTGGCAAGGATTTTTAAAGTTGGCAACTTGGCATGAATGGAAATTGCGGCCAATTTAACTTCCATACTTTGACATGTGTCCGAGTGAAAGAGATTATCAAATAAGAATTATTATTTTTTTGATTGGTTATTGATTGGATTGGGAGCATTGCATATCGGAATTGAGACAGATATGAATGCAACTGGCTTTACTACAATGTGGCCTTGCGAACGTCAACAGAGAAGTTACATGTCATTAACATTTATTAAGAAAATAAACAGTTCATTTTGATTTCTTGCCAGCTTTAAAACCATGTTACTGCACTCACACACAACTATTTTGGTTCACTCAATTTCTAGCTGATTAAATATTTTTGGAGCAGATAATATTTCACAATAGAAATTTCAATTGGCTTTCCAAGGATTAATAATACGACTTAAATGTTTATTACATTAGCAGTGTTTTATGTTACTTCAAAGGGTTTCCTGTAAAACGAAACTAAAATGGTGTATTTAGAGACCATGTGGGTATGGGAAGCTTTTACATTTGGGTAGGCCAAATCCAAGTGGAAATGGTCCCAGAGAAATGTAATGTAAATAAGTTACTTTGTGTAAAACAAATGCAAAAGTCCAGAAACTAGACATTCTAAGCTTTCAAATGGTACCACATATGAAGTCAGAGCTCCTCCACAGACTTTTTAAATTTAAAGTATATACTTGATGATGTCATTCCGGACCCTTATCAGGGCCCTTGGTTTAAGAGGTTAAATAATAACTTTCCAGGCCAACAAATTATACATTTAAATTTCCAGGTTTTCAATGATGTGGGACCTCTGTAGATTTTCTAATGTGAAATATGACAAAAGTTAAATTATCATGCAGAAAAACAACAAGATTCGTATCACGCCATACATCTCTCCCACATGCCTCATCCTTCTATCCATCACTCCATCCCTATCCTCCTGCTCCCCCCCCCCTGCATCACTCCATCCCTGTCCTCCGACAAGCCCAGACTGGGGAGACACTCAGATTGGTGTGAAATCGATATTTAATGGGACCGTGCGTGTATGTGTGTGTAGGATTGATGTTGTGGGTCTCAGAGGATTTTAGAGGCTAAGCGTATGTCAGGGGAGATATTTATTGTGCATGTGCGCGCGTACGTCGTTAAGCTCAGATTGGTGTGAAATTGTGGTTTAATGGACAGGAAATGGTGTGTGTTATTTTTGGAGCAGACCTCTCTCATCGCCTCAGAAACTAATGAGCCACAGTCTCTCCAGGAGACCAAATGCACACACACCAACAGCGATCGGTTACACACCTCAAAACTACACACTCATTTATCATTTACAAACACAGATCCCCCATCCCCCCATCCATCTCTGACATATAAATACCAACCAAAAAAATTTGTAACAGTGTCAGTCTGTGAAGACGCATTCAATTTCTTATTCACAAACATGCATTCTGTTGCACATTTGCAACTCACTCAGCATTATTCCACAGTCCTGTGTTAAAGGAACACTCCACTTTTTTATAAATAGGCTCATTTTCCAACTCCCCTAGAGTTAAACAGTTGAGTTTTACCGTTTTCGAATCCATTCAGCCGATCTCCGGGTCTGGCGGTAGCACTTTTAGCATAGCTTAGCATAGATCATTGAATCTGATTAGAAAGTTAGCAGCTCGCTCAAAAAAAAGGACCAAAGAGTTTCGATATTTTCCCTATTTAAAACTTAGTACATCGTGTACTAAGACCGACGGAAATGAAAAGTTGTGATTTCCTAGGCCAATGTGTCTAGGAACTGTACACTCATTCCCGCGTAATAATCAAGGAACTTTGCTGCTGTACTTTGGGTGCAGCAGGTGCAATGATATTACACAGCACCGTGACAACCTGCTTGCACATGGAGTGTGCTGGGGACTATTTTCAGGTGCTGCGTAATATCATTGCGCCTGCTGCAATGATGTATGCTAAGCTATGCTCAAAGTGCTGCCACCAGACCCAGAGATAGGCTGAATGGATTCGAAAATGGTAAAACTCAACTGTTTAACTCAAGGGGAGTTGGAAAATGAGCCTATTTTCAAAAAAAGTGGAGTGTTCCTTTAACATTTAAGGGTGAATTTGTATACACAGGTAATCAGAACACACTAGTTAGACCAGGAGGTGTAAAACAAAATGCTGCTTGGTTGTACAAGTAATGACAATAAGAGACAGAGACAGAGACAGAGAGACAGAGAGACAGAGAGACAGAGAGACAGAGAGAGAGAGAGAGAGAGAGAGAGAGAGAGAGAGAGAGAGAGAGAGAGAGAGAGATTTCCAGCTGGAAATCATGGAATCTGGCATTGGACTAGACAGAATCAAGGTGACCCAATGCCACAGGGTGCATGCGCTCTAACAGACACGCAAACACACACAGACTCACTCAAACTCGCATATTGACAAACAAAATAAAACAGAACGAAACCTTGTTCTGCAACATACTGTACGCATTCCAATGCCAGAAAGAGCTTTATTTAAATTTTAATTTACTCTTTTTTTATTTTACACTGATATATTACAATAGTAATATTACTTTATTTGGTAGTTTTATTTAGTAATAATAATCATTTAAAATTAAATCCTCATCAGGATCAAATTAAATATTCTAATTTATTTTATTATAACCATAATAAAATATTATTATTATTATTATAGACTTGATCAGAGGCGTAGCAATATTTTCAAAAGTGTTGGGGATGGATGTGGTTTGTTTGTTAACAATAAAAACGATGAATACAATGACAGAAGGGTACAAAAGGTATAACATACAAGATATATAATAAATATATTATACATACCTCATTTTTTTTAACCACGGTGTTTGGTTGGGTTCTGATGGCTAGTCACATCAGTTTTTTGCTATTCTATTCTTAGGTGACGGGAACAGAAAGAGGTTAAGGAGAAAAAAAAATGCTAATTTTTTATTTTACTTAAAAGACTTGAAAAACCTTACTTAAACTTAAATCTTTACTTAAAAAAACCCTGTACACATTCCTAGTGTATAGTATAATATAAAATAAATATATATAAAGATTTACACTGGCAGCTCAGAGCTGTACAGCAGCATTTAAGTATGAAATTTAATGAATAAATGTAAAAATAAAACACTACATAGACTTCACTATAAAATAAATTGATTCTTATTAAAGCAACTGTATTAATGTTTTTCAGTCAAGAACAGAGAGTGCTTTTCTATGTCTTTTGTAGTTTTATTAACATTAAAGTCCCCATAGTAGGAAATAATATGGAAGTCAATGGCTACCATCAGCTGTCTCTGTTCAACAGAAGAAATTAATACAGGTTTGGAACAATATTAGAGTGAGTAAATAATGACATAATTTTAGAGGTGAACTGTCCCTTTAAGGACAGCGTTTTCACTAGGCTGCGCTGCTGTCAATTTAAGACGTGCATCTAATATACAGACACGCACCGATTTTACTTTCACTTTAGACATAACCGACTGTGTTTATGTTAACCTTGTGTGTATTTGACAGTATTAGCGCAGTAAGACTACTTAGTCCAGTAATCACGTGTTTGACAGGCGTTTAGTGCGCGCGCTCTGCGCGTTAAAATGGTGCATTAGCACGCGAATAACCGGCAAGGCTTTAAAACGCATGCAAATAATGAACTTTCGTGACTGTGAATAACTATAGTGTTCTGTGAGTATAACTCTCTGACACCAGCAGTGCAAGCGTGTCTAGCACTGTGTATAGTGATTGGATATTTGCTCATATCAGCGCATAGACTCACAGGCACACTGCAAAAAAAACACAAAAAAAAACAACGCAATTCACAAGCGCGTATTGAACCGTGAATGCCGTACCAAACGGTTTAATATTATAATGAGAATTGTGGCATCCCTAAAGCGTTTGTGCAAAACTGCAGAAAAAGTGTGGGTGTTGAACCCTCTCACCGGGAAAAGTCTGGGTGTTAAAACACCCACATCCCCCACGGGTGCGACGCCCAATCATACATTTAATTGACCAAATTGTGCAGGCCTACAAACAAATACAGCAAACCTAGAGCTTTAAAAAAAAAAATCACTTTTTAAATTGCAAATCACATTTTTTTATCTGAAGAATCGTAATCATAATCAATCATCATGTGCCCTTGAACACTTTATTTTATGGTCATTTAATTTAAAATAATTTAAAATTGACTGGTCTCTAGTCCTACAGAGTTCTCACAACATTTGACCAATGAATCTTCATGATTCAGCCAGTTATTTCTTGATTATTCCATATTTTACAGCGGATCATAATCAAAAATGTACTCATGATAGGACTTTCCATAAGTTTTCACGACTATCAACTTCCATGACTTTTCCATGACTGGAAATTACAAGGTTTTTTCCAGGTTTTCCATGACTGTGGGAACACCGTAAATGATCTACCTAGAAGTTATTCAACTAGAACAAATCTACTAAGAACCTCCACCAAAAACACAACTTTCACAAAATTCTGACACAAAGGCCAAGCACAGACATTTTGTCTTATTTAATTTCGGACAGATTTTGCTGTAAATCTTCATAGTTGAGCACACAAGCCATAGGGAAACCAATCACAAAAAGGCATGAACCAATCTCAGCGCCTGTTCATGTGCTCTCAATTAAAGTGCTAAATGCAGTGGGCATGAACGGATGGGTCATGCCTTCTTTCTCCTTAAATGGCCTCGCTCTCGTGGCGTTCCAGGGCGGGAGGCAGTGTGGCGCCACAAGGACCCTCAAAGTGATATCTGTTGGTGAGAAACACATCTCAAATAAACCACACGCAGGTGTTCAATTTGTCTGGTGAAATCTATGGTTCAGTGTTTGCTCAGATGTGACAGTGAAAGACGTCACTTAGAGTCCGTGCGCATGTGGAGGCTTGTGCGCAAGAGCAGCTATGCCTTTTTCTTCTTAAATGGGCTGACAGAGAGGCATCTCTATGTGTATTTGTATGTCTTACTTAAAACGCTTAGTAGCAGGTGTGCTTTCCATATTGAATTCAGCTACAGGCACTCCTCTACCCGCCACCTGAGGAGCGAACATGGCCGCTGGGTAAACTATGGAGGAGGTGCCCACCTGGAGACAGGAAAACAATGTGACGCACACAGAATACAGTTGGAGGTGACAAATTCTTTACGTAAAGCTGTCAAAACACACAAATCGGTGTGCGGAACTGATTGTGTAGTAAATGTTTTAGGTAGACACTTATGCTCTGTTCTAAAACCTAGTGAGCTGCCTTGTAGCCTAAATAGGCAGCTACCTTCTTAGGCGGCATTCTATCACAGCATCTCGCAAACAGAAGTGGGCAATATACTGGTTAAAACAATAAACCAAGAGAGAGTGATATGTTAACCAGTATACATTTTGAGAATCATTTCAATTGAGGTTATGCCAGTGTTACCTGCGATTCACAAATGACTCATTTGAGCAGCTTCATTAAATGAATCATTTTCACTCATGTTACTGGTTTGAATCCTTCCAGCATTGTCCATTTTGAAATTAAACTTTTTTTGAAAATAGAATTCCAACTCCCCTAGAGTTACACAGTTGAGTTTTACCGTTTTCGAATCCATTCAGCCGATCTCCGGGTCTGACGGTAGCACTTTTAGCATAGCTTAGCATAGATCATTGAATCTGATTAGACCGTTAGCATCGAAAAATGACCAAAGAGTTTCGATATTTTTTTACTTCTGTAGTTACATTGTGTACGAAGACCGATGGAAAATGAAAAGTTGTGATTTTCTAGGCCGATGTGGCTAGGAACTATACTCTCATTCCTGCGTAATAATCAAGGAACTTTGCTGGCGTACCATGGGTGCAGCAGGCGCAATGATATTATGCAGCGCCTGAAAATAGGCTAACTTCCGTCAACATAACCAACGTGACAACCTGCTTGGAGCATGCTGGGGACTATTTTCAGGCGCTGCGTAATATCATTGCGCCTTCTGCACCCATGGTACGGCAGCAAAGTTCCTTGATTATATTAGGCCTAGAAAATCGCAGCTTTTCATTTTCCATCGGTCTTAATACTAGGGATGCACCGAATCCAGGATTCAGTTTCGGATTCGGACGAATATTTTACAGTTTTTTTTTTAATTTCCACCAAACCGGACCCTAGGCTTGCATGACGTACGTAGGTCGAACGTAATGACGCCACCATTGATTATGGGAATGTGTTTACTAAGTGGACCGTGCGAATACAGGCTGTGAGAAAGTGAAAATGGAACTCGTGAACAGAAAACGTGTTTGGCAGTACTTTCAGTCAAAAGAAGGCGATTCAAGTCGAGCTACATGTTCAATTTGCAATGCCGATTTGTTTCGTGGTGGCAAGGACCGTTAAAACATTTGCGTGTGAAACATTCGAAAGAATACGAGTTGTGCATGAAGGAATCTACAGACAGCAGCCAAAAACAACTTCAGGTACGGCAAAGGAAGGACAGTCATCCTGGCATATGTTGCTTATTCTAAATTAAAATTAAATTAAAAATACACTGCTGTGGACGTTGTTAACTTCATTCATGTGTTTACTGTGATAATGGACTGAGGATGGGAGTAGGATTTGGTATTCGGTTTTGGATTCGGCAGAATCTTAACCAGTGGATTCGGTATTCGGCCGAACCCCAAAAATCTGGATTCGATGCATCCCTACTTAAAGCTGATGCTCTAACGGTTTACAAACAGAACTGCATGTGTCTCGCGGAAGAACATTGCAACCGGATCTACTTCTCTCTGTTTATGTCTATGGCGAGTCACGCAGGGACGGTTGAACATTCTCATTATATAATTTTTGTAAATCTTGAACACAAAAAAGTTACTGACAGCAGCTTTAATACACAATGTAACTACAGAAGAGTCAAGTTTTAAATAGGAAAACTATTGAAACTCTTTGGAATTTTTTGAACGAGATGCAAACGGTCTAATCAGATTCAATGATCTACGCTAAGCTATGCTAAAAGTTCTACCGCCAGACCCGGAGAGCGGCTGAATGGATTCGAAAACGGTAAAACTCAACTGTTTAACTTTACGGGAGTTGGAAAATAAGCCTATTCCTTTAAGCAATTTTTGCATACTGAAGGCACATGAAACTTTACTTAATGTAATTTCTGACTATAACTGATCGCACTAATTGCAGTAGAGTCTGATGTTAGCCCGTTGCTGAGCTAACAACTAAATATTTCAGTAAGCTAAAAATGCTAATTTTGGATTTCTTCAAAATAAGGTTTTATAGAAGGCAGAATAATGTTGAAGCTTAAAGTCCCTGTAAAGTCAAAATTAAATACGTGTTCTGAGTTTGTCACACTGCATTAATGGTGAAAAACTGTTTAACGGTCTAACTCCACAATTCAGTACTACACAGTTCACAGTCTTTTACACGTGTTTCAGCAATACATTTCTCACATTTATAATGTGTTAAGAAACAAATCTCAGACACAGTCACATTCTGACACAGTCTTGATGCTCAAAAACGCTTTCTAGGTATGCAGCTGAGCTCACTAGGTAGGTTTTATGCATTCATGTATGATCACTCACCACTAAACAGAGATCACACTTTTCCAGCTCCTGCTCCACAGCGGTAAGAATATCTGAATCTAAAGTCTCTCCGAACCAAACCACATGAGGCCTCAGCAAGCCGTTACAGTCCCTCCTTTCACACCTAAAACACAAAGTACAAAACTAACTAACATCTTTGAATGTGAAGCGTTAGACACATGGATATCTGCTGCCCACTGTTGGAGAAAAGGTGTTACTATTCCGAAAATCTTGATTACATGATTTCTATAGCAGGGGGGACAATAAACATAACATTTCTCAAGAGCAATTTTTGAAATAAAACAGCCAAAATCATACTTGTAAGGATATGTGTACCACAAAAAAACATGTTGTACTTATTTGGCGTTTTGGTGCACTGAAAAATTATCTGATGTCCGTTTTTCTTTTCTCGTCATTTTATCTGACCAACAACAACACAAAGCGATAGTTGTTTAAATATGAGTAAGGTTCACCACACAGTCATATTATAATTATTAAATTATATTGCGTCCTCAACATAGTATTTTTTACTATGATATTCAGATATTCAACTGCAGCAAGCCCTCTGATCTGCCACGTATTATCATATTGAGCAAAACCCAACACAGATATGACAGAGCGGCCATGCGTATATACTTTTAAGTTTAGAATTAGCACCAATTCGGGGGCGGGTTGCTTGAATTTTGGATTCATTAGTCATTGAAAAACACAGCAAGAAAACAGTACAATGACACACTCCTTTAAATAGGTGCTTTTACATTTAGCTTAGAAACCAAAGCTTCCACGATTTACGCCCCTGTTCTATAGTGATCTTTATGTCTTTTTTTAATTTACCCCTGAAGTCTGTAATGTTTGTTGAGGTTTCTTGCACCAAAACCTAATTTCGTATTGCAGATACGTATTACAGATACTACCCTCCCTACATCTCTCTCTACATTTAACAGCCTTACAGTATGTTTACAGAGAGCAAACTGCTGCTGGTCTGCATTCCAGCAGCATCGGATTAGATTTGTTGTGGCACAAGACATGATTCATGATTAGTAGGCAGGAGCGGGCGATGTTCCTAGGAGTTTTTAGTGGAAGCAATCTAAGAGTTAATAATGCCAAATGCACTACACAATTTTTTTTTTCAGAATAATATTGTGTAATATTATTACAACTTAAAAATTGCTGTGGTTTTTTTTATAATTGTATTTTTATTTACACTGAAATATTACAATAGTAATATTACTTTGTTTGGTAGTTTTATTTAGTAATAATAATAATAATTTTAAAATTCTATTTTATTTAACATAATACAATATTATTTTTATTTATTATAATAAAGAAAAATATTTGTAAAATGTATTCCTGAGGGCAAAGCTGAATTTTCAGCATAAATATGCTGATTTGGTGCCCAAGAAACATTTCTTATGATTATAATTAATGTTTAAAACAGTTGCTTAGTGTTTTTGTGAAAACCATTATGCAGTTTTTCAGGATTCCTTGATTAATCAAAAAAGCTTTTTTGTTGTTGTAACTTTTGATCAATTTAATTTGTCCTTGCTGGATAAAAGTATTAATTTCTTTCAAAACCCCAAACTAACTAGCAGTGTAATTCTGAACAAACCCATGCAGAAGGTTTTGCAGACTTCCACACAACTGTGTATATTAAACATCTACACAAAATATTTCCCCAAATAGCTACATTTTACAAGGTGCCACAATTTCTGACTTATCATCACGCTCTACTGATTTGCATTTAAAGGTAGGGTAAGCATTTTTTTATCAACAGTTTTTGTTATACTGGTATAAACTCTCTTCACTTCCTGATAGCGATTAATAATAGAAGTGGTATAAATATTAAAACGTACATACACTGATCAGGCATAACAGGTTGACAGGTGAAGTGAATAACACCGAGTATCTCTTCATCACAGCACCTGTTAGTGTGTGGGATATGTTAGGCAGCAAGTGACATTTTTTCCCTCAAAGTTGATGTGTTAGAAGCAGGAAAAATGGGCAAGCGTAAGGATTTGAGCGAGTTTGACAAGAGCCAAATTGTGATGGCTAGACGACTGGGGACTGTTCCCGGTCTGCAGTGGTCAGTATCTATCGAAAGTGGTCCAAGGAAGGAACAGTGGTGAACCGGCGACAGGGTCATGGGCGGCCAACGCTCATTGATGTATACTCACAAACACACTCACAAACCTGGGTAGGTGCTCAACTGGTATTCTGGCATCCTTGGCATTTGGGTCAGGCTCCCTGAGGATTGAAAAAAAAAGAAAGACAATAATAAGCATATATGGAGAGTGCAGTCTCTTGTGGTTTAAATATTTGATAAAAGAATGGTGATGTGTTTGCATGAGCTTGTACCCTTTCCCCTCCAGAGCAGGACAGATTGGACTCTTGTGGTTGGCTTTGACTTCTCCACAGCTCATGCAGCGAGTTTTAAATAGACTACCTAGAGAGAGATAGACAAAAGAGAGAGAGTTCGGTTGAAGAGAAGGATTGATTTTATGGAAAGAAAGATGGGATAGGGACCCACCAATTAGATGACCAATCATTTTCAGTTCTGTTAAACAAATTTTAGCCAATAATACATGTACTATAACGGTGCCATGATCCAGTCCTGGTTTAAGTAGCCGTTGTCTCACCGTGGATCTCATAGACGTGTTTGGAACCAGCACGATGGTGCAGTTCATCGATGTTCTGAGTGATGATCACAACAGAGCGCCCCTGCTGGCTGAGACGGGACTCACACTCCGCTATAGCCAGGTGTGCTGGGTTCGGCATCTTACTGCGCATTACCTGCATATAATGTTATTGGCATGCAACTTTTATTTCATGATAATTATTAGCGATTTAATTGCAGCTCCAGTGTGTAAATATCTACAGGTTACTTAAAGGTACACTATGTAACTTTTCCGTCCACTAGAGGTTGCCTATTCAAAACAAAGGCGTAGCTTGATGACACCAAGTTTGAGCGCAGAATCTTGGGACATGTTGTCTTGGGACATGGATGTGATTATTAACGTTAATGTACGGAGTGTTGTGGGAGGTGAACAAGGCCGCTGGAGCGATTGTTAATAAAATGAACGCAACACACGCCTTGTGAGCAGCGGGACTTTTATTATGCCACAGTCGCCGGCGCCATTTCCGCTTTTCCAGTCATGAGTATGAGGTAACGCAGCTCTGTTTATCATATTAGATACATTTGAGTGTTGAAAATTATGTTATGACGTTACTCTGTGCGTTCACTCGGCGGCTGCTATAACGCTTGTTGCAGTAAGAGTAAAGCGTTTCTGCAAAATAAAACCGGAAACCGAGGGTAATGCAGATATGACGCAATTGACAGGAGACTCCCTCACACGTCCCGGTTCCTTGGTTAAAAGAGCAATTTCTAAAGATTTACTTAATTCAACTGAACAAAATATATAACACTGGCCTTGTGGTTTTTGGGATATTTTACTGAAAACTTTTACATAGTGCACCTTTAATTACATGTCATGTTGAAAGTATTATATATAAGAAAAAAGTTACTTTATTATAATATAATCAATTAATTAATGTGTATTAATATTTAACCTTACACAAAAAAAGTTACACGGATGATGTTTCACTGGTATTGGTACCTACAACTGAATTTAATTGTGGTGTACACTAATAAAGCAAAAAATGCAAGCATGCAAATCATAACTGATCTACTATTCTAGTAGTAACTCCACCCCCATGTGGATGCTGTTTTAATTTCATGGTCAGAAACAAACACTACCATTCCTGGATCTTTGAGATTCCTCGCTGCAATTCTAAGCATGCAAAACATGCATAAAGGAAAACAAAAAAAAGTCTCATTTAACCCTAATCCTTCCCTCGCACTTTGTAACAAATCCTTCCTTCTCAGGTCAAAATGGCCCAAAGCCCTAAAATTATACTTTGTCCAGAAAGCTTATTTCATTTAATTTTGATAATATTTTTAATGCAATTTTTTGAGGAGATTTTGTGTTATATTTTATTTTATTTACCTTTAAATTACTAGATTTTTACAAATAAATAATGGAGCACATTCATCACATTCTTTCAACTTGAATTCAAAATTACTCAATTTCATGCGTAATCTTTTAAAAAAAAGCTCAAAATACCTACATTGGGTGTCTTTGTCGAACCTCTTGTGGAAAAATAATAATATAACATAATTTTTCATGACTCTTGCCACTAGATGGCATATAGCTCTATATGGAGCAAGCCTGCAGCACTCTAAAACTGAAGTGTATTGGTCCCAGTATCATAACCCCCGCCCCTCCGTGTATTCTAATGGAAGCAAGACAAACAAAAAAATCAAATTAATTAATTTTTTCCCAAAGTTTGTTTCTGTAATTTTTAGTTAGTTATTTGATGCTATAAAACGGGGGGTGTGACGTCATGATTGACAGCTGAGATTGACGGCTTCTCTGAGTGAAGTTGTCACTGAGGCACCAACTGACTTTTTGGGGGATTTTCGGGAGGAGATTAGAGCTTTAGCTTTAATTTCTACATTTCCATAAGTGTAGGCGGGCAATTGATATCGCGGCTCTACTTCCGGCTCTCTACTGCGCAGACTCAGTCCCAAATCTGCGCAAGATGTCAGCGCCATATTCGGACCTCCGGAGGCTTCAATTTTCTTCATCGGAAGAGAATGAAGTTGTGTCGTCCATGTTTTTTTTACAGTCTATGATATGAAGCAAATGAGCTGTTCCGCTGGGTCCTTAAGGGAGTTCTTCAGAATGCATTCAGATACACATGTAGACATTATACAATAATTTCTTGGTAAAGTTTTAGCATTTTTAGTTTGAATTTTGAGAATGTTTAGGCTTTTCTATGTGCATTAAAGCATTCCTCGCAGTCCATTCATTCCTATGGGGGTCAAATTGACCCGCTAGGGAAGGATTTGTTACGTTTTTTAAATTTCAACCACAAAACTCCAGTCAATTCTTTTTTTGTGTATTTGTGGCTCAAGTGCGACAAAAGTCATAGGGTCTTGGACTACTCCAATTGAACACTCAATTTTAAAATGACCCGAGGGAAAGATGAGGGTTAAGAATGAACCTAATTCAAATATTTATATTTTACCACATTATCAAATGTATGAATGCTACAGTGAATTGATAACTGAAAGGGAAAAAATGGCATTATGATATTGGTAGCCATTTAGTCAGTAATGTGTCTGACCCACCTCACGCCTGTAATGGTAAAATTCCCATACTAAAGAAGGATCTCGAGAGAAAGCTTGAGGGGTTGCCAAATCCTGAAAGACAAAGAGAGGTGAAAGATCAAGAGATGGTCCTTTTAAAGCAATACCAAAAAAAGTTACATATTCCACAAATAAATGTGTATTATTATTATTATTATTATTATTATTAATGTTTACTTGCGTACATGTGTTGAAAGTTTACAGTCATTATTTACAATGTAACATGTAAACTTTATAGTTTTACAGCCCCATTTGTATATAATTCTGAAACATAAATTGAAGAAAAGTTATGCAGTTGAATATACAACTTTACTACTGCAACTTTTCCATTACTTTTCAAAGTCTCACACAGATTCAAGAAGAAGAAGAAGAAGTCAAGTCAAGAAGACTGAACCAATCTCTTCATTAAGAAGTGCGTACTTTAGGCTTATTTATGTTGTGAAATAGAGCTTGGTTACTCATTGTACTTGCACTGTTACTCAAGCCTCAGGCACATATATTGTACAGATTATAATGATTTTTTTGTGGGGTTTTTTTTTTGGAAAATGTCTTTTTAGAGCCTTCAAAGTTAATGTGTGCCCTTAGATTAATAAAATATGTTAAGTTAATTATTTTTTACATTTACTAAATTCATTCTGATTCTGATATTTTGCTTATATATATATTTTTTTTAAAAATATTTTTAAAAACTTATAATAATTTTAAAAAATATATATATTTTAAAATATTCAACAAATATGTTTTTCAGATATATCTTTTTTTTAAATGTAGTATAATGATTGTTATTTCATTTTGTAAACAATTTTTACATTTAGTTATCTAAATATTATTACATTTAATATTTTCCTCACATAGTATAAATTACATTTTTACATATAAAAAATATACTTGGTATACTTGGTAAAAGTCATATATTGTAAGTAGGAGGTTAAAATAGCTTGCTGTTAAAGAAACTATTTTAACCTTCT
The DNA here is from genome assembly GCF_949357685.1 of Gobio gobio. Lineage (NCBI taxonomy): Eukaryota > Metazoa > Chordata > Actinopteri > Cypriniformes > Gobionidae > Gobio > Gobio gobio. Next base: position 39,426,062 of record NC_137105.1, on the reverse strand, counting down.
TTTGTATATTGTCTATAGATGCACATTGCAAACATCGTGTGTGTGAGGAATGTGTGGGAGGTTCAGGTAATCCAAATGTTATGGGAACAACATGTCCCCACAAAGACGGCAATATCTGAAATCCTTGTCGTTGTTGTGACATTTTTTGATCCCCATGAGGAAAACAGAAAATGTTTCGAAACTTAAAACGCATTTTTTTGTTCCGTTTGCGTTTGTATTGTTTTACTACTTACACATTTATTTTAAGTATATCTTGTTATATTATTTACAATACTCAGCATGTTTTTTAGGGGGGGGACAGCCCTCAGATTGGGGGGGTCCTGTCCCCCCCGTCCCCCCCGCGATTTACGCCCCTGGAGGGGCGGGATAAATGGTTGTCTTTCAAATTCCCTCTGCACGCAATAGAGTGCCGAAGTAATGACGTCACTTTGTAGGCCAAAACGCAGAAGTGAGTTAGCATTTTAGCCCTACCGGTTCCCTCGCCCTAAAGTCTATGGGTTTTTTGAATGGGTTTTTGCTAAATCGCCTGAAATAAGGTCTGTGGTTAACAAAGCTTCTAAATATTTTCACGTTTTGATCTATGACATAAAACACATTAGTTAAAACCTGCTTGTGATTTTTTAAAACTTTATTGTGTCTTAAAAACGATGGTTGCTAACAAGTTGCTAAAAGGGACTACATCCTTTGGCGGGGACTTTAGACGTCATCGTGACAAACAGGCAATCTCTCACTAGCCCGCGTTTCAGCCTAGAACTGAAGAACTTATGTGGCGTGAATAAATCGCGCTATTCGCGCAAAGTTGGATGCTTGAACATTTGGAGTTTACTCTCTTCACATGTTCGTCTCGTTGAGAAATGGCTGACACGGGCTGTGTTTACACGTCTTTTTGTGTTAAAATCTACTGTTAATGTGTGACAAAACGTAGTTTTAAGACTTTTTCAGTCGATAATGTAGTTGTTTAAAGCTCAAATCTGTGGTTTATTTATAAGAAGAGTGCCTATTTAAACATTTTATCTGGTGTTTTCGGAGTTGTGAGCTCCAGTGAGTCAGCGGCGGTCAGCGCTTGTTTAGCCAGCGAGAGTTGACTTTCCTCGGCTAGTCCTTCTGACGTCTGCCGCTGGCTCTGATGTCTCTGTGGCGTCTCCAGCTATAATTAGTCTTGTGGAGATTTAACGGCCCATATTTGCTCTCATGGATCTATAATTTGTTCCCTGGCAAATCGTTTAGGCTGAGTGCAAAGTGAAGTTTCATTACTTGTTTATGTTTAGGCTATAACTGTACGTTACCGTTGTAAGTTAGCCGACTAGCACTGACTTTGAATGTTTGACTGAATTGTTTGCTTTATTTCATGTGTAGCTTATTATACGTTTTGTATTATTGATCATACATAAACTTGCGGTTGTGTTTCATGTCATTTAATGTTATCACAGTGATAATCATATTGTCTGAAAAAACATTAACAAAAGATAAATCTCAGAGAGGCACGCATAAACAAAATTAGTTTCTAACATTTTTGGAAAAAACGAATGGGCAATATTTCTCATGAAAAAGTGGATAAGTGTTCATACACAGCGCAGATCATAATGAGCGAGCGTGCTTTTAAATAAAGTTTGTGAAGCTTGATGATGACGTTGATCCGCGACCATGGTGCGCTACAACCAACCAGAGCGCTATCAGTGGTGACAACAATCACAAGCGGGTTGTGTCTGAGATGTGTTTCCCCACTAGCGGAGCTAGTTGATAGATTAAACTTTTGCCGTATCCGGTCGGCAAAACTCAGAACACATCTTCCATTTTTTAAGAATGACTTCAGTGCTGTTCTTTGTTTTTTTCTCAAAGAAAAGCTTAACTCAAGTCTTTCAGAGTCGCGGCCAAAGCCGATTCGAAATCCTGTTTCCTAGCAGCAACTGCTTTATGTTAAGCCCGCCCAACGACTCTATCCATGATGTGATTGGCCTGACTAGAGTTTGGTTTTTCAAGCTCCCAAGCCAACGGAGAGTTGCTAGACGACCCTGGCTGCAAATTACATTTGCTGCCGCTAGGGTGCGTCTAAATTTCTAGGCTAGCGATTGGTAGGTTTAGTTTCATTATATCTATGCAAAGTCCCCATAAAACATGGAAACCCAACTTGTGTGTGTGTGTGTGTGTTACCTGTGCCTGCCATTTCCTCCAGTAGCCCCCCTGCCCTCTAAAGGTTGGTACGCCACTCTCTGCACTCACTCCAGCCCCCGTAATGATAGCAATGTTCTTCGCTTTAGCAAAGTCCTTACGAAATTGTGTTAAATCTGCAAATAAATACACAGTTAGTTCACAGGCATTAACACAACATCCCCAAAAATCTCCACTTAAAAGTGCTAGTGTCCTACTTGAGCTTGGTCTGGCCATCTTTGGAGATGTCCAGTTCGGTCTGACTGCCGCACACAGATGAGAGGTCAAACCCCTACACGCCAACTGCCGCACAATCATTGAGGGTTAAAAGTCACGCTGCACAGCTAGAAAATCAAAAAAGTATACCTATAAAATAACCCAAAATGCAATGTACTCACCAGTTGACATAAACTGAATCAGAGAATGAGATTTCAGAACTTCCTCTTTCTGCAAGTAGCTGTTCATTTACTAGAAAAGGAGGCGTGTCCTAAAACTAGTTTTACAGGTTGGGTAATTCTGGAATGATATCCTTCTTCCATTCATATTCTCACAAAGTGAAAAAATGCTATTACGGCCCAAAATAAAAGGTTTGGTTTAAAGAAATTATGACAGAAACATAACTATATATACAGTTGCATGAAAAAGTTTGTGAACCCCTTGCAGAATCTGTGAAAATGTGAATTATTTTCGATATTATTTTAGATAGATTAAGAGTGATCATACAAAATGCGTTTTTTTTTTTTTTTTTTAGTACTGTCCAGAAGATATTTAGATAACACTCCAAATAACCTAATATAAATATTGTTTTCTTTTATATTGAATTTTAATTTCCATCATTTTATTTTTATGTAATGAAACCATCCTTTAGGTGAAGTATATTTTATTTGAAACAACAACAAACATCTGTAAGTATTGATTTAATTCTGATTACATAAACCCAAAGATATTACTTTTGAAATTTTGATAATATCAAAATTAACTTAAATTTGACCCTCCAATGTAAGCTAGGAACGATGTTCTTTGTGTTCTTGCCAATAAGTTAATAATGAATTATAAAAAATGTTTTTTTTAATATATAAAGTTATAGTCAATAATTCAGTGCCTGAGCTTGACCTGAGCATATTTTTGAATATGATATACTTCTTTAACATGCATACTTCCCTAATAACACAACACAAGCATATTAATTTTTAAAGTTACAGTTATCACATAACAGGACTGAGTGACCCTCATGCATAAGACTCATGGCTATGGAAGCCCATTTCCACCATATAAGAAAACAAAACCTGCTTTGTTAAATCATGATTATGAGATCAAAATTATGACATATGAGATGAAAAGCAATAATGTCATAAAGTCATACTTATGACATACTTATTAAACACACTTATGAAATTATGACATATACTAAGTCATAATTATGACATAACTTTTTATCTCAATTGACTTTTTAATATCATAATTATGACTTAGTAGGTATGTCAAATATGAGTCAGTACTACAATGTCATAATTATGAGAGTATGACATAATGTGCATAAGAAAAGCAAATGTTTGCCTTTTTTGTCTCATAATTAGATTTAACAAAGCATTTAACATAGCAATCACTATGGGACACACATCAACAACAAAGCAGCAGAATGTGTGTGTGCAATACTTGCTAATGCTTTGCTACATAAACGTACACACACAGCTCTCGTCTTACAGAATGAAAGAAGGCTTGACAGTTACCTGCGTATGTTGCGCTGCCTTCTGTCACACAAATTGTGTAGAAGTGGAGCAGAAGATGAGACCTGTATCCACTCAGTTTCTGTCATGGGTCAGTGAAAGACGGGTGCGCTGCCATCGGCTTTGAGACAAAGCTGCACGCACAACACGGACCATGACCACAGCAAATGTTACTATAACTTTCACATTAGATCACCCTAAGGGGTGTGTGGTGGTGGCTCAAACTGCTCAGTCGCCCAATGAGTCACGTTCAAATCCGTGAATTTGTTTTAGTTATTAACGATACATCTACACTATGAAATATTAATGTTTAAACAAATTAATTTCAATGATTGTTATCTGACAAAAACAAAAAGAAAAATCCGCCTACAATTATTTCTATAAAATTACTTTAGAAACGCCATACCAGTCATTACATTGGACTGTGATTGGTCCATCCTGACCATCGCGGAGAAAAGTAACTGCTACCACGAGTCGCTGTTTCAGCTGCGGTCTGGACACACTGGGAAACTAATAGCCAATTGATATTACAAAGTGGAGATTTAAAATATGAAAATTATTTTTTGTACATATTGTACTTGACCAATAATAGAAAACGTCTGGGCTGCAACACCCCGCCCATTTAATTCATTCATTTTTTTTATTTTTTTTAGAAGAACTCACCGGTAGTGACGACAGCAGCCTATGGTTATGATGAGGGCGGCCTCTAGTGTGGAGTAGAGATTACTGTATGTGCAAAAAACGTGTGCAGCGGACATTGTTGTTGTTTAAATTAACATTTTAAAAACAACTTTTCTATTTTAATTGAAGAAATGTATAAGATGATCCATGTATTTATTAAGATTAGAAAACATTGCTCTTATAATGGTAAAAATGCCCCTGGACATTAATTTAAAGGGACAAAGATAGTCCTGTAATGGGAAAGTCATAATTGGAATGAATGTGTGTTATTGATCAGAAAGTGCTCCTAAATTTTTGACTGTGCTCCTAATTTTTTTTAAATTAGGAGCACATGTGCTCCTCAAGAAAAATGTCAGCGTAGAGCCCTGAAAACATATTTTTCAGTTCATGTGAGTACGTGGTTCAATACTACTATTGAACTAGCGACGAGGATATTTTTGGTGCGCCAAAAACTAAATAAAGACTTATATAGCGATGCCCGATTTCAAAACACTGCTTCATGAATTAAATTATTAATCGTTAAGCGTTATTAATCAGCGTATCGAATCAGCGGCTCGGAGCACCAAAGTCACGTGATTTCAGCAGTTTTTGGCGGTTTGACACGATCTGAAGCATCATGATTTCATGGTTTTTATTTTCAAAAACATCATAATGAATAAGTAATAGACTAGTTTCTGCCATGGTTTTGAGGCTCGCTCAAGAAACGCTCGGTTTTAACTGGCGTGCCGCACTGAAGACTTGGAAGTAAACGCCCACGGCTAGGATTGGATAAGATTTGCATATTTTATGAGCTTCAGCTCCCGTCAGTGAAAGCGTGTGGGGGAACGGCAAATGGAATGAATCGCCCACAGGGCTCGCAAAATCTTTATCAAACAAACACAATGATTTATGTTTCATCCACCCGCGATTGATTGGAATGTTATTTTTTTATTACTTGGCCGGCCCGATCTGTGAATATAACCGCGAACCGTACACACACATACCCACACACACACACACCCTTCAAGTCAAGAGAGTGAACAACGCACATCAAGAAAGGAATGTTATTTCACCATTTAAGATAACCAGTCGGCAGGCCGGGCTTACGTTTTGGTAGCCCGTCTGGAAAACACATAGCCCCGGGCATTGGGCTTTGCGAGCCCTGGTCCATACATGTCCGAGTCTGATCCCGAATCCCAATGAACCAACAACACCACAAATAAAGGATTCTCCAGCCTGTGACAGCATGCTAAGGTATGTTCAGTTGGACACATACACATAATCAGTACGATTTGTAACAATGCAATACTATCACATAAACTTTTTTTACTCACATTAGTGTGTTGCTTCATTCATTCATGTTATCTCATCCTGTCTGCAAAACCAGTCTCTTGTTTACAAACAAATCTGTGGTTAAATGAAGGAACAGACGCGCAATGTCTTCCCCACGTGAGCTGGATATTCATTAAAAATAAAGTTCATCCATGCATTCATAATATTTGAATCCGAATGAAGCTTATGTGGTATGTTTATTTCTTAAATGTTCGATGCGGTTTAGCTCTATATGTAGGCCTATGTCATGTCAGGCACCAGTCGGTGGGCGAGGCTATAGAATCAGGCGTTGTTGTTCTTCTGTTGAGGCGGTGCTTCACAAACAATTGTTTGCTGGGCCTGGTGTCAATAAAAGCTTTTCTTTGACTAACAAGGAAGTTTTCAGCTCTGAAACTTACAGGATATTCTTATATTACCATGACCTTGTATAAAACAAAAGCTCAAGGGAAAGTTGATTTCTCAATTCATCACCCCTTTAAGTATGTTTTTAGTACATTAATGGATCTTGAGAGAGGAAATGTGCTGGCTATGCACTATGCAGGCCTCACTGAGCCTTCGTATTTACCGGTAAACAAAAATATATTAATTTGTGTTCTGAAGATGAACGAAGGTCTTATGGGTGTGGAAAGGCATAGGGATGAGTAATAAATTGATTATTTTCATGGGTGAACTAACCCTTTAAATGTTTTAGAACGTCTTAGTGATTGAAATGCTGAAATACAGGTGCTATGTGGATTAAAACATGCCCAAAACGTGCATCTTGTTCACATATTTTTGTTTTAAAGGGTAACTAAACCCTACAACAACTTTTTTTAGTTAATGATCTGCAAGACTGGGGTTTTTGACAGGCTTGTGCTGCAGTTCAATGGAGTTCTATGGCGGTTTTTACCCTCCAAGGCACCGCGACCGTGTCACGTGACTGAAAACTATGAATATCCCGGTATTTTAAAGTTATTTTAATATTTACATTTTGGTTAGACATGTGGAAAAAGTCTCACCGTGCCTACCTGATCCATTCCCATTACAGGGCTCTCAAGTGTCACGCATTGAGCGTGACAGTCACTCATTTCGGTCTTTTGTCACGCACTCCCGCCACACATTGTATTTCTCACGCAGAAAAACTATTTATCAATCATATATTTAATATGCCGCAGCGCCCAAAATGTATCTGGCCGCGCCGCTCTGTCTATGGAACCGGGCAGGAATCAAGGCGTGTCTCCCCTGGAGTTCTTAGTCGAGCCTGCCACTTATCAGCCAATCAAAAAAAAAAAGAAAGAGGCTACACAATAGCCAATCAGAAAACAGCATTATTGTATCTGGTAAGATTTAATGCAACAACCAATGAAAAAAAGCATATCCTCGTTCACCCACAGAGAAACCACTGGAGCTCCGCCTCCGAGCATCACTTTGAGCACAGAGTAAGTCATGAGCTCCTGTTTTAATGTAACAACGAATTCACAACTTGTTTGACACAAACAATGACAACTTGACAGCTGTTAGAGAATGTTTCCCAGATAATCATAATCATAACAATAATAAAAGTTTACTCTAAAATTACTATAAAATCAAAGCCACATGTCTAACCAAGTTGTGTTCCAAATTTGAAGTTGATATCACAAAAATTGAAGTCCCCATGAGATTTTGTTTAGGCGCTGTACCAAAAATAGCAACAAATGTGTTATCAACATTTCATTGGTAGTTTTTTTGATGCAGTTTCCTGTACATTTCTGTCCAAATATCACTTCGACAACAAAACAGTCACTAGACCTTTCCGGTGATATGTGTTTTGTCAAGATTAGAAAGGTTAAAATACATTTTGTAACGCAACGTCCGATTTCAAAACGGTTTTCACAGGATTAATTTTGAGTTCGTAAGCTTTCGAAGCTTTTCGTAAGCTTTTTTTTTTGATACCCAATTTAAGATAATTACTCAAATGTATGATACGAAAAAAGGCGATCAATAAAAGAGCGCCAGGCGTCCCGCCAATTGTGTTCAGTGATCCTTACCAAACACAACAACACTCCCATTGTTGTGTTTGGGTGGGGGGTTATTTATTCCTTATAATTCATAAATTGTGCGTTTTCTTGGCATTTCAAATTTTTTGAATTTTTTTTACAACCCTTAAAGCTGGTTAAAAAGGCCTTAAAATGCCCCAAATGCCTTAAACATCTCTAAAGTGCTGATAGATAGATAGATAGATAGATAGATAGATAGATAGATAGATAGATAGATAGATAGATAGATAGATAGATAGATAGATAGATAGATAGATAGATAGATAGATAGATAGATAGATAGATAGATAGATAGATAGATAGATAGATAGATAGATAGATAGATAGATAGATAGATAGATAGATAGATAGATAGATAGATAGATAGATAGTGTTGGAGATTTTCAAAGGTTAATATATGTCTTTTTTGTCCTTTTAGTAAAGAGCACAGTTAATATAAAAATTAGGTCTAATATGTGTTGGGGAATTTCACCTGAGAATATGATGATACTAAGAGCATGTGAGTGGAACACAGAGTATGAGAATGTATGAAAAAGCAGGTCTGTCAGATAAGAAGCCTTAAGATGATACTATTAAGTGTGGGATTTTCCACAATTAAAATAATTGCAGAAATAAATTGGCTTATACGTGTTTGGAGGCCTCATGTCCTTCATGACTGAGAAAAGTCTCATGGGAAAGGATAGGATTTTATCTGAAGTTGCTTGCATTTGCCATCTGCACTGATAGTGAGTTGCTCTTTTGGTTCACGTGGCCTTGGATGTGTTTTTCTCTTGATAAAAATAATGAGGCAAAAATCACTGTTTGAGACAATCCAAAAATGTTGGCCACCATTACAAAGAGATAGCTTATGAATGGTTTGACCTTGATGACGATGTTGGAGTGCTTGGTAGATTCTGGGAAATGAGAGGGAGAACAGCACCTGCAGATGAGATCACTTGTCAAAACTGTATAAAAGTGTGAGCTACAAGTGGGGAGATTCAGATGTTCAGCTGGCATCTCCCTTTGTTGTTCTGACAATAAAGTTAACCTTCTGAAACCTGGAACTTCGCCTCTGAGAGATTTTCTTCTTCACTGACTGATCTGAGGGGACACTTGGTACTTCGAGATTTGCCACGACATAATTGGCGTTGTCGGCAGGATTCGGGAAAGGCGGGCAGATCCTGTGGTGGGCGGATTGGCAGGAGGCCTCACAAAACAAAAGGGCGCCATAAAAACAAGGTAAGCAAATTTGCTTATATTTTGTTTTGTGTGGTCCCTGGTGAGCTGCTGCCTAGGGAGTCTGCCTAAAAGCCTTGCCAAAACGAATAAATTGGGGTAAGACTAAAAAGTATGCATTGTTGTTGATAAAAAGGTGTAATTTCCAGGTCTCAGAAAAGCGCGCAGAGTTTTTGTATTTAATCAGGCCCAGGGAGAGGCCAGCACAAGAGGTGCAACTGCCCAGAGAGAGGCGGCCCAGGGAGAGGCCAAGCGCAAGAGGCGCTCGCGCAGGGAGACGCGTTATATGCACAAGAGGTGCATGCGGCCCAGGGAGAGGCCAGCACAAGAGGTGCACTATTTATAGAGTGTGTGTTTGTGTGTATGTAGCGTAAAAGGAGGCTGTGTGGAAAGAAGCCTGCATAAAATTTGTGTTTTTTTGAGAACTATATTGAAAAGCTAGCAGGTGGAAGTATTGAAAAGGCCTTGTAAAATTGTAAATTTCACTGTATAAAGTAGAATAGAATTAGTTTCATATAAGGACAGGTGGAAAATAAATGACTGAAAGTGTTTGCATACCTTGGAAAAGAGTTGTCCCAATTACAGTGGAAGAACAGGGATTAGGAAGAGCAGTTTGCTCCGGTGGGAGTACAGTATTGCCTGAGGCTTTTGGGAAGAGATAAAGGGAAACAAATTGAACAAGTAATAGCAACAGATCCAGCCATATTATCAGTGGTTGCAACCATGAGTAGAAGGTCACCATTAAATAACGGGCAGACAGTTATATTGATTTTTAGTGCCCCACGCTGGAGACCATATTTGAATAGAGAAACAGGAAAACTCAGTTAAATTTTAACCAAATTGTCATATGAGCATTTGCATTCTGCAACAGCAGGATATTGTGTAAATTTATAATTATAAATGAGTGAGAAAACACAAAGTGTACAGAATAAGATAAGTCCAATAAAAACTAAAAATAGTCCAAAAAGTTGTCTGTGCCGTCTGTTTGGGCATTCTCCAAGCTGTAAGTGGTGTGATCCGGACGGAGAGACATAACCTCCGATAGTGAAAAACAAAATTAAAGACAGTCTCGCTCTTCTCAGAAGTCATCAGAAAATACACAAAAGGGGTGAAAAAGTGTGAATGTTGGCCCGGGCCTGAATGAATGTGTGAATGTGGAGTGAAGAAACATTTTGATCTAAAGTGTGCGCAGAAAAAGGCATGTATGTGTGTGTATATGTGCGCGCGTAGAGTAAAGGAGCATCTGATCTGAAGTGTGTGTGGAAAAAGACATGCTTGTGTGTGTGTGACTGTGGGGAGGGAACTCCCAGGCTGTGTGAGTGAGTGTGTGTATTTTTAGCAGAGGGCCCTGTGTGCTTGCAGGCAAGCAAGGAGAGGGGCAGAGAGAAGGGTGAGTTGTTGGAGATTGAGAAGCAGCTAATAGATGAGAGGGAAAGGAGTTAAATAAATTGTATTGTATGTGTGGCATGGCTGGAATATCAACATATATGCTTATGAATGACCACGAGCATGATCAAATGAGAAGAAGAGGCTGGGAATTAGAAGATCTGTCAAATTTTGAAGATGTTTTAGCAGAATCAAAGGGAATTAGAAATCACTTCTGGCTAGAAAAAGAATATATAGACAAAAAGGGACAAAAAAGAGAATTAACAGAGGGAAAGAAGGAAGAACTATTGAGAAAACTCACTAAAGTTACAAATTTATGACAAATTGAAAAATAAAGACCTCGGATAGAATTGGTTTTATGAGGTCAGACAATATATGACCCTGGCATTGGTAAAAATTATAAAGGTCAAAAGAGTGAGAAGGGAAAAGCAAAAAGGGAAGAACAACAAGTACAGACCTAGTTTATATCAAAGAGAGAGAGGGAGAAATATTTAAGAAACATATTTAAAAATTGGAAGATGTAAAAGTGAGATATAATGACAAAAAGAGAAATAAAACAGAAAGATGCACCACCCTATGACACTTTGGAGGAGCAAATGTCTGTCATAACAGGAACAGTAGAAGGAGGAGGTAGGACTGCTTGACACTGAAGATAAATTGATTAACCTATTAAACCTGTTAAATCATGCAAATATTATATGAGACATAATATTGATTTAAGGATGTAAAATAAATAAATTATATTTTAAAAACTAAAATGATATAACCTAATGTGCTTATATGAATACTCGCCAAGATGAATTTTAATGTCAAGCTAGTCACACATAAGTAACAGTCACATGCCCACAGTGCTGTAAGGGTGGATCACCAACAGTGGTTCAGACTGCAGGGTTGCGGAATGACTAAATAAACATCAGCAAGATTCTAGAAAACTGTACATTTCTCATCTGGAAATAAGCGCAGTTACAATAGCAAAACATATGGGAGAGCGTTGTTATAATGTGACAGTATTGTATTGCAATAAAAGCCAAGACAGAATCAAAACTAGTTAGCACATCATTTGTCAGAGAAAGCAAAAGGTGTTTTTTAAAGGTTAAATAAATAAATAAATAAATAAATTTAGCAACAAGAGAGAACAATGATCAAACTAGGAAAGTAAAGCAACTCCATGAGCCATGTATGCCAAAAACTGATTTTCTTTTAGTTTAAAATTTTTTAGACCTTTCCAAGTCAGGGGATTATGGTGACAGGTCACATCTTTTTCAGTTGGCCTAATATAATTTTGATTAATTGGATTTTGTCAATTGTGGCAACAGTCTCTTACCAGGCTTGGTCTGAAGTGGTGTGTTGAACTGGAGGAAGAGTGGTTTGACGAACTGTGTTTTTGGTCTAATCGAGGGTTTTGAAGTGTGGTGATATTTTTTATCTCTCACTGTCCCAAGAAAAAAAAAAAAAAAAAAAGGCAGTCTTTTGTTTTTGGGACTTGTTTAGCTAACACATTTTTTTTTACTTCAGCTTCACTGTGAGAAGTTTCCGGTCTCCGGTTGGGAGTTTTGTGGTGGCTGGTCACGTCTGGATTTTTATTTATTTTTTGGTTGAGTTTCTGTGAATAAAATGTTGTCAGTAGTGGAGATTCAGTTTGGCCAGTCAATGGGGAGTTTTAGATTGGAGGGGCCTGCAAATTTTTTGCAGTGTTGATGGATTGACTGTGGACAGTTGGAGGTGTTCAGTGAAAAATAGGTTTTGATTTTGGGTGAGGATCTTTGGCTGTGATTGGTGAAATGCATCTTTTTACATGAGGATGGTTGTTTGAAGGTCAGTTGTTGAGCCAGTGTGTGGTTGTCAGTTTCCACAGATTTTTCTAAAGGACACAAAAGGGGCAGGAAGTCCTGTTAATTGAATAATATGTAATAATAGGCCCACAGGGGCAGCAAGTAAGTTGTAATAGGACATTTAATTGAAAAATAATAATAAAAATTCCAAATGTATTTCCACATGTCACTTAGTATGTAAGTAGAGGATGCTACTTAAAATATTTAGGACCAGTGATCAAAAAAGCAGGAAAAAAAAGTAAATTGGAATCCATAGACAAAACTCTCAAAATTGTATTCAAAAACAGCCGAAGTACTTCGAGAAATGGAAAAAGTATAGATGTAGGATTTAAAAAAAAAAATGCTAAACTAGTTAGAATTAAAAATATGCCAATTGAACAATTGCCAAGAATTGATTAGAAATTAACCTGAATGAAAATTATAAAATAGCATGCATGTTAGTTGACCGGTCTATTAGATAATTCAATTAATAAGCAGGCCTGCAAACAGGGATTGATCCGGAGGATTGCACAAACTGGTGGCCACCAAAAACACTGGAGTTTTCTCCTTAGTATAAGTGGTTTGTGCAGTTCCCTGAGGAAATCCAAATAATTAACAAAAAGGATTATATAAATACTGATATACAGAGATGCAAATATATGGAGAGAGAGACAAGCTATAGGTACTATGACTGTATTATACATTGACCTGTTATATGAAAATACAATTTTGAAAGTCTGAAATTTTTATCTCGTTATCCCTGGGAGAAATACAATTTTATTCATTGCATATATTCAGATATTTTTTGATTATGTTAATTAAAATAACTTTTGCATTATGTTGGATGAGCAAGATTGGGTGACCAAGTTAAACAGACATTTTTAACAAGACATAATATACACATTTTACAATAATGAGAGTCATTGATTTAATCCTAACAGGGTTTGAGAGAGTAGGAATCAATATAACGAGAGATAAAACATTACAGTATATATGAGACTGAATATAAGGCACCCCAGACAGACTGAAAAGCTGCTATTTCCTGCATTCTGCAAAGAAGAAAAATGCTTGCTCTTTTCTGCAAAGAAGAACTTGCTTTATTAAAATAGCATGGGGAAACTGTTGTTATCAACCAGATGATAAATCTAAGATTAAGAGACGTTTAAAAGAGATGGTTGTAGAATTTATAAAAAATAAATCTGATTAATGCGGATCTCTGAGTGTTCAGTTTCAGGATGACACCAGATGACTTCTGGGCAGCTGCCTTGACATACTAAATGAAAGCAACTGGACAGTGCATATGGCTGCAGAGAAAAGAGGAGGCATTGATAGGCCTTCATCCTCGCTGCAAAAGAAAGTTGAAACTTCTGAGGGGCTGGTACGGACAAAAACTGAGTCAATGCAGAAATGAGGAAGAAAACATGCTGTCATTATGCAAACTGCATCCTCCATGGCTTGATCAAAAGTCAGATTGAGGAGAGGCAAAAGGACAACAGCATCCAGAGTCAAACCACTGTTACACCATGACACCAGGCCCGTGAATGCCATCAGACCAAATGCATCGGATGAAGAGGGAAACACTCAAACAGCAGCCGAACGAGTTCAAACTGATCGCTGATCCAAAGCAGGACTTCATCCTGGGCACAGGTGATACCTTTTCAATGATCACTACGGAGACCGCTTCAGATTTTACTGATTGGCAACAGTAGGATTTGATTATTCACTGGTCCAACAGCAGTTCTCTGTATTCTGTAAAGCTAACACTCTCTATCTGCTTACAACTGGGACTGGACTTACCACATGCAGTAAGGGACTATTGTATTAACCAATTAGGGGTAAACACATCATTAGATCATTGATGATGTCAAATAAAGAGAGAGATTTTGGGATCTGCTTTCAAGACAGAACTGATAAGCTTGATATGATAAATATAAGTATAATACTGAGCACTCAATCAGACATGGACTGGTCACTCCATCTTGGTCATTAGTTCATTTTTAGGGCTAGATCTTAAATAATAATCAAATTTCAAACTGATAATGTCACAAATACTGTCATTACCAGGGATTACGTGAAGCTAATATTATTGGTCATGAATTTGAGATAGTGTTGAGATCTACAGTCATAAAAAAGGCGTCTCATAAGTAAAAATAATTAATTAATTAAATGAACAAATTAATGGCAAATTAGATTTGAGAAAATTTAAAATTGCGAAATGTCCAGAGCAACCAGATCATTTGTTCTATTAGAAACTGAAAAATTTGGGGGTTACATCAGCTGTGTTTAACACAACCACATGGCAACTGATATTAGCCAGCAGTATTATTACAAAAATGTAGACACTGTCGCAAGGGGAATGCCACATTGCATATGTTCAGTAGCTTTTGTCATCAGAGTTGTGTATGGACAATTGAACATAAAAATAAAGCCATATTGATAAATCAATTAGAAGGCATAAACAGACCACTTCAACTTTTGATCGATAGACAAATGAGATATAAAAGGGCACAGGAGGACATCAGCAACACTTTTTACTATCTTAATTTTAGATGCGCATGGTTGACCATTGCGCAAGGGGGGAAAGTGGTTAGAAGAATAAAACCAAAACCGATAATTTTTTTGCCGAATGTAACATTTGTATTCAAAACAATGTCAGAAAATGTGTGTACATCGATTTGAGTGGTCACCCAAGGGAAATACCAAATGAAATTAAGTTAGAGATTAAGTAAAATCAGGTTTTGAGTATATTTCTGTGGATAATTTGAAAAAAAATTATGAATTACATTTAATGTGATCAACAGAAGCTCATCAACCACGCTGAAGATGCATAGATAGCCTAGGGAGAACAGTTGGGGACCTATAAGCAAAATGACATGGCAAAACAGACAAACATCAAATTGGTCATTCGCAGGAGAAAGGGGGTGTTTGTATAGTATTGTAACTGTTGTACTTATGTTCCAAGTAATACAGCACCTAATGGATCCTTTACTAGAGCCATGAAGAAACTGAAGGCCCTCAGAAAGGAAGTCACTGAGAATGCAGGCAGTCCAAAAACGTGGGACAATGGTTTGATTCGTTGCTGGGGACATGGCAAGAGTGGTTAATGAAGGTGGGAGTAATTGCAGCAATAGCAGTTGGTATTTTTGTTTTGTTGTTTTGTTGTGTTATGCCTTTCCTCAGAACAATGATGTCCAATGCTGCAGCCAAACAGATGATCAATATATCGGTAAAGAGATCAGGGGTGGACATTGGAGCCAATTCCGGAGTGTACCCCATAGGCCCGGAAATAGATGAGCAGGATGACTTCCTGTAATGGGCCCATCATGAAGTTAAGGAAAGGGGAGCCGCTTTTATTTTTCAATTTTATGTTGATGTTTAATACTATGTTTTTGAAGGGTTAGGGAGTTAGCCCCACTGTGTATTTTATTTTGGGAAAATAGAAAGTGATCAGAAAAAGGATAGAGTAGGCAGGTAGACTAGGATGCATTTTAAGGCCCCCTTTCCAGAACAATATATTTCTTTATGTTATGTACTCACATTTATACTCATATTTACTCACTTTATTCTGTGAATGAAGGGAATGATTGAAGGAAACAGGGCACTGTTTGTGAATGTGGCAAAAGCCAGAATTTAAGGGAATGTAAAGAAAGTTTATTTCTCCATATAAGCATGTTTTCCAAAGATATTGATAAACTGT